>NC_067481.1:54744146-55099646 GCF_947179515.1 Apodemus sylvaticus
TAAGAGTGCTTACTACACTTGCATTTTCAAAGTGCAAATTCAATTTCCAGTGTACACCAGGCAGTAGTCAAAACTACCAGAGCTCCGGCTCCAGGGAATCCAGCTCCACCTAGCCTCCAACACTACCTACATTCTGTACACAGACCAGATGTGCATATTAAGTCAAGGGTCTTTTAAAAACAAAACAGTCCGGGCAGTGGTGGCGCACACCTGTAATCCCAGCACTCTGGGAGGCAGAAGCAGGCGGATTTCTGAGTTCAAGGCCAGCCTGGTCTCCAGAGTGAGTTCCAGGACAGCCAGGGCTACACAGAGAAACCCTGTCTCGAAAAATACCAAAAAACCACACACACACACACACAAACCAGGGAGTTATGGCGCTGGAGAAATAATAGCTCAGGGTAAGAGCAATGTATTGCTCTTGAGGGGACCTGGGTACCAGGCACGCAACGTGGTGCACATACATTCATGAAGACAAGACATTCAGAAGTAAATCTATAAAGGTGGTTATTTTTATTTTCTGTGGGTATATGTGTCTCAGTACACTCGTGTTGCCAGCTCTGACTTTCACATGAATGCTGGAGACTGGGCTCAAGTGCTTTTTTTTTTTTTTTTCTTTTTGGTTTTCGAGACAGGGTTTCTCTGTGTAACCCTGGCTGTCCTGGAACTCACTCTGTAGACCAGGCTGGCCTCGAACTCAGTAATCCAACTGCCTCTGCCTCCCAAGTGCCAGGATTAAAATCCATGAGCTACCACTGCCCAGCAAGATTTGTTATATATGTGATTACACTGTCACTGTCTTCAGACACATCAGAAAAGGGCATCAAAACCCATTACAAATGGTCGTGAGCCACCATGTGGTTGCTGGGAATTGAACTCAGGACCTCTGGAAGAGTTCTTAACTCTGAGCCATCTCTCCAGCCCCCTTGAGCTCAAGTCCTAGTGCTTGAGGGGTAGACACTACCAAAAGACCAAAGGAGTCATCTCTCTAGGCTTCCAGTTACCACTTTGATTTCCTGTGTTACTTCATGATGAGAAATTTAACTGACTAGAACAATTCATCTTTGCCTTTGGTCTTTTTCCCTCTATTTTGAGATTGATTGTTTTATGTGTTTGAATGTTTCTCTTGGATAGGAGTACATGTACCATGTGCATGCCTAGTGTCCACAGTGCACAGAGGTCAGAAGAGGCTGTTGAATCCCCTGGAACTAGAGTTAGGAGTATTTTTGAAGCATCATTTGAGTGCTAGAAACAAACTCAGGTTGTCTGGAAGAACACTAGAGCAGTCTGCATCTCTCAAGCCCTATAACAGTTTTTTAAAAAATAAAACTTTTAGGCTAGAGAATTGGCTCAGTGGTTAAGGACCTGGGTTCAATTCCCAGCACCTACATGTGGTTCACAGCACTCTATCTATAACTTCAGTTCCAGGGGATCCACCTTCCTCTGACCTCAGAGGGTATCAGACAAATGTGTGTGGTACACAGGCATACATGCAAACAAAATACCCATACACACAAAATAAAAATTCATTCAAAAATTTAAAAAGTGGAGCTTTCAGGCTGGAGAGATGACTCAGAGTTAAGTTAATGGCACTGTCTGCTCTTCCAGAGGTCCTGAGTTCAATTCCCAGCAACCACATGGTGGCTCACAACCATCTGTAATGGGATCTGGCACCCTCTTCTGGCCTGCAGAATACATGCAGGCAGAATGCTGTGCACATAATAAATCTTTTTTTTTTAAGGGGACCTTTAATCAAGCTTATCTAATCTGCTATGAGATCTTATTACACAGGAACATTCTGTTTTATAAAGCTGGCCATGGTGATTAAGTCTGTAATTCCAGCACTTCAGCAGTCAAGCAATAGGATCGCTACTAGTTTGAGCCCAGCTTGGGCTACATAGTGAAGGCAACCAAACTGAGCTACAGAGTAAGACTCCCAATAAATATAGATAATTTTATGAAACTTTGAGGTTAAACTGGGCTGCTTACACCCTCCTCAAGCTTGGAACCTTCTTGCATGAAGCCCTCAAGCATTAGCACCATGTGCGTCAGCATGTCCAACTTTCATTACTGATTATAGCCTTTAATGGCTGAACCATTTCTCCAGACCCGTATTACTATTATTATATTTTGTTTTGGGGATGTGTGTGTGTGTATGTGTGTGTGTGTGTATACATGTCATGGTGCCAGTGGAGTTCAAAAGACAACTTGTGAGAGTTGGTTCTCTTCCAGCGGTCAAACTCAGCTTCTGCCTCTGTAGCAGATACCTTTATCCACTGAGCCATCTTGCTGCCTGCCCATTTTAAAAATAATTAACTGCTGGGTATGGTGGTACAAACCTTTAATCCTAGAACTCTGGACACAAAGGCAGTCAGATCTCTGTAAGTCTGAGGCCAGCCTAATCCACATAGCAAGTCCAGTCAGGGCTGTGTAGTAAGGCCTTGCCTAACATAAAAAAAAAAAAAATAGCACATGGGCTGGAGAGATGGCTCAGTGAGTAAGAGCACTGACTGCTCTTCCAAAGGTCCTGAGATCAAATCCCAACAACCACATGGTGGCTCACGACCATCTGTAACAAGACCTAACTCCCTCTTCTGGAATGTCTGAAGACAGCTCGCTCTCTCTCTCTCTCTCTCTCTCTCTCTCTCTCTCTCTCTCTCTCTCTTGTGTGTGTGTGTGTGTGTGTGTGTGTGTGTGTATAAAATAAAGGGTTAGAAAGATGATGGTCCTCTACTTAAGAGCACATATGCTGCTGTTCTTCCAGAAGACCTGAGTTCAACTCCCAGCATCTGTGTCAGAAACTCATAATTGAGTTTCTCCAAGTTGTCTGATGCCTCTAAAGTACTTGCATTCAAATGCACAAACCCACACTCAGGCACACACATACACACGATAAAATAAATATTTTGATGCAATAAAAGAGTTGTTAAGAGCACTTGCTGTTCTTGCAGAAGACCCAGGTTTGGTTCCTGGCACTCCCAAGGTGGCTTCTTGTCCTTGACTCCAATTCATGGGATATGGCGCCCTCTTCTGGCAACTGAAGCACCAGGCATGCAGTCAGCATACTTACATACTGGCAGAAAATTCACTATTTTTAAAAAGACTTATTTATTTATTATAAGTAAGTAAGCACACTATAGCTGTCTTCAGACACCCCAGAACAGGGCATCAGATCTCATTACGCATGGTTGTGAGCCACCATGTGGTTGCTGGAATTTGAACTCAAGACCTTCAGAAGAAACCAGGTGATTTCTGAGTTTGAGGCCAGCCTGGTCTACAGAGTGAGCGCCAGGACAGCCAGGGCTATACAGAGAAACCCTGTCTTGAAAAAAAAAACAAATCAACCCCCCCCCCAAAAAAACAGAACTTGTGTTTCTTCCATGTGCTATGGTAAAATACTTGTTAGAGTGGTTATGGCAATTGTAACAAACTGAACGATTGGAAACCAAAAGAGCCAACTATGTATCCCAGGGAAAATTCTAGGCCTGAAACAATATCCAGCAAGAAAAGCTCATTGGAGAGGTTTAAATAGCAAAGAAATCCAGAGGAAAGTCAAGACATTCCGGAGAGAATCTGGATTATTTAAAGGAGCAGGCAGAGTGTGTTGGCCCTCGTGTTCCCTGCTTGCCTCCGACTTGATGGGTAGCCAAGACTTCCTTTGAACCAGCTTCTATCTTCCACCGTGTGTGTGTGTGTGTGTGTGTGTGTGTGTGTGTGTGTGTCACAGGTGTGCACTGCCATGGCAACTGTGACAAGTCGGACATGGGACACATGACTGTAAATGACTGTAATTATAGGTCTTAGGATAAAGGTATGAGTTGGAGAACAGCCTAGATTACATAACAAGTTCTTTCGTCTTGTCTTTCTTTTCTTTCTTTTTTTTTTCAAGATAGGATTTTTTTCTGTGTAGCCCTGGAACTTGATCTGTGCACCAAATTCAACAGAGATCTGACTGTCTCTGCTTCCCAAGTGAAGGGATTAAAGTCCTGAGGCGCCATCTGCCTCAAGACCCTGGCTTAACTGCTTCAGAATGAAACAAGCAAACAAACTGCACCCCACCCCCCATTGATGTGTGCACGCTACACACACACACACACACACACACACACACACACACACACACGCACACATGAACATAAAAGAAAATTTTTTTTTAAAAATCCCAGGAAGTCCAGTATACATGTCATTGATCTCCTAGAAGATCAAGGCAGAAGTCATGTGTGGTAGAGCACAGGCGTCATCACCCCCCCCCAGCACTTTGGAGGTAGGGGCAAGGGCATCAAAGTAATCTCCAGGCCAGCCAGGGCTGTGTGGTGAGGTCCCATCAGTGTTTGCTAAGTAGGTTAAAAGATATACATTTACAAACAACACCGAGATCCTACAGAGTAGGATCTGAACTTCATACAGAGAAAGAGAATGACACCCCAGACACTATGACAGGTTAACTTTGTGTATCATGTATGACTATATTAAGGATGTCCAAACCGCTGGCAACATGTAATTCCTTAGGGTGTCTGAGAGGGCCTCTCTGGAAGAGATCAGCATTAATATAAATAGGCCAAGAAAAGGGGATTCTCTTCACCAGCACTTGATCCGTCCAGAGCAGGGAGACCCCAGTCTTCTTGGCCTTGGACAGCCATCTTCCGCTGACCTTAGCTCCAGGCTCTCGGGTCTTCAGGCCTTGTGGTCAGGTTCACAGGCTTTGGACGCAGACTGGGTGATGCGAACAGCTTTCCGGTTTGCCAGGCTATACTCCACATGCCATGAAACTCGTGGTCTTCATAGTTCTGTGAGCTCCCTGTGCGTTTGCTGCCCCTGACCGACCGCTTCGGCCTCTCTGGGGACCCTGAGTTATTCACAAGCTGTCAAAAAGCAAAGGTAAAAGGAATCCTGAAAGCACCAGAGAAAAATACCAGGAAGAAACACATCAAAAGTCTGACAACACCTCGAGAGAAGCCACAAAGACCACGATTCAGAAGGACATCCTTGAAAATGTTGCAAGAACAATAAACCTGTCACCGCAGAAGCTGAGATGGAGGAAGACATTCATGTGACGGGAGCATAGAGGACTCCAGGTAAAAGCTGAGTGTCTACCAGGAGCGACATTGCTGGGCAGGGAGTGTGGAAAATGAGTCTCCTGTGCTGAAGGAAGAGAGAGCACATCTCGGGCCCTTGGTAGGGCGTGAACTTGGCAACACAGCCTATCTAGGGGGACAGGAGACACTACTGCTTTCCTCTTTAAATTGTTTATTGAATTTTAAAGATAGGGTTTTTCTGTGTAGCCCTGGATGTCCAGGAACTATAGCCCAGGCTAGTCTTTTTTTTTTTTTTTTTTTTTTTTTTTTTTTTTTTTTTTGTATTTTTTTGGTTTTTCGAGACAGGGTTTCTCTGTGTAGCCCTGGCTGTCCTGGAACTCACTCTGGAGACCAGGCTGGCCTCGAACTCAGAAATCTGCCTGCCTCTGCCTCCCAAGTGCTGGGATTAAAGGCGTGTGCCACCACTGTCCGGTTTTTGGGTTTTGTTTATGTTTTTGTTTTTCCAGGCTGGTCTTGAACTCGCAGAGATCCACCTGTCTCTGCCTCCTGAGAGCTGGGGTCAAGGGCATATGCCACCACACTTCGCTTGGCTCTGTTTTTCTTACTTGTGGTTTTGGTCAGATTCTGAATTTCTTCCAAAATTAGTCAAGCACAGGACTGAGAACATTGCTTCTGACCCATTCCCCGATGAGAAAGTTCAATTCCACCTGGGAAAGTTACCCTAGAAAAATAAATGCCCGTCGTGGTAATGGGGGCACCACTACTACTTCTCCTCCTCCTCCATCTTCTTCTTTCTTCTTGGTATTACCATTACCATTATTATTATTAGTTTTTTTTAAGACAGGGTTTTTCTGTGTAGCCCTGGCTGTCCTGGATCTCACTCTGTAGACCAGGCCGGCCTGGAACTCAGAAATCTGCCTGCCTCTGCCTCCCAAGAGCTGGAATTAAAGGCATGCGCCACCACTGCCCAGCAATTTTTATTATTTTAAAATTTTATTTTTATATGCATTTTCCTGTATGTGTCTGTATGTAAGTGTCAGATCTCTGGAACTGAAGTTACAGTCGTCAGCTGCCATGTGGGTGCTGGGAACTGAACCCTGGGTCCTCTGAAAGAGCAGCCGGATCCAGGGAAGATATCCCTTTGTGCTCTTAACCACTGAGCCATCTCTCTGGCCCTAAGATTCGTAATTTTTATGTATATGCGTATATGAATATATTTTCTGAGGCTGGAGAGACAGCTCAGGACTGACTGCTCTTCTGAAGGTCTTTTGTTGTTGTTGTTGTTGTTGTTGTTGTTTTTTCTTTTTCTTTCGAGACAGGGTTTCTCTGTATAGCCCTGGCTGTCCTGGAACTCACTGTGTAGACCAGGCTGGCCTCGAACTCAGAAATCTGCCTGCCTCTGCCTCCAAGAGTGCTGGGATTACAGGCGTGGGATACCACCGACCCGGCGAAACACAAGTTCTTATCGTCCTGTGGCTTCAATTTTTTATCAGCTGAGAATTACATGGCGTTGTTTTGTCTTTTTGGAGAAATGTTGTTAAGTTACTAGCCCAGGGCTGGAGAGATGGCTCAGTGGTTAAGAGCACTGACTGTTCTTCCAGAGTCAATTCCCAGCAACCACATGGTGGCTCACAACCATCTGTAGTAGGATCCAATGTCCTCGTCTGGTGTGTCTGAAGACAATGTACTCATATAAATAAAATAAATAAATCTTTAAAAATAAAAGAAAGTGATTTCTAATTGAGTGGTAGAAAAAGTGACGAATCAGAGAAAGATTTAACAAAATAGGATCTGCCCAACTCTCACAAGAAGAGAAAGGACAGGGAAGCTACTTAAGAGGGAGCCACTCAGAGAGAGGAGGAAGGAGACAGTCTTACCTACCCGGAGAGGTTTACAGAGACAGGCTGAAGAGAGAACAAGCTAGACATAGGTAAAGACAGAAGGAGCCAGAGAAGGAGAAGGAGACAGAAGGACCAGATTGGCAGAAGCAGAGCAATTCAGTCAGAAGCTGAGAGAGAAGACAGTTTGAATCAGTCAGCTTGGAGCCAGTTTGAGTCAGAACAGCTGAATTGAACCAACCAGCCAGAGCTCAGAAAAACTAGAAAGGGTGCACTCATTTAGCAGTAAGTCCCAGAGGCTGCAAGCATTCTAGGCCTAAATTAGATTGTAAGGAAGCTAGAAACTTCCAGGACGAGGTCTAGGTGGGCAGTGAGCCTCAGATAGGACAATTACTTCAGGCAAATAAAGGATAACTTTACACAACACCTTAGCACTATGCTAAAAGGGAGGGTAATTAAAGTCACAAGTCTATAATTTCAGCTAGGCAGGAGGCTAAAGCAGAAAGTTCATGGCCTGTGTGCTTCAACTTCAGAGTGAGTTCAGAGCTAAGTCCAGGGAACGCAAGAGACCTTGTCTCAAATAAAGGGTGCTATTGCTGTGAGAAAACAGGGTGATCAAAAGCAATGTGGGGAGAGGGGTTTCTTCACTCACCATTCTGTAGAACATCATCATCAAAAGCACTGAGGCAGGAACTCAAGCAGGGCAGGAGTCTGGACGCAGGAGCAGAGGCCACGGAGTGTGTGTGTGTGTGGGGGTGCTTACTGCCTTGTCCACCATGGCAGGGTGGGGGGTCTGGGGGGTGCTTACTGCCTTGTCCACCATGGCTTGCTCGGCCTGCTTCCTTATAGAGCCCAGGAGCACCCTGCCAAAGGATGGCCCCACCCACAATGGGCCCCTCCCCCACCAATCACCAATTAAGAAAATGCCCTGCAGGTTTCCCCAATCTTCTGCTCTTTATGGAGGCACTTTCTCTATTGAGGTTCCCTCCTCCGACAACTCCAGCTTGTGTCTGTCAAGTCCACCTAGAACTGACCTGCACACAGGAGCTGGAAACAGTTATTCTGAGTGAGGTAACCCTGACACAGAAGGCAAATGTTAACATTTCTTCTCTCATTTGTGGATGTAGCTTGGAATCTTCCTCGATGCGTGTTTCACTTGAAATACCCATGGGGTGGTGGGGTGGGGGTTAAGGGAGAGGGGACAGAACATATTGATACACAGGTTTAAAGAAGGAAAATGGAACCAGAAGGGTTAAGTCAGAGTGAGAGATAGAAGGTACAGGAAGGAATACATGGAGGGTAACTGACACAAAAGGCCTTCTAAGAGACCACATGTAAACCTACTGTCATATATATACATTTATGTGTGTGTGCATGTAGATATGTATATATGTGTGTATGGATATGCATGTATGTGTGTATATATGTATATATGTGTGTAGGTATATATATGTATATATGCATATATATATGTGTATGTGTGTATGTGTGTGTCATATAAAGTTTTTTTTTAATTATTTTATTTATATGAGTACATTGTAGCTGTTTCTAGACACACCAGAAGAGGGCATCGGATATCTTTATAGATGGTTGTGAGCCACCATGTGGTTGCTGGGAATGGAACTCAGGACCTTTGGAAGAGCAGTCAGTGCTCTTAACCGCTGAGCCATCTCTCCAGCCCCATATAAAGTTTTAATGGAACTATCCTACAACAGGGGAACAATACTCCAACCAGGCACTGAATGCTAGCAAATAAACACCCCAGAACCAGGAATAGGCCACCTCTTTGTGAGTTGTTGGCAAATGGGATTCTATAAACACCCAAGTGTAACAGGCTGTTGCCAGTACTTTCGGTCACCTCCTAGAATGTGATGGTAAGACCCTAGTGGTAAAGATGCTGTATCCTGCTGGGCAGTGGTGGTGCAAGCCTGTAATCCCAGCCTCAAACTCAGAAATCTGCCTGCCTCTGCTTTCCAAGTGTGGGATTAAAGGCGTGTGCCACCACTGCCTGGCTAATAATTAAAATTAAAAAGGTGTAGGTATGTAACTCAGTAGGAGAGTCAGACCCTAACATCACAGATACACAAAGCACAACACACACACACACACATACACACACTTCTCTGTCCAGGGGTCTTGATCTGCGTACATTTTCTCTCAGCAGTGGAGAAATCTAAAACACAACAGTGCACACTGAAGGACTTTCTGTGAAGCTCAGGAGACTCAGGAAACCAAAGCTGCTCCCCCACGTGTGCTGGGGGCTCTAAACTCTCTGACAGGCTCTTCCTCTGTGGTGATACAATGTTATGAAAATATCTCTTTTATGTTAAGAGACAAACTTTTGCTGGACCTCACGGGCAGTTAATAAACCACCTTCAGGTCACCTAAGACTGCTTTCGGGGCTGGAGAGATGGCTCAGCAACCACAGGGTGTGTCTGAAGACAGCTACGGTGTACTCATATACACAAAATAAATACATCTTTAAACAACTGTGAACTCGGCCTGTGAGTTTAGCCTGCCATTCAAGGAACAACGCAACCGTCAACCTCGCTTGCCTTGCGTTTCCCATGTAATCAGGCATTTACAGCCTCAGCTAATGCGTTGCTGAAATGCTAAGCCGTGTGCCCTTCCATGCCCTGACCCAGAACAATGCACATGTGTCATTTTGTGAGGGCAGCAAATACAGGTGTTGAAGCACCCATTTACGGATAGTGGTGGATAAATAACAATGTTTTTGTGCTGCTTGTCATCTGACTCAGTTAAGGTCAGATGGAGTCTCTGTGTATATGTGTGTGTGTGTGTGTAGCCCTGGCTGTCCTAGAACTCACTCTGTAGAGCAGGCTGGCCTAGAACTCAGAAATCCACCAGCCTCTGCCTCCCGAGTGCTGGGATCAAAGGCGTGCGCCACCATCGCCCGGCTGGAGTCTCCCGCTTGATCTTTGGAAAACTCTGTAAAAGATTTCTGTACACTGTCCCATTTCTTCCAGGTGTGAGGCTTTCTGTGCTGCATAATAAAGACAGAGTGACAGACACAGAGTCACACACACACACAGGCACAGATTCACAAGACAACCTCCAGGCTGGCCCAGAGTCAGGTTCATACAACAGAGAACACACAACACAGGGAGCATGAGACAGAGAACTCAAATCTGGATTCCAAGTGGAAGTGTTTTCATTTCTTCCCGTGGTGTATTATTGGTAACTCAGAATTCGTCACGCATCCCTCCCCGATTTAGGGTTGGTCAATTTGAAGAAACACAGGATGGCTGATTGGCCCACAAGTGTCGTGTAAGCATGTTCTGATCTGGACAGAACTTGTTGAGCCGGTCCACAGGCCAGGGCCTGACCCGCAGGGGGAGAAGCCCACAAGGCCTTTGTTTTTAGTTGTCTGGGCATTTCTGTCTCCAATCAGGAGTTTGAGGAAGACTCCAGCCCACTCTGCCCCTGGGTGCCTCTCTCCTGGTTTATCTAAGTCTCGGCCCCTGGATGGGAAGTGAGGCAGAAAATTCACACAGCCTTCAGCCTCAACTGCGATTGGGTCCTAACTTTCTGCTGGTTTGCAGCTGACCATAACTATTAAAATGCTGATTTTAATAAGTCTTAAAAATATTTTATGGGCTGGAGAAATGGCTCAGCGGTTAAGAGCTCTGGCTGCTCTACAAGAGGTCCTGAGTTCAATTCCCAGCAACCACATGCTGGCTCACAACCATCTGTAATGGGATCCGATGCCCTCTTCTGGTGTGTCTGAAAACAGCAATAGTGTATTCACATACATGAAATAAATCTTTTTTTTTTTTTTTTTGGTTTTTGGAGACAGGGTTTCTCTGTGTAGCCCTGGAACTCACTCCGGAGACCAGGCTGGACTCCAACTCAGAAATCCGCCTGCCTCTGCCTCCCAAGTGCTGGGATTAAAGGCGTGCGCCGCCGCCGCCGCCGCCACCACCACCACCACCCAGCTAAATAAATCTTTAAAAAAAATAAATATTTTTTAAAAGACGGAATCTGCATGTGAAGGAATAACCTGTGTCTCCGTCCTCACTTCTCCCCCCCCCCCCCCCCCCCGTTGTTTGAGACAATCTCGTGTAACCAAGAAAGACTGGCCTTGAACTCCTGAGCCTCTAACCTCTCCCTCCCTGGTGCTAGGGCTATAGGCATTGTGCAAGTGTAAGACCCCCAAAAACCGAGGGTACCCCAGGACCCCATGCCCCCGAAGGCGACACCCAAATCACTCTCGAGAAACGGTCTCGATGCAATAGCATGAGGATTTCTTTATTCCAGAATTCTGGGTTCCATAGCCGTGCACCACGCAGGGTCAGAGGACTAAGGACCCCGGGTGCCGAATTGCGACAGCGTTTATAAGTTTACGACAGAGCCCGAGAATCGCAAACCAATCATTTCTTAGCATGGAGAGCCCGCGAAATGTGAGCCAATCGATTTGTACCACTCCATAGTTTTTAGGCCAATCAGTTTAAATTATCGGAGCCCGCGCTCAGTGGACCAATTAGTTTCCTATAATGTCTACAGCTGCGTGAACTCCTGCTTAGGGGTAATGGCATAAGTTTACAGAAGCAAGATAAGCTTAGCCCATTTCCAGTTACCCTATGGGGCCAGGATCACCTATTCAAGGCCTTTCTGCTAGGTCTAAACAAAGGGTGGGCTCTGGAATGTGACCTTTTACCTAGTTTCTAACAAAATGAGATAGCATTTTAAACTCCTGATTTCTTGGGGGCCATTAGAGTTAGGCTGTATTATTTTCTATCCTTTCACAAGCATTGGAGACTATGTGCAAGCACACCCTGCTTTTGGTTGATGTGGGAGTGGAGATTTTAGTTCTTTTTTTTTTTTTTTTGAAATAGAATAGAGTTTATTCAGGGGTTAATAGTTAATGGGGTAGTGGAGGCAGAGAGAGGGAGAGAGTAGAGAAGTGGAGGCCGGCCATGACCACGTGGAGAGCAGGGAGGGGAGGAGAGCCCAAGAGGGGCACAGAGGTGAGAGTGCCAAGAGGCAAGAGCGATGAGAGGGGTTTAGTTTATTTTCGGACAAACCTTTACTAAGTTTCAGGCAGGCCTTGAAGTCTCACTCTGAAGCCGGTACTGGTCCTGAACTTGATGTTCTCTAACATCAGCCTGCAGAGTGACAGGCTACAGGCCTGTGCTGCAAGCCCTAGTTCCTTTTGTTTTTCTTTTCTTTTTTTTTTTTTTTTTGTTTTTGTTTTTGGTTTTTTTCGAGACAGGGTTTCTCTGTGTAGCCCTGGCTATCCTGGAGCTCACTCTGTAGACCAGGCTGGCCTTGAACTCAGAAATCCGCCTGCCTCTGCCTCCCAGAGTGCTGGGATTACAGGCGTGCGCCAACACTGCCTGGCTTCCTTTTGTTTTTCAAGACAAGAGTTTCTCTGTGTAGCCCTGGCTGTCCCGGAACTCACTCTGTAGACCAGGCTAAGTGCTGGGATTAAAGGAGTGTGCCACCGACACCTCCTGGCTTTTTACATTTCTCTCTCTTTTAAATTTAATTTTATTATTTTACATATTTGGATGTTTTGCCTGCATGTATTCCTGTGCACATTTATGCATTTCCTACAGGGGCCAGAAGAGGGTGTCAGATCCTTTGGACTTGGGCGTTACAAATGGTTGTGAATAGCAGCAAAAATGCTGTGAATTGAATCTGGGTCCTTTGGAAGAGCCCCAGTGCTTGTAATGAATGGGCCATGTCTCCGGGGTCCCTGACCCGACTTTTTAGTTTGTCTAGTCCCATTTGAGAAATAACACCAAGTGGAAGCAACAACAACCACCACCATTTCATATCACATTGTGCACGTCTATTCTCCTGAGCCTCTTCAGGCAGTTCTCTGCCTTAGCTTTCCTGAAACGTAGCGGGCTCTGGAGTACGTACGTGGACTGATGATTTCAGCAATTCTGAAAACTACCTTCTTTCCAGTCTATCACCTGCTTTGAATGCCGAGGAGCTGTAGAATCCTCTGTGCCTTTTTTTTTTTTAAAGACAGTTTCTCTTTGTAGCCCTGGATGCCCTGAAACTGGAGATCCTCCCGCCGCCTCTGCCTCCACAATGCTGGGATTAAAGGCGTGGACCACCACTGCCCAACAGTCTGTGCTTCTTAAAATTCCTTTCATTTCCTTCATTTGTCTTGAGTGCATTCTGGACAGCTTTGCCTCTGTCCCTTGAGTCACTAAATTCTTTCACTGGGACTTCAGCTGTTTATCCATTGAGTGAATTTCAGTTCACTTACACACTCATACACATGCACACACAACACGTCCTCATGCACATCCACACATTCAAACCTTTCCCAGAGTCTTAATGTGGTATTAAAACGTGTGTGTGTGTGTGTGTGTGTGTGTGTGTGTATTGTTGACCTGCACGGCCAGGCTCCCCTCCTGCTTTGGGTCTTTGCCTGCCTTGCAGACCTGTGGGTTTAGGCCAGGCAGTATTGTGGGAAGAGACAGCCTGGAGTGGGTCTGTGTCCTGTGTCCTATGTCTTTACTTTGGCTGGAGTTGGGGGCAGCCCTGCCGGGAGCCTTGCGCTGGGTGACAGTGGGGATAGATGTTAGTGAACAGAAAAAATCCTACTCACCGTACATAACGTCAGAATGGGCACGGTGCTTCCCACAGCTGGGAGGTAGAGGTCAGAAGATCAGGAGTTCAAGACCAGCCTCTGATACTTACCAAGTGCAAGGCCAGCCTGGGCCACAGGAGGTAGATCCTGGTTCAGACTAATTTGCTTTTTATGTGTGGTACTTGATTGCACGTAGGTGTGTGTGCCACCACATGTGTGCGGTGCTCCTGGAAGCCACAACAGAGTGTCAGGTTCTGTGGACCTAGAGCTATGGATGGTTGAGACACACCACATGGGTTCTCGGAACCGATCCTGGGTCTGGATTCTCTGCAAGAGCAGCAGCAAGTACTGCAGAGCTGTCTCTCCGGCCCAACTTACAAATCAAAACAACAACAAAACAACTTATGGTGAAAAAGAGTTCAAATTTTTTTTTTTAAAGAATTTGTATTTTGAGAAAGAGTCCCACTACTATGGGCCTTTAAGTTCTGACCTAATGATGTCGGTCTCTCTAGTGACTGGAATTACTGACCTGCACCACTAATCCTGACAACGGGATTACCAGAGGCTCCTTCTGTGGCTGGTCCCCGGTGAAGCGGTGCAGCCTGGCCTTAGTGACTCTGCGCTCCTTCAGCTTGTGCGGGTGCCTTGTTGCCTTGTAGCTTTTGCTTGTGAGCTATTCTTTACCTCTGAACCCTGTCTGTGGGGAATCTTTGATCCTCCACCAGAGTACAAACCTCCAGAGAGAGCGCACCTCACTGCCAACCCCAGGACCCTGTGAATGTGCCTGCCGGTGAGGTTCGCCTGAGACACGGGGTGGGGAGGGCTTACAATGTAGTTTCTCACTTTCCTCCATAGTGAAGACAAGCTCTTCTCCCCTCGCCCACCATTATCTCCTTTGCTGAAATGGGTTTTTGTTGTTTTGCGTTTAGGGTGTTTTGAGATAAAGATTTTCTATGTTCCCTAAATGGGTAGCTTAGTCAGCGTTTCTATTCCTGCACAAACATCATGATCAAGAAGCAAGTTTAGGGGCTGGAGAGATGGCTCAGCAGTTAAGAACACTGACCGCTCTTCCGAAGGTCCTGAGTTCAAATCCCAGCAACCACATGGTGGCTCACAACCATCCATAATGAGATCTGACTCCCTCTTCTGGACTGTCTGAAGACAGCTACAGAGCACTTACATATAATAAATGAATAAATAAACTTTTAAGAAGCAAGTTGGGGAGGAAAGGGTTTATTGAGCTTACACTTCCACACTGCTGTTCATCACCAAAGGAAGTCAGGACTGGAACTCAAGCAGGTCAGGAAGCAGGAGCTGATGCAGAGGCCATGGAGGGATGTTTCTTACTGGCTTGCTTCCCCTGCCTTGCTCAGCCTGCTCTCATATAGAACCCAAGACTACCAGCCCAGAGATGGTACCACCCACAAGGGGCCCTCCCCCCTTGATCACTAATTGAGAAAATGCCCCACAGCTGGATCTCATGGAGGCACTTCGCCAACTGAAGCTCCTTTTTCTGTGATAACTCCAGCCTTTGTCAAGTTAAAACACAAAGCCAGCCAGTGCAGTGGAATTAATACAAGATCTTCCTCCTAAGAACCTGGGGTCATGGGCATGGGCCAGCTCAGCTGAGTCTTTGTTTGGGGGTTTACTTTGTGCCTTTATACTGAAATTGTAGGAGGCCCAGCCACATGCAGCAGTCTCTTCCATCCAGGAGTTTCTGTTTTTCTTTTGTCTTAACAGGAAATCCTGTAGTCCAGGCAGGCCTTAAACTTGCTATGTAGCTGAGGCTGGGATTGAACTCTTGTTTGTTTTTTGAGACAGGGTTTCTCTGTGTAGCCCTGGCTGTCCTCGAACTCAGAAATTCGCCTGCCTCTGCCTCCCAGAGTGCTGGGATTACAGGCGTGCGCCACCACCGCCCGGCTAAGAAACAGATTTCTAAGGAATGCTGGCACCCACAGGTTTTCCTCCTCCTCACCTTCCCTTCTTCTTTTGAAACAAGGTCAATTGTGTAGCTCAGGCTAAACTAGAACAAGCTCTGTAGACCAGATTGACCTTGAACTCACAGATCCACCTAGCTCTGCTTCGGAGTGCGGAGGGATTAAACATCCGCGAGTGCAGGGATTAAACATCACGTGTTGCCACTCAAACAATCTGCATATCGCCCGAGGACCCTCTGACCTTTAGGAGTCCTTCCTAGCCACTTGAAGCAGATC
This sequence comes from Apodemus sylvaticus, assembly GCF_947179515.1. Taxonomy (NCBI): domain Eukaryota; kingdom Metazoa; phylum Chordata; class Mammalia; order Rodentia; family Muridae; genus Apodemus; species Apodemus sylvaticus. The sequence continues at coordinate 54,759,802 of NC_067481.1, forward strand.
ACGTGACTCCTGGTGAGCCGGGGACCCACGTGAAGATCTTGTGAACCTTCAGGCTGGGGCGGCCCCAGAGCAGGTGTGCTGTGTGAGTTTTTCTGCCAGGGCTAGCAAACTCATGAACCTTTAATTTCCTCAGAGCTTTTGAGCCCAACTTCCTCAGATCTACCAGAAGCCTCTTCCCCTTTGTATCCACTTAGGCGATCTTTGAAACTGGCCACCCTTCCTCCATTAAACCTCTCTGGAAACACCTGCTGAGGGCATTTAGCGAGCTGAAGGTTCGAAACTAGTATAGTTGCTGTAAGGTCCAGCAATTACCAAAAAGGAGAAGATCATTTGCAGTGCTGAAGCACAGGTGTGTTTCTTCCAAGCCCAAGAATGAGACAAGTGATTTCCTTCTTCTGACTCCATCCATTACTGTCCTGGGACAGGACACCTTCAGGAAGGGAAACCTAAGGCTGGAGAGATAGCTCAAAGGTTAAGCCACTGACTGCTCTTCCAGAGATCCTGAGTTCAATTCCCGGCAACCACATGGTGGCTCACAACCATCTGTAATGGGATCTGACGCCCTCTTCTGATGTGTCTGAAGACAGTGATGTACTCACATTAAACAAACAAACAGAAGGGAAATTCGACCCTAATGTGTCTTACTTCGAACTTTATGACAGATACAGTAGAGAACAAGTCACAGAAACTTTTAATTTCATTTTTGTTTTTACACAACGTGCATGAGTGTTTTGCCTGCATGTATGTGCACCACACTCATGCAGTACCAGTAGCTGCCAGAAGAGGGAGACACATCCCCAGAGTTGGAGTTACAGATGCTTGCGAGCCGCCGCCATGCTGGTGCTGGAATCCAACCCTGGCCCTCAGCAGGGTCTTAAACGCCGTGCAGGGTCTCCAGCTAATTCGAGTCACATAAGTTTTATGTGCCTCGGCAGCCTGGAAGATCGCCGAAGAACTTACAGACTGTGTGAACACAGAAGATGCCAATGGAAGCTGATTACTGGTGAGTATCACCTGGGCGTAGCCTTCTCACGTCCTTGTGCCCTGTCTGGTCATTCAAAGTCCTCTTGCCACCCGAGGACCCTCCAGGGTGTGAGTCCCTTCCTTGACATTAGAAACAGATCAAGCAACTCCTCTTGGTGTGCCTGGGACCTTCAGCTTTAGGACCCAAAGCACCAAACATCCTACATGGCCTCCCAGATTACTTTTTTTTTTTTTTTTTTTTTTTAATGTATATGAGTACACTGTAGTCTTCAGACACACCAGAAGAGGGCATCAAATCTCATTATGAGATGGTTGTGTGCCACCATGTGGTTGCTGGGATTTGAACTCAAGACCTTCAAAAGATCAGTAAGCTCTTTTTTTTTTTTTATAGCCCAGGCTGTCCGGGAACTCACTCTGTAGATCAGACTTGCCTCTGCCTCCCAAGTGCTGGGATTAAAGGCATGCCACCATTGCCCTGCGAGCAGTAAGCTCTTAACTGCTGAGCAGTCTCTCGAGCCCCCTAGCCTGACTCTCCTAAAACAGCCCGGGGCTAAATTTCAAGGTCAAGCCTCACTTCCTCACCTGCTTCTCATGCATGCAAATTGTGTGTTTCTGAGAACTCTCGTGACTCACCCCCTAGGACTCCAGGGAGGTGTCTACCTCTAGCTTTTGAGGGGAGTGGCTGAAGATATTGGTGTGGGTTTTTGTTTGTTTGTTTGTTTCATTTGGTTTGTTTGTTTGTTTGTTTGCTGTGATCCCAATGCCCAGGTGAAGTGGCAGGATCTGTGCAGAGCTTTGGAGTTAATCAAAGGCTCCTGGGCAGCCATGCCCAGCCACTCGGTTACTAGAGGGAAGATAGGGCCAGAGCAGAGTCCTGACCCTCACATGAGGCAAGAGAGGCAGTCGTGACGTTGTCGCTGGCCTGGGACCGGGCCTGACATCTGCTTTCTCTTCTCATTGTTGCCTATCTTCCCCCCTCCCCCCTCCAGCCTGGAATTCACTATGAAGTGAAGGTTGGCTTTGATTTTAAGGCAATCCTCCTGCCTCCACCTTCCTCTCCCCCTTTCTTCCTTTTTAAAATTTTATTTTACACATATGGGTGTTTGGTCTGCATGTATGTGCACAACGTGTGTCATGGCAAGGAAAGGAAGGGTGTTGGATCACCCTGAAACTGGAGTTATACAGTGTGAGCTGCTACACCAGTGCTAGGAGTCCAGGTCCTCTGGAAGAGCAGTCAGTGCTCCTAACTGCTGAGCCACCTCTCCAGCCCCATTTTTCTTTATTTAAAAAAACAAAAACAAAACAAAGCTGTCTAGATGACACTTCATTTCCAATTCCAGCATTAAAAAACAAAACAAAACAAAAACCAAAAACCTGGAGGATTTCTAGCATCTAGAAATTTCCCATTCTTTATTGTTTGGTGGTGGTGGTGGTGCTTTTTCGAGACAGGGTTTCTCTGTGTAGCCCTGGCTGTCCTGGAACTCACTCTGTAGGCCAGGCTGGCTTTGAACTCAGAAATCTGCCTGCCTCAGCCTCCCAGTGCTGGGATTAAAGGCGTGTGCCACCACTGCCTGCCTCTTGTTTTTATTTTTGTTTTTTAGGGTTTTTTTTTTTTTTGTATTGTTTTGTGTTTTGAGACAGGGTTTCTTCATGCAACAGAGCCCTTGCTGTCCTAGACTTGATCTGTAGGCCAGGCTATCCTCAGACTCAGAGGTCCTCCTGCCCTGTCTCCTGAGTGCTGGGATCAAATGCTGTGCCAGCGCCTCAGGCTCTTGACCCCCACCCAGTCAGCTAACCGTAAAGTACTATACTGTCTTCCACGTGTTTAACCCTGACTTGGGATGAAAGAACATGACTGATTAGATGTGAAGCTGTGACAGTCCAGTCCTGATTCTCTACGCTATTTGTACTACGTTGTCCCTGACCAGCCCCCGGGATGTAGAGACCCGACAGCTCAGTGGTTAAGAGCACTCACTGCTCTTTCAAAGGTCCTGAGTTCAGTTCCAGCAACCACAGGGCAGCCCACACCTGTTTGATGTTGTCCTCTGGTGTGCAGATATACATGCATGCAAAATACCCAAATACATAATAAATTAACAAACCTTTTTTAAAAAAATTAATAGGAACTGACACATGAGAAATGTAATAAGTGACTAAATCCTGTAGCATCTCCAATGGTAACGGAAGAAAGAGGAGCCCAAGAGAAGGGGGCATTCCAAGGTGAGACCAGATATTTGATTTAAGAAGCTGTCACAGGAGCCTCACTGATAGGCTGAAGTCTGTACGGAGACTTGGCAGGCAAGAGGACAAGCCAGGGAGACGCTCTGGAGAGATCCTCTGGGCCATGACGAGTAATCATGTGAGTCTGTGCTCCGACCCAGCACGGCAAGGCAAGGACTCCAAGGGGAAGGGCAGAGGATAAAGTGGAATTCCTCGCGAGTCACACCACAGCCCTCCTCAGCAATGATAAAAAGATCCCTGGGCGAAATAATCAATAATGTGCCCACTAGGCGGTTAAGCCTGGCAGGGGCAACTGTGCAGTTTGGCAAGAGGGCGCCACGGAGGCCTTGGTTCACCGGAAACGAAGGAATGATGGCGGCCTGTCTTGCCGCGCAGAGAACGGGCTGCGGGGAAGCCAAAGGAGGAAGGTGGCCCCGATTGACCAGCGTGGCTTCCTACCGCACTCGTCTTTTCGGGCGTTTATCTCCTCTGTCCTCACATCTGGGTCCACACAGCACACAGACACACACACACACAGCATGCACACGCACCACCACGTTGGCGGCTGCTTCTTCTCAGCCTGCGTCCAGGTTCTAACCCTGTGGTCATATGCCTCTGTCCCTTGCTCCGTGGCACCCCCTGAGGATCCAGGATCGTCATTGGTTCCCCAGCTGCTTCTGCACCCTGTCCCCACCCCAGCACTCAGACACGCTCAGGTAACTCCCAAGTGGAAAACAATGATCAGGCAGATTTACAAGCCTTTCCTCACCCAGGAAACTCAAGGGCTTATCCATTTCTGGTCCCAGGCCTGGGGTTACCACTCTCCTAAGCAGTTAACCTTCGATCTCATATTTTTGTTTGCATGCTTGCTTGGTTTTCAGAGAAGTTCTCACTATGCAGCCCTGGCTGCCCTGAAACTGTGTGGCTTCCCGACAACCCTGACACAGCAGAAAGGTGGAGCCCTGAGCCTAGTTTCAGGCAAGCATTTATGGAGGCAAGAAGGGGGTGTCTAGCCTGGTACACATCTGACTGGGGGGGGGTGTCATTATAGCCTTTAACATATGGTGATGCTGGGAGCCAAACCATAAACTTCTTCTGCTTTCCTCCTGAATGGGGCAGGATTGTAACCTGGGGGTGTAGATTTGTTGGGAAATAACCTGCAAACTGGTGTTAGATGTAGGTTTTGTTGAGGGAGTAACCTGGAAACTGGTAGAGACAGGTCTTGTTGGGGGCTAACCTGGAAACGGGTGCTAGGGACCGGCCTGTTAGTTAACTTGAGTTCAACCTTAGGTCAGGTTCTCTAAGATAGAGTCTGAACCCAAAAGATTTGGTCTCTCAAAAACACTTTAGCATTCAGACGGTGAGGCTGGGAGCACTGGGAATGAGGGAAAACATAGCTTGCTGCTGGTTCCCTGCTAGTTAAGCCAACCAGGCAAGAGTCAGGACTTGGGGAAAGGCTCTAGGAAAAACCAACAAAACCGCTTCAACAGGCTCTGAGTGGCTCCTAGGCCCAGGCCTGCCGCAGGGGACATTCTCAGAGCACCAACCCCCTTCTCAGGTTCTGCTAGTCCAGCTAAAACTGACTCCTGTGCTGGGCGGTGGCGCAAGCCTTTATCTCTTAAAACAAAACAAAATTCCAGCATTCCAGAGGCAGAGGCAGGTGGATCTCTGAATTTGAAGCCTGCCTGGTCTACAGAGGGAGTTCCAGGACTGCCAGAGCTACACAGAGAAACCCTGCCTCGAAACAAAACAAACACCACCAAAAAGACTTGTGGCCAAGAACCGCTTCTAAAGGAGCTCCCACATATTCCAGAAGGAAGACTGCCTTGGACAAGGACTTAGAAGCAGTAACCAAGGAGACCTGCTGTGTCTTGGGAGTGGCCCCCTTTATGATTAGAGGGCCTGAAGATACTACACCGAGTCCCTAAAACCCACATCAGTTCACAGATCACACCGGCGCAGTGGCAGAGGATCTACCTCCTTAGAGACCTGAAGTCACAATAACGTCAGTTACGTCACAAGTTTGACATCAGGAGAAGATACCCTAAAAAGGAGATCTGATTACCATCATTTCGGACAGAAGGGATCACCTAATGCTATGAATATGGCACCTGCTTTATAAATATTCATAAAACTTCGTTAAAATGTTAAAATCCAGCGCACAGAAACCACTAGGCTACCATGCGCCCTGGCTTAAGGCAGCGACGACTACATAAACTTCTGCTTGAACTATTTCTGTGTCTTTAAAAACCATGTTTAGGGGCTGGAGAGATGGCTCAGTGGGTAAGAGTTCTTCCGAAGGTCATGAGTTCAAATCCCATCACTCACATGGTGGCTCACAACCATCCATAAAGACATCTGATGCCATCTTCTGGTGTCTGAAGACAGCTACTTACATATAATAAATAAACCTTAAAAAAAAAAACATGTTTATTCCTTGTGTGTGGGAGACTGCATTTACGGAGGCCAAAAGACAACTCATAGATGTCAGATCTCGGTCTCTTCCATGTGGGTCCTAGAATCAGACTCAGATCACCAAGCCAGCAGCGAGGGCCTTAACCTGCTCTGCCAGCTCGATGGCTCTGAGTCTCTAGACCAAATTCAGTCCGTGGAGCTGGGAGACTCACCCCCACTTCCGCTCCCACATCTACAGTATCCCCAGCACTGAGCATGCCGGGAGAAGGTAGAGTTTCTGCTCTCTGTAGAGGTCTCAGAGCCAGAGTTTCAGTTTCCCAGCATCCTTTGCTACAGATGGGGAATAAGCCCTGTCTGAGGCAGGAGGACCACTGCCTTTGTACCGGCAAGTGAGGGAACAAACTGAGAGCAGAACCCACTCCTAGGAAGCCGCGTCCTGCAGTGTCTGCCTTCCGTTGTGCTGGAGGCCCAGGCCGGGAGACCCAGGAGGCGTGTCCTAACGGGCTAGGGCAGGAATGTCCTCATCCGCACTGCGGTTTCCCCATCCACGTCGCTGTTCTAGTCTGAGTCTGCAATCTTTCCAGCGACTCTAGGAGCTCTGGGTGGCTCTCCTGAGGAGACCTGCCCTGGCTCGTCTCTATCCCTCCCGAGTACAGGCTCTGCTGCCTCCGTCCATCCCGGGCACTGGGTAGAGATGAGGCCTCCGGGCCTGTCCATCTGATGGCCGGCACAAGCCTCAGGCCCAGCTTTTGCCTAATCCCCCTTCTGTAGGACTGGGGCAGAGCACTGAGTGCTGGGGTCAGATTCTGGGGCTGCTGACCGGGTGACACACAGTTGTCACCTGGGACTCATATTCCAGTCCTATAACCAGATCCGAAACTCTAGGCCAGGACCAGTGTTTTCTGGGCAATTTTCCTGCAGCCTACAGCTTTGTACCCATGTTTGCCTTACAGCTCCTATGACCTGCTTGAAAAAAGGCAGCAGACAAATTCCATTCTAGCCTTGGAAGCTTTCACTCTTCTGGTGTGTCTGAAGACAGTGACAGTGTACTCACATATGCAAAATACATACATAAATAAATAATTCAATTAAAAAAAAAACTATGAGGGCTGGAGAGATGGCTCAGCGGATAAGAGCACTAGCTGCTCTTCCAGAGGTCCTGAGTTCAAATTCCAGCAACCACATGGTAGCTCACAACCATCTGTAATGGGATCCGATGCTCTCTTCTGGAGTGTCTGAAAACAGTAACAGCATTCTCATACATAAAATAAATCGTTAAAAAAATTAATTGAATACATTTAAAAAAATAATTACATATGCACATGGGTATTTTGCATACTTGTACATTTGCACACCAGAAGAGGGCATCGGATCCCATTACAGAACGTTGTGCCACCATGCTCACAGGCTGGGAATTGAACTCAGGATCTTCGGAAGAGCAGTCAGTGCTCTTAACCACTGAGCCTTCTCTCCAGCCCCTACTTTTGTTTTTTGTTTTTGTTTTTTTATTTTTGTTTGTTTGTTTTTGTTTTTGAGTCAGAAGTCAGGGTTTCTCTGTGTAGCCCTGGCTGTCCTGGAACTCACTCTGTAGACTTCTCTGGCTTTCAACTAAGAGACCTGCCTGCCTCTGCCGGGCTGCCGAGTGCCGGGATTACAGGCGTGAGCCACCACTGCCTGGCTTTGGTTTGCTTTTGAAATAGTTCCCCCACTGTAGCCCAGGGTGTCTTAGGACTAGGACGTGCTGCTATAGCCTAGGCCTTGAGGGTTTGGTGGCCCTCTGGCCCCAGCTCCCTGAGCACTGTGGCTACAAGCCAGGCCTGTGGTGTTCCAGTGAGTTCCAGGACAGCCAGGGCTACACAGAGAAACCCTGTCTGGAAAAACCAAACAAAACAACAAAATACAGTGCTCGTTTCGGCAGCACATATACTAAAATTGGAATGATACAGAGATTAGCGTTGAAGCCTTACCAAGGTTGAGGACTGCTGCTCTACAGCAACCCATACAGGAAGTCCTCCCAGAGCCAAGTCAGTGGAGGGCAGAATCCAGGTGCTGCAGTCTGGATCTTAAATGCCTTCCAAACTTCTGTCCCAGCATGTGGTGCTATTGGGAGGTGGGTGGTAAGGCCTTTGCCAGATAAGGCCTAGTGGGAGGAAAGAACCCGAAGGGATTGTGGGGCTCCCTCCTCACAGTCAAGACCCGGCAGCAGCTGCCTCCTTCTGTGGCCAGAAGGAGCCCAGGCACCAGGGATGAGAACTTCTGAATTCCAAAATAGAAACAATCTTTGCTTCCTTAAGACTGATTTATCTTAGGCATTTTTTAAAAACAGAATCAGAAAGCTGATCAACAAATCAGGTGCCTCATTTCCTAGCCTAGGGTTAACAGCTGGTTGGTCCACTCAGGATATGCGGTTTTATTGCTGGTATGTGTGTATTTATTTAGAGACATGGTTTCTCTGTGTAGCCCTGGCTATCATGGAACATGGAACTCACTCTGTAGAGCAGGCTGGCCTCGAACTCACCAACATCTGCCTCCCTCTGCTGAGTTAAAGTCATATACCACCACTGAGCCCTTTTGGGTGATTTGTTTGTTTGTTTTGTTTTTTTGTTTATTTTTTCGAGACAGGGTTTCTCTGTGTAGCCCTGACTGTTCTGGAACTCACTCTGTAGACCAGGCTGGCCTCAAACTCAGAAATCCGCCTGCCTCTGCCTCCCAAGTGCTGGGATTACAGGCGTGCGCCACCACCACCACCCGGCTTCTGTTTGTTCTTGAGTTTGCAGGACAGTTGGCTCTCACTGCCTGCTCTCTTGCTTGGGGGGAAGGCAGATGGTATGACGACATCGGAACTTGAAGTGAGTCAAATTGCAGTTCATGGCCAAGCTTAAAGAAGGGGCCAGGGGCCAGGGGCCAGGAGCCAAACCAGACCAATCAGATTTGCCTCTGAGCCAGGACAGCGGGTCAGCAGAGTCAGGTGCGGAGCCTGGCTGGGAAGGGAGCCTGGTTCAGCCTAACCTGAAGGTGGCCACAGGTGGAATGGTGAAGAGAGAGGAAGGCAGAGGGCTGACTGTGGGGGCCATCCCAACCCAGGACTTTCTCAGAGGGAGCCTTAGCTCGGTGTCCTGGTCAGGTGTGTGGACTCCGTAAGGCTTGGCCTGATTCTGTAGCCAGCGCTTGGGTGGGTTGACGTTTCTGTTTCTGGGAACCCTACTCTTCCTGCCGGGCTGTGGTCCTAAGGCAGCTGAATCTGGCGTTGTTCTCTCGGCCAGGGCCAGTGTTATCAGACTTAGCTAGCTGCTGACCTTGGCTACCCCTCCCCCACTGCGCACGCCTTCCCCTGCAAATAGTTCAGACCATGCTGTGCTTCTTAGTAAACTTGCTTGGCAGAAGTCATCAGCTTACGTAAGATGCTTTAGTCTGACTTCCATCTTCCTTTCTCATCCCCAGTCCCTCTCACCTCACCACTCAAGGCCATTATTCCTGCAGGTCTGGGTCACCTGATGCAACCTGGGAAATCTGAAACCATGAAACATGCGAAATACCAGACGACAGGCAGCCCAGAGCCCAGGCACTCGCTGTCCTCTCTACTCCCACACCTGCGCAGGCTTCAGGGCTGGGTCCTTTTCCCCTTCTCCAAGGGGAAAACAGAGCATGCTGGGAGAGGGGAGGTCGCTTTGCAGACCCGGGTTTGAGTTCTGGAGGCTCCACTTCCTGGTCATGGCTTTGGAGCAGGGTCACTAGCTCGTCTGTGCAGCAGTGTTTGAGGCTTCTGCGAGGTCCTGGGGACCACAGAACAGTGGGCACCGCTTTAGCCAGTCGTTGGCTCACTTGGCAACACGGAATGAGCTGAGCCTCGAGCCTCCTGACCAGGACAGACACACAGGCAGATAGATCCCTCTCCAACAGCATTGCCTGACGGTAACCATGAGGAAACCAACTGGGAAGTGTTCTACATGACAACAGGCTCTAGCCCAGAATTATCAGTGTCGTGAAAGACAAAGAAAGGCCAAGAAATTATTCTCTGTTAAAGCCTCGGGCAGGGGCGGTGTTCCGCTGCCACCAGCCCTGCTTGCTGCTCCTTTGCATGCATCTTTGTCAGTGTGCCAAAATAAGTGAAGGAAACAGACAACTTTAAGAGGATGACCGCGAAGCAGGTGACCCTGAGCAGGAAAGGACGCACTGAGAGCATCTAAGGCGTCTGTGGGCAGCTTGTTTGGCCATTTCAGGGCAGATGCAGAAAAGCTCTGCCTTAGGGACTGTGGTGCACACCTGTAGCCCCACTGTAAGAATCCGGGGTTCAAGACTTTGGCTACCCAGTGAGTTCAAGGCTGGGCAGCCCTTGTTCTTGGGGGCTCTGTGCTGAAGCAGGTGGGGTAAAGGTTTACTCTGTCTGCCCTCTACGGGGCTGGCCTTATAGAAGCCTGGCTTTATATGGGTGCCAGGGCTGTGAGATGGCTCAGTGGTTAAGAATACTTGCAGTAGCCAGGCAGTGGTGGCGCACGCCTGTAATCCCAGCACTTGGGAGGCAGAGGCAGGCAGACTTCTGAGTTCAAGGCCAGCCTGGTCTACAGAGTGAGTACCCTGTAGACAGGGCTACACAGAGAAACCCTGTCTCCAAAAACCGAAAACTAAAAACCAAAAACCAAAAAAAAAAAAAAAAAAAGGAAAACTCAAGTGGTGAAATCCATCAGCCATACCACCGCTATTCAATTCTTATTTCTTATCTTCCCTGCGGGTCACTAGGATCTCACAGGCATTGGGGCAAAGGGCAAAGGCCCTTAAGGAATGCCTATTACCATATGAAGTGTCTTTAGCCACTGCTGGGGACTTATGTGCAATTCTTTTTTACACTGGCCTGAGCACTCTGGGGGAAGTGTCACTGGGACAGAGCAGGCAATAACACGGTGCCATCAGGTTAGGGCTGGCTGTCCCTACGTGTACACTGAGCCTCCCTGACTCTTGTGTATACTGTGGCAGGGCAGCAGGACAGCCAGCAGGAAGGATCTCTACAGATGTGACCCTCAGTCTGGCATCTCTCCATAACCATGAGACAGCACAGACTTCCTTAGGTAAGACTTAATCTGCAACACTGTGCTGTTAGCAATGAAAACCGCTGGCACCAGGGGGCCAGGGACCGAGGCTTTTAAAAGGAGAATGCCACGGTCAGTGGGGCAAATGTTTGGAGATCCATCACGGACAGATGGGGGTACCGTCTGTGTGTGGACGGGCCAACAAGTGTGAGGAGAGGAAGGCCCCCGGGGCAGGTCCTTATGTTGTTCCACTGAATGAGTGAGGCTCACATTTGGATCCAAGTGCATGGAGGTGCAGGCCTCCCCAGACTGCGCACTGACTCATCCCAAACTTCCTGGCTTTAGCACTGACAGTCCCTCAACTAGAATACCTTTGCTTCCAGGGGGCAGGGATGGTGACTGTCCTCCCCAGGGCGTGGCCGGCAGCTAACCTTCATTAGTCACTGCCATCACGGGCCTGCCCAAGGCTGACCGCATAGTGTTCATTTCACAAACTCTAGCTGGCCCTGGGAATACAACGGCCAGGGAGATGTCACAGTGACACACCGGATGGTAAGACACATGGAGGCTACATGAAATTCCCTATCTGAGTGTGATGAATATTAGCTTAACAAGGCCTAGAAAATGAAAATAGGAAAGCTTCTCTTTCTTCAGCGTTGGGGGTGGGGGGAACGTAGAAAACAAGGGAAAGGGGAGGGGCTGGCAGGTCCCCTCAGTGTTTTTCCTATGCTTTTCCCAAGTCATTTCTCACCAGCGTCCTAGAAGAATGCAAGTCAATTTTAGCTCTGGCAGCAAACCAAGAACAAAAAGGTTAAGTGTATTAAATTAATTTTTCAAGGCAAAGTTCTGGGATCTGCGGATGCTTTGGTGTCTCCGAGGGAACAATCCTTGTGGTTTTCCTTTAGTAGGTGTGACGGAGGTCTGGTGAGGTAGGGGCAGGCGACTCCTACTCCCCAGCAGACAAGGCTTCCTGCTGGAGGAAGTTTTTCCTTTTCCCAAATTCACCTGACAGAACACAGGAGGTTAGGATGGGAAATGTCACCCTGCCCTTCCCGCCACCTCCAGGAGACCCCTCCAACCTTGCTTTTGCCTCTTCTAGTCATTATTCCAAAAATCCTAATACCCCTCAGACTTCTGCTATAGCATTGGTGCCATTGATGTTTTTTTGTTTTGCTTTGTTTTGCCTTTTCCAAGACAGAGTTTCTGTGTAATCCTGGCTGTCCTGGAACTCACTCTGTAGACCAGGCTGACCTTGAACTCCGAAATCTGCCTGCCGGGATTAAAGGCGTGCACCACCACCACCACCACCACCACCACCACCACCACCACCACCACCACCACCCAGCATTATTGATGTTTTTAAAGTATAAGATATCTTCCTTTCCTCTTCATAGTGAAGATATTTATAATATTTTTCTTCCTTTTATTCTCCCCCAGCAGACCCAGGCACCTTTACATAGACCAGGTGAATTCTCTATCACTGACCTATATTCCCAGCACACGAATGGTGGTGTCCTTTGGTCTGAGACGGGCTTTCACTGTGCAGCCCAGCGAGATCTCAAGTATCTACCCTCTGGTTGGGATCTCGGTGGCCATCTTGCCCCCTGTCAGGGTGACCTGGTGAGAGTGTCTGGTTTATAACCCCACCCCTCCCACAAGCAACCTTTCCTCAGCTTCACTACAGCACTCAAGTGCGAGCATTGGTGAGATCTGTCGCACTGAGAAAAATCTCTGGATTTTTCTAAGGTTGAGTCTGGGTATAAACTGACAACATGGGGTGGCTAAGGGGAAGTTTGCTTGTTTGTTTTATTGTAGATGTGAGGGGCATCTGGAAGAGTCCAGAGGAGAGGGAAACAGACTGGACATGGCCAGGGCTGTCTGGGAGAGAGGGGAGACTAGCAGGGACAGAGAAGAGAGAAGAGGCTGGGAGAAGAGCAGGAGCAGAGAGAGAAAGTGTGTAAACAAGATAGCTGTGGGGAGGGAGCTGGAGGGGGGCCCAGCTTGGACTTTAAAATGTGTAACCTGTGCTTGTGATACCAACATAAGCTTTGATATATGGATGGGTGTCACTATCTCCTCTGGGCATGAGGGAAACGACCTTTTGGTAGAGGGGAATCTGCGTCACAAATTCCTGAGGAATGCTGGCTGTTATCTAACTGCCAGGAATCTTCCCCTAGTGCACCAGGATGAGCTCTTTAAGGGATAAATGGCCTGCCTTCTGGGGTTTGGGGAACTGGGGTTTGCTTTGGACCTGACAGACTGAAAGATACAGCTCTATATACATTATCATGAGCATGTTAACAAGGGCTTAGCTCTGGCAAACAATGGGCTAGCATTAGGTTCTCTTCTTTGTGTTAATTGGACTTTTCATTGCTGCTAAAGATGACCTAGAATGCAAAGGGAGGAGAGATTTATTTGAACTCAAGGTTCCAAAGTTTCAGTCCATGGTCACTTTACATTGTTCCTTTGCCCATGATGAGGCAGGACTTGGCGGTGGGGAGCCTCTGGCAGAGAACAGCTGCTTCCCTCGTTGGGTACAGGGAGCAGGGAAGGGAAAGGCAGGGCTCTCCTTTCACAGTCCTGATGCCTTCTCATAGCCTAACCCACGCTTCAGTTGAGAGCTGCAGAGATTAACTAGACGGCTTAGCAGTTAAGAGAGCCAGCAGGCGCTCGTCCAGAGGAATCCAGACTCAGGGTCCCGCACCCAAACGGCAGCTTATAAATGGCTGTAACTCCAGTTCTGGGGGGACCTGGCATCCTCTTCTTGCATTCACAGGTACTGCATGTGTGTGTTGTACAGACATACATGCAGGCAAACACCCACCTATATAAAATAAAAAAAAAATAAAGTTAAAAAAATATCACTGATATAATCAAGACCCTCAAGATCCAACCACTTCTCAAAAACCTACCTCTGGGGCTGGTGAGATAGCTCAGTGGTTAAGATTAAGAGCACAGGCTGCTCTTCCATAGGACATGAGTTTAATTCCTAGCAACCACATGGTGGTTCTCAACCATCTATAGAGGGATCTGATGCCCTCTTCTGGCCTGCGGATATATAAGCATCAGAGCACTCATTCATAAAATTCATTAAATAAATACAGTTTACAAAAAAAAAAAAGACTATGAAAACAACAACAACAAAAACCTACCTCTGCACATCTCATTAGGTACCAGCCTTTGGGAGATACTCTATGTCCAAGCCATAACTCTCCATGCATCCAAACCCATGTCATTCTAAGAAAAATACAGCAAAAAATTTTTTGGGCATTTTATCAATTAAATACTATTGTCCTATCATAGCTTAATTATTTTCACCTCAGTCATGAATTTATTCTTTAATCTTACCTGTTTCTTTCCTTTTAACACATATTACTTCTATGGCCTTATATGGCTTGTCCTCTGAAACTCATGTTGGAATTTCGTCCTCATTAGGAGATAATGAGAGGTGACTAGGGCTCCGCCCTCAACAGTAGATTAATCAATCCATGCACTCGATGGATGGATTAGTGGGTTATCTTCAGAACCTGTTGGCTACAAAGCCAGCTTGTCCACTCTCATGTTCCCTATCTGTCACCATGTGATGTCCTGTACTACTTAGGACTTTGGCAAGAGGAAGGCCCTTCAACCTTGGACCAGAACCATGAGTCAAAGTAAGGATAAGAAGGATAGATGGGGAGACAGAGAGAGAGAGAAGAGAGAGATCCCTGGATCTAATTTCTTATTGTTTCTTTGCTTGTAGTTGGTCTTTGCTGCTTTGTGGATACTTTTTCCTGCGCTTTATTCCCCAACACCCTGTCTCACCTCCTAGCAGTAGATAGGGGCCTCTCGGGGCTACAGCATTGGTGTACCCTCTGAAAAGTCCCCAGAATTCCAAAAGTCACACAATCACAGAAACTATTTGCAGCTGGCAAAACCTCGCCTCTGCTAGAGACCAGGCAAACCACAGTCAGCTGCTGTGAAGCAGCCCCTGCTCCCATACCGGGGATTAAAACAGAAACATATTCTTTTTTTTTTTTTCTTTTTTTTTTATTATTCGATATAATTTATTTACATTTCAAATGATTTCCCCTTTTCTAGCCCCCCCACTCCCCGAAAGTCCCGCAAGCCCCCTTCTCTTCCCCTGTCCTCCCACCCACCCCTTCCCACTTCCCCGTTCTGGTTTTGCTGAATACTGTTTCACTGAGTCTTTCCAGAACCAGGGGCCAGAAACATATTCTTATAATATTTCTGTTGTTTTTTGTTTTTTGTTGGTTTTTTGGATTTGTTTTTTTTGAGACAGGGTTTCTCTGTATAGCCCTGAAATAACTCAGAAATCTGCCTGCCTCTTCCTCCCAGAGTGCTGGTATTACAGGTGTGTGACACCACCGCCCGGATCTCTGTTTTTTTTTTTAACTCAAAATTTCAGAACTGTCACTACACTATCTCCCCTAAAACAAGGCGGGACTAGTGAGGGAGCCGCCTCTGCCCATATACTCATGCGCTCAAGCAGCTGCATACTGCACACACACATACACAACTTTACAAACTATCTTTAAAAATAGTCTTTATTGCCGAGGGTGACCCGCGCCTCCTGAGTGCATTGATCCCAGCACCCAGGAGGCAGAGGCAGGCGGGTCTCTGTGAGTTCGAGGCCAGCCTGCTTACAGAGTGAGTTCCAGGACAGCCAGGGATACACAGAAACCCTGTCTCACAAAACCAAAACGAAAAAACCAAAACAACAACAAAAAACCCCAGGATGATCTGAAAAAATAGCCTATGCTGAGAAAGAGGTAGTTAGGTTGTCGACTTGAAGCAGGTTAGGAAATTCTGGAAGTGGGACTTTCAACTCAAATTGCTGCCATCAGACTAGCCTGTAGGCAAGCCCTTTGGGGGCATTTCCATGATTAATGATTGCCGTGGGAGGGCTCAGCATACCGGGGCGGTGCTAAGATCCTGCGGCCAGGGCCTGCGTCCCGTCCCTGGCACACTGGCCTGGGTGGATGCCTGTCCACTTCTGCTTTCACTGGCCCTCAGAGGCCTTGGTGTGGAGTGCCACTGCGGTCGCCTGCCTGCACGCGCCCGGGCGCGGGACGCCTCTAACTTTTTGCACTGCACTCCGGGGAGGCTGGAGTTTAATCACACAAACAGTGTCCGGCTTCCTGTCCTCATCCGCCCCCCTCCGGCCGCTTCCCTGGTCCCTCCCTCTCCTCTGGCCCGACCCGCCCACCAGCTCCCCCTCCCCCTCCCTCGGGTCCCGGGATGGGGGGGCGGTGAGGCAGGCACAGCCCCCCGCCCCCATGGCCGCCCGTCGGAGCCAGAGGCGGAGGGGGCGCCGGGGGGAGCCGGGCACCGCCCTGCTGGCCCCGCTGGTGCTGAGCCTGGGCCTGGCGCTGGCCTGCCTTGGCCTCCTGCTGGTCGTGGTCAGCCTGGGGAGCTGGGCGACGCTGTCTGCCCAGGTGAGGCCCTCACATACTCCTTTCTGGGCATATTAGGAGCAGAAAGTGCAGAGATGCAGATGGGGGCCGGGTGGGCAGAGGGCCAGGGGATTGGAAAAGGGGTGGAAGATGAGATGTCAGGAGGAGGACAGGGTGACGCTGCCTCCACTGCCTCCTTCCCAGCAGGAGCCTTCTCAGGAGGAGCTGACAGCGGAGGACCACCGGGAGCTCCCTGTGAGTAGGTGTGGATGCTGCCTACAGGATGCCAGCACGGGAAAAATGTGCCCGAGCTGAGGCGTTGGCTGGCTGTGACAGTTGTGTGTGAGGTGTGTGCATTGAGCTGTGTGTGCAGGGAGACTCCAGCTGGCACTAGTTTACGACTGAGTGTGTGGAGTGAACCAGCCCACGTGGGTATGTCAGTGTGTGAAAGAGGGTGATCTGGGTGTAAGGGGCCACTCTCCCAAGGTGAGAGCTGTGTTGCCGGAGTGAAAAGGCTGATTGGCTGTGAGGTGAGACTACAGGGAGTCTGGGCGGCACCAGAGACAGAAGCTCTATGAATGATAGTGCATACGTGCTGAGCATATACGTGCTGTGCATATACCTATGCATACATTCTGTCTGTCTCTGCTCCACCTCTCTGAGATCATGTGGATGTACGTGTGCATGAGGGGGGTGGGGGGGTGGTGTAGTGTGTCAGTCTGGTGCAGGTTGTTGATTGGGGCTGAGAACCTAGCCTCACTCCCAAATCTGGCCAACCACTAGGATTTGTCTGTTATGGCTGATGGTTCTTCTGATGGCCCTGTGGCCGTCTGTCTCCTGTTTGAGCCCTGCCCTTAATCCCCCTAGGAACTGAGTCCCCGGACAGAGGAAAGCCCGGATGTGGTACCTTTCTTGGAACAACTAGTCCGGCCTCGAAGGAGTGGTGAGCATTCGTCCCTCTGTCTCAGTAACGGGATTCTTCAGCTCATATACTGCTTTGCTCCTCTTCACAACAATCTTAGGAAGCGAACAGAGAAAAAGAACGATTATTTTTGTAGAGAAACTGAGGCAGGGAACATGAAGGAGAGCTGGAGTCACAGCTAAGCTGTTGAGAATGGAATCTAGGAACCTTAGCTCTACCTTCTAAGGCTCATTTTGCCACATGGAGCTGCTACCTATGCACCCTACCACAAAAGACTCCAGGAGTCCTCCCCTAAGGCTAAGGTGGGAAGTCTGAGAACTGGGCTTCCCTAATCAAAGACTCCCATGAATCAGTGGTTCATTACTATTTATTACTGGTTTGGATGGATGAAATTTTCCCTCCTCTGTGTGTGTCTGTGTCTGTGTATCTGTGTATGTCTGTGTGTCTGTGTATCTGTGTGGTGGTGGAGCTAGATTCCAGAGCCTTGTGCATGCTAGGCAAATACTCTACCACTAAGCTGCACCCTAGCCCAGGGTGATTATTAATTAATAGCCACCTCTTGCTCTCAGAAGTATCCCAGTTTGAATGATAAATTATGTTTACTGTTGATGAAGGAAGATGAGGCTGGAGGTGTGATGCCCAGCAGTCTGGATAATTGCCAGGGTCCTGAGCAGGTTGGGAGGCTCGGGGCTAGCTCCTGGCTCCCCAGAGAGGTGTCTGCTAATCTGCTAATAAATCCTTGCTTTATTTTTAGCTCCTAAAGGCCGGAAGGCGCGGCCTCGCCGAGCTATTGCAGCCCATTATGAAGGTAGGTAGGCCACTGTCGGGGGAGGGATGTGGGAGAGGGCGGGGGAGCATCACCAACCCTTTCCTGTGTCTTACAGTTCATCCCCGGCCAGGACAGGATGGAGCTCAGGCAGGTGAGTCCCATAGGACCCCAGCTTTCCCTGGACCCATCATTACATCTCCCGCCCCAGAAAAGGGGCCCCCAGCCTCTTTCTCCCTGCATCTATGCTAGGAACCCCAGAAGCCAGTTTAGGAGAGTCCTCTAAGTTCTCTCCGTGACCCTGGCATGGGATCCTGGAAGACCCCAACCCTCTGCAGAACCAGGCCCCTCCCCAGTGGCCTCCAGTTTCCTCCTCCAACCTTCGGGCTTTTCAGGGAAGCACCTGTGGCCATGCTTTCTCCGTTTTCGACGTTTTCTCCTACTGTGTGATCATTATTTCTCCAAATGTTTCTAGTCTCTGCCCATCTCTGTCCCCCACCTTGACAACATGACCTTAAGGAGCTCAGACTCGACTCTGTCCCTCCCCCATCCTCGAGCACCTTGCCTCCAGCCCTGTGGCTATTTGCAGACCTTTGCTGCCAAGCTAAGCCCTCCTATCCCATCGCTTCTCTGGTAGCTTCAGTCCCTTCGTGCTATGGCCCCAGCCTCACTTCCTGCACTTGTGGGGCTGACACTGTGCCCTAGTGTGCCTCTTCTAGACTTTGTACTTGCTGTTCTGTCACCTGGAGCATCTGTCCACTGTGAAGGCCTGGAGGCAGGTCACAAGGGTGGCTCTGACTGGGGCATTAGTAGTGGAGAACTGGAGATTCAACATGTGGCTTAGAGATGCAGGGCTTGCTTATGGGTTAGATGAAAATAGTATAAAAAAAAAAAGGAGGATTAATAAATAGCATATACCTTGTTTTCAGTTTTTGAAGTGGGGCCTTGCCACTCTCCCCAGGCTGTTCTAGAACTCCTGGGCTTAAGTGATCCTCCTGCCTCAGCCTCCTTAGTGGCTGGAGCTCCAGGCTGGTGCCTTCATATCTGGCTTGAATACCGGAGAAAGATAACGCCATTTCCTAAGACTGGGCTGCCCAGGAGGGGAGTAGGTGTGAGCTGACTGATTAACTTGGAGATGTCTAATAATGAACAAGTGGGGAGGACGGTTAGTAAAGTGAATCTCACCGTGCGTGCGTGCGTGCGTGCGTGCGTGCGTGGGTGGCAAGGCTGGCCCGGGCTAGGTGAGAAATGGTCATGGGGTTGTTATTTAAAGCTGCAGGATGAGATGAGACACCAGGGGTGAGAGACGCCCCAAGATTGAAGCTGGGCAGAAGGGGAAGCAGCTGAAGAGATGGGAAAGGAAGAATCTCAGGCAGGGTGGCAGGGTGGCGCCCTGAGATCTCAGAAGACAGTCTCCTGCCGGAGGATGTGGCTGTCTGTGCAGAGGCAGCTGAGAGGTCACATGGCATGAAGACAGAGATGTGACTACTGGGTTTTGTGACATAACACCAACTGATGACCTTGATGGGCGGCTTCAGGGTTGTGGTTAGAAGTGTAGACGGAGCAGAGAAAGTATGAAAGGGGAATGAGAGACAGGAGCAAGAGTGAGGGAAGTGGATGTAAGCCAAAGAGAATCTCGGTCCTTAGCCAAACTGTATTCGTCCTGGTGCCTTTGGGGTAGGCACTGGGATTAGCCGGTGGGCATTAAAATTGATCAGATCCCCACAACGCTGTAGCAGGAAGACACCGATAACCTGCACCGAATAAGTGAGGATATTCAGCTTGCCCAGGTCATGGCAGGGCTAAGTGGTGGAAGTGGGATTCAGAGCCATCCGGGACATGCTTAGGTGCTGAACACAGTCTTCATGAGAGGCTCATCTGGGGTAGGGACAGGGCTACCCATAGGCTAGTGCCCAAGGTGGAAAGGATGTTTCTAGAAGGAAGAGTTGACACACTTCCATCATGAAAATGCCAAAGGAACACGACAAGGGGTGCTCATAGGTACTGTGGGGGACCCCTGGCCTAAGGATGGCTAGGTTTCCAGGGGAACTGGGGACTTGGCAGCGGGAGATCCGAGGAGAGATGCTACACTATCAAGTCCAGCCCCTATGGGGCGAGGGAGTTGCCAAGCAGCAGTAGACACCCTTTGAAGGTTTGTGGTGCTGAGTGACCTAGGAACTGTTCACATTCCCATGTATACTATGTCCTTTGGCCACAGCTAGCCTAGCCTGAGCTGGTCAGCACCTAGTATGCCTTCTTCTTTCCCTGTTTAGTAAGGCCAGGCTAGCTCTCCTCACCTTGGGAGAGACTGTTTATTTGGGCATCATTGTTTGGGCATTATTGGGCGGTTGGTGATTTCCCAAGCATCAGTTTACTGACTCAACATACATGCAATCAGGAACTATTTACCAGGAACCAGACCATGGTGAGTCACACTCACATACCTTTGCTTAAGGATTCACCACAGAGGAACAGCAGTCTGTAAATGTGTAATTACAATGCTAGATGACAAGAATGATATAGTAAGGCGGCCCAAGGCACAGAGCACCTCACAGGAAGACAGTTTTACAGTGGAGTCAGGGACTCATTCCCCCGGTGTAGCCTCGAAGCTTAATTGTGTGGTGGAGACAAGTCTGCTGAGGCTGAAGATTGTTAAGAGTCTCAGTGAGGCCGAGGTGGAAAAGTGCTCTACAGATGCAGGGTATCTGATCTTCTGATACTGTGACATGTCTTCTGCAGATATATTGGGTCACGTCCACAGCACCCTGGGATGTAGGGGGCCCATGGGGCCTCCTGACAGCTGTGGGTTGGATATGCCTGTAAGCGAAAATAGGGTAGGGTAGAAGAATACGGAAGACATGGCAGGTCACAAAGACAAAAAGGGAATTGTTCTTCAGTGACCCGTCCATCAAAGGTAATGCAGGAAGAATCAGGCTTTGGCAATAGTAACTCTAATACTTTGGGGGAGTAAACTGGAAGACTCAAGATTGGAAATAGTCAGGAGTCCCAAGGAGGCCAAACTGGGTAGGGAGGGGCAGAGGGGGCAGGGCTGTTCAGGAGCAAGAACAGGAGGAAACTGTTAGCACTGAGTAAACCTGGTACTGGTGTAGGAGGGGCTGGTGGTACTGTGAGCCACATGCATGGGGTGTGGATAATGGAGCAACTCTTCATTCACCCTTCTGGGTTAAAGGGTCAAGACAGGAGCTGGGCAGTGGTGGTGCACACCTGTAATCCCAGCACTCTGGGAGGCAGGGGCAGGCAGATTTCTGAGTTTGAGGCCAGCCTTGTCTACAGAGTTCCAGGACAGCCAGGGCTTCACAGAGAAACCCTGTCTCGAAAATACCAAATCCAAAAAAAAAAAAAAAAAGGGTCAAAACAGGTTGGGTAAAGGGAGGCTGTGCTAACTCAGATGGGAATAGAAATGCCCAGAAAGAATCACTCCCCTCCCCCATTACTTGGGGTGGGTAATGTGGAGATAAGGGAGACAAACCCAGGGTCATACATACTCTAGACAAGTGCTGGACCACAGAGCCACACCCTAATCCAAAGAGTTCCTGTTTACTTGAGAAAGGGACAAGAAAGCCAGGTAGGGCGGTGTGTAGTGTGATTCCAGCATCTTGAAGGCTGAGGCAGGAAGGTCAGAACTCCAAGCAGTAACTGTAACTACCAGGCAGCCAGGGCTACATAGTGATACCTTGTCTCAACCAAGCAACAACAAATAAGAGACAAGAACAGAGCTGGGGAAGGCAGAGAGGGAGGCTGAGGAGGGTGAGACCTTCCGCCTGAGACCGAGGAAGTCTACAGACCCAAAGGATGAGAACTGTCAGGTTCGTTTAGGTGAGGCCCAGTTCCAAGTGCTGGGAATACTCGGAGTCAATGAGACTGCTGTCCTTGTCCTTGCAAGGGGGAATAAATACAGAGTTTATGTTTTGCTGACTGCTGGGGTACAAGAAGGGAAGTCAGAGATGGGCATGGCTGGGTCTATTTGTCATGTTTTGCTTTGTTTTAAAACAAGGTCTCAGTTATGTAACCATGGGTGGCTTTGAACTCAGGAACTTTCTCAGAATCCCAAATAGTCAGATTATAGACCTGTTCTCTCTCTCTCTCTCTCTCTCTCTCTCTCTCTCACACACACACACACACACACAGACACACACACACACACACACACACACACACACACCACACCGCTCCTGCAGGAGAAAGGAAAAACTAGAAGTCATTGTCAGGGAGAGAAGAGATCATTAACACATTGTTACTTTATTTTTTTGTTTGTTTTATAACAGGGTTTCTCTATGTAGCCCTGGCTGTTCTGGAACTTGCTCTATAAACCAGGCCACATCAGATTCACAGAGATCTACCTGCCTCTGTCTCCCAAGTGCTGGGATTAAAGGCATGCCCCACCACTGCTGGGCATTCTCCTCATTTGTATAGGAAGTTTTAAATTCATAACCAGTGAGTGAGTCTGTAGCCTGTCACCCATCTTTGACTCAAATGATGCATATATGTGTGTGTGTGTGTGTGTATACATGTATATATACGTACACATACACACATATACACATATAATATATTCAGGACATGAACCATGAAGCAAACTATAAAAACCCCAACTCTTCTGCTGTAGCACTACTCTTTAATCTCCCCAGAGGCGATCACCAGGGACAACTTCCTCATCACACAAATACCTTATCACTCCTTGCGCCATAAGGGCATGGCTCCACCTATACTCTGGGCCAGGTGTACCTCACACACACATATATAAAGTTAATGGGCTCCGGGGAGCGTGGGGAGTCTTGTAAGGACTTCTACTTATCCCTAAACCTCCTCCATTCAGGTGTGGACGGGACGGTGAGTGGCTGGGAAGAGACCAAGATTAACAGTTCCAGCCCTCTGCGCTATGACCACCAGACTGGGGAATTTACAGTCATCAGGGCTGGGCTCTACTACCTGTACTGTCAGGTAAGCCTGCCTGGCTCCATGGCAGAGCGGTGGCTAAGGGGAGGGCGGCTTGGCCAGGAAGGGGTGGAGAGGGAGAGTCTGCGTCTCCTGGCTTTCAGCGAGGGCAGGCAGAGGTCTGGACCGTGCTTGCCGCTCTCCCCAGGTGCACTTTGATGAGGGCAAGGCCGTCTACCTGAAGCTGGACTTGCTGGTGAATGGTGTGCTGGCCCTGCGCTGCCTGGAAGAATTCTCGGCCACAGCAGCAAGTTCTCCTGGGCCCCAGCTTCGTCTGTGCCAGGTGTCTGGGCTGCTGCCGCTCCGGCCGGGGTCTTCCCTTCGGATCCGCACCCTCCCCTGGGCTCATCTGAAGGCCGCCCCCTTCCTTACCTACTTTGGACTCTTTCAAGTTCACTGAGGGGTCTTGCTCTCCCAGATTCCTTAAACTTTACCCGGACAGCTCCCAGAGTACCACCCTGCCCCACCCCCACTCCTCCACCCCTAGCGGCTCCTTGTTCCAGTCCTGTCCTCTCCTCAAAGGCAGCCAGAGCTTGTCCACGTTTCCCTTTCCACAGACATTCCAGTTCTTCTTTATCATCCCATCCCACCACAGCCATCCACCTCACTGGCTCCCAGAGCCCCCACTTATCCCTGACCCCTAGGACCCCTCGTTTACTGACTATGTGCATCAGGCACTGAGATGGGCTGGGCCTGGCAGGAAGCCAAAGAACCTGGGCCTAGGCCAGAAGTCCCCAAGTGTGAGGGAAAGAGCTGGAGACAAGCTCCTCCCTGGATCCCTGTGGATTTTGAAAAGATACTATTTTTATTATTATTGTGACAAAATGTTAAATGGATATTAAAGAGAATAAATCATGATTTCTCTTCTTCGGGATTCAGAGTAACTGAAGGTTGTGGGAAGGCAATTTAGGCTTTGGGGAACAGGGAACCTGCATGCCTCCAAGCTGCAGTTGTGAATAGAAATTACAAAGGTACCAGAAAATTGCAAACAAACAAACGACAACAGAAACCACCTGGTCCTCTGCTCAAGGTGCTGCAGCAGCAGCAGCCTCATTTTCCTAGCACAGGACTTCCTCCTGCAGGGGAATCCCTGGCAGGGAGGAGCGGGGCCCTTCCTCCTGGCAGCCTCAGGACAGCCAGCAGTGGAGCGAGCAGGTGCTGGCCCAGGCCTGGCTAGGAGATGGATGGGAGCTGGCTTGGGAAGGGGCTCAGAGCCATAGGAAGGACTCCAGTGGGCCAGCTACATGGGCGTGGGGAGGAGTGCGGCACCGACTGAGGGGCTTGGGGCTTTTGTCTTTTCTCTTTGTCCAGAGAACCTTATGTAAGAACTCTTCTTGGGAAACAGGAAGTCCAGCTTGCCAAGTTCAGCACAGGGAGTAGTGCAGGCCTGGTTCCAGCACACCCGGCCCAGCCTTAACCCCAGCACCCTGCCAGTTTCTTGTCTCTGGCTCTCCTCCCTGCTGGCCCCTAAGCCCCTTTTCTCATCTCCAGTCACCCCTAACAAACCTCCTCAAAGATCTCATTCTTGGCTGAGTCAGGGCGTCTACCACACTCACCTTCCTAACCTCATGCTGCCCAGTTCCTACCCATTCCCTGCTCCTGGCACCCTGCCCCACAGCCAACGGACCTTCCCTCCTCCAACGTAGGGGCCGCCCCCGGGCTCCTGAATGCTGGCCGCTCCTCTGGGTGTCACGGCTGCCCAGTCCTTCTTAGATAATGGCACCAAATTCTCCAGAGGCCAGGGGGGCAGGGGTGTCAGAGTGACACTAACTCTGCCCTGGGGACCAGGGGTACTAGTAGTACCCTAGCTTGATTTCTTCCTATTCTCAAGTTCCTTTTTATTTCTCCCTTGCGTAACTCACTCTTCCCTTCTGTGCCTTTGCCTGTATTCCCACCCTCCTGCTACCTCCTGGCCACCTCACTTCTGAGACCACAGCTGTTGGGGTCCCTAGCTCATGCCAGCCTCATCTCCAGGCAACATGGGGGGCTCAGTCAGAGAGCCGGCCCTCTCGGTCGCTCTCTGGTTGAGTTGGGGGGCGGTTCTGGGGGCTGTGACCTGTGCCGTCGCACTACTGATCCAACAAACAGAGCTGCAGAGCCTAAGGCGGGAGGTGAGCCGGCTGCAGCAGGGTGGAGGGCCTTCCCCGAAGCGGGGGGAGTCTCCATGGCAGAGCCTCTGGGAACAGGTGAGTTTCGGGAGATGGGAATTTGGGGTGAAGGATGAATGGCAGATGGGTCTCAGAGCCCCTCAATCTGCAAAATTTCAAGGGAGTGCTAGGAGTGGCCCTTGATTTGGAAGTCAAGGGAACAGCCATTTAAGGAAAATAAACTGTTATAAATTAATGCCAGTAACACCCTGAACGGCAGGCAGTGCCCAGACCAGGGGCCTATGACAGGTACAAACATTTCAGCTATTCCTGACGTCGAGGAGGGCTGGGAAGAAGGGTGTCTGAGACCCTGAACATCTTAGTCACACTCTGGCCCTCTCTCATGAGCAGAGCCCTGATGTCCTGGGAGCCTGGAAGGAGGGGGCGAGAGCCCGGAGAAGGAGAGCAGTACTCACCCAGAAGCACAAGAGTGAGTGAGCCTGGGGTTCCGGCAGGGTTGGAGGTGAGCCAGGAGCATGAGGAGAGGAGTGCCGACCAGAGCTGAGGCGAGGGTGGGGGTGGCCCCTGGGGGCAGGCCAACACTGCTCTTTCCTCCTTCTTTCCTTAGAGAAGCACTCAGTCCTGCATCTTGTTCCAATTAACATTACCTCCAAGGGTAAGCACTATTTTAAATAACGGCCCTGTGGGAGGGGCACCAACCAGGAACTGTGGGGCTGGGGCCAAGAGAACCCTAGAAATGAAAAGGGAGAGCTCATGTATCTGAGCGTACAGAAACGCTGACCTGCACGCTCCTCACCTCCAGTAGACTCTGACGTGACAGAGGTGATGTGGCAACCAGCACTTAGGCATGGGAGAGGCCTGGAGGCCCAAGGAGACATTGTCCGAGTCCGGGACACTGGAATTTATCTGCTGTATAGCCAGGTAATCCCAGATAAGCCCTGAGCCCTCCACGTGGAAATGGAGACTGGCTTGTCTGAGTACCCTATCTGTGAGGAGGGTTCCTCGACCCATCCATTCATGCCCAGCTTAGAAGACCCCTTCCTTATTGCCCGGCTCCACTACCAGTGCTCCTGAGGCCTCCAAGGACTGAACAGTGCCATCCTGGTCCTCTTCAGCGTCATCTCCCTCCTCTGACAGGTCCTGTTTCATGATGCGACTTTTACGATGGGTCAGGTGGTATCTCGGGAAGGCCCAGGGAGAAGGGAAACTCTATTCCGATGTATCACAAGTATGCCTCCTGAGCCTGACCGTGCCTACAATAGCTGCTACAGTGCAGGTGAGAACTGTGGGCTCAGGAGTGTTGACCCGAGTGAGCCCAGCAGATCCCATCAACTCAAGCAGAGATGACTTGGTGTGGGAAGTTAGACTAGAGAGTTGGGAACTAGGGTGTAGAGGCAAATCTGAAGACGGAAGAACAAAATGCCTCGGTCCTTGTGGGGAGAAAAGGCACAAGCCTATGAACCACTAGGTGCATGCCTATAATCCCACGGAAGGAGCCGAAATGGGAGGTCTGCCTAGTTCAAGGTCAGCCTAGGCTACACAGTGAGGCTGCCTCCAACATTAAAAAGCAAAGCCAGGCAGACGGCTCGATGAGGAAAGGTCCGTGCTCCGCCCCTCACGTCTCACCGCCTGGGTCTGATTCCAAGAACCTGCAGAGCAGAAGGAAGGAACATGCTCTCCTAAGTTGTCTTCTGATCTCCACGCATGCACATGTCCCCCAACAGAAAACTGAAAACATACAAAGTCAACATGGAGGAGGGGCTGGGGCAGGCAGAACGAAGCATCTGAAATGTTTTTCCCCCCCCTCAGGTGTCTTTCATTTACATCAAGGGGATATTATCACTGTCAAAATTCCACGGGCAAACGCAAAACTTAGCCTTTCTCCGCATGGAACATTCCTGGGGTTTGTGAAACTATGATTGTGTGATAAGGGGTTGGGGGGGTTCCCATTCCAAGAACTGGCTAGACAAAGGACAAGCAAGTGGCCAAAGCAGCTCTCCTGGGCTTTGACATCTCGACTGTTGTTCCTTCCTTTGCCTTTCCCCACTCCCACTATCTGGGCTTTGACTCCACAGATATTAAAAAAGTAGAATATTTTGTGTTTATCTCCCACACAGCCCCAAATTCTTTTGTTGTGTGTGTTATGGGGGTTTTGCGCACTGTGCCAAGCCTTGTCCACTGGAATGCATCCAGAACAGCACCACCACCTAGCGGCAGGTTGACGAAAGAATACGGTCTCTCCTAGGGAAAACCTGTCCAATTCTCTCAAGTACCCTCTGCTTCGATTTACAAGAAGCCCGGCTTTCAATATTTCACTTTTGCGTCCAAATCCTTGTTACTATCTAGAAAAAAATGTATTTTAGGTGGCCCTATATGCATGCCGTTCATGCTCCCCGTTCCCCTAGTGAACTTCCGAGCTGGCATTGTGCTTCACGTCTTTAATTCCAGAACTCGGGAGGCAGATCTCGATGAGTTCGAGGCCAACTTGGTCTAAATAGTGAGTTCCGGGCCATGCAGGAGTTACAATGGTTGAGACCCTGTCTCAAACAAACTAACAAACAAATAAGATTCTCCTAGATCAGACCGGTTTCCGGGAAGTTTGTATGTACTGGACGGCCTGGCACACTGGTCGTGTCTCACTTTTTAATCAAGTCCAGTTTACAGTTTTTTAAAAAAACAACACCCCCCCCCCCCAAATACCCCAATGTCCCGCCTCCGTTTCCCTAAGCGCCTAGCCTCAGTCCAGTCCCTGCAGGGCCACTGACATTTCGGCCATGCGCTGGGAAGCCCACTAGATCACCCAAAGCTCAGGCTACGGAAGAGCAGGGAGTACCGTATGGCTGCGACGTAGAGCGTGAGGCTGGACGCGACACGCAAGCGTAAAAGAGCGAGCAGTGGGGCTGCCACACGCGGCAGGCCAGGCGACTGCGCAGGCTCGGCTCAGCGTGGAGCTCGAGGGCGGGGCCGTCCGGTGGCCTGGACGCTCTGAGGTAGGCGGGACTGAGCACGAGCCGGCGCCGCTCGCCGGGTGTGACGCACTAATTGTGCGCCGCCATCGGCGGTGGGCCTGGGGCTCGCGGGAGGGGAAGGAGGAGGAGGGGTGGTGGCGGTGGTGGAGGTGGAGGTAGAGGTGGAGGCTAGAGCCGCGCTAGAGGCGGCCGCAGTGGGGCGGCACGAGCCTTGGCTTCGCGAATTGAGACGGCTCCGCCTGAGGACAGCAGGAGTGGCGGGGTCGCCGCCGTCCGAAAGATGTGCCGGAAAGCCTGAGGCGGAGACACCCGCCTTGGGGCCCGTGTGCCCGGCTTCCCCGCTCCTGGTGAGGACGCCCCTTCCCCTCCCCCCCGCCCTTGTGGCCTCTTCCATTTCTGGTCTTCGCTCGCACCTAACTGGGCCCAAGAGGCCCTTTAAAGGACTTAAAACCGTTGTGTGCGGAGTCGCCCGAGCTTTCAAACTCTATTGGGGCTGGGAAGCATTCAGGTCTGCCAGGGCGAGACTGGAGAGGGGCCGGTCTGCCTGGCCCCCACGGCTCCGTTCTGTCCCATCTCCTTAATTCGGTCGCTTAGCACCGATTCGGTTCGCTTCCAGTTTTCTTGAACATCTTCCTCTCTTATCACTGTATTTCCTGAGCCATTACCCTCGCACCACCCTCCCCCACACCTGAGATGTGTGTGCCCACCCCCCACCCCCACATCATTCCAGGGTGAAAGGGAACTTCCCACCATGGATCAAAGTTTTCCTGGTGAAAGTTGTCTTCCTGTCTACCTGTACCCGGATTCCTGTGCTGAACCATCTCTTACCAAAGTAGCCCTCAGACTTGTCCTAAGGACACCCGTAATAGCTTTAAAGCTGAGCCTGGAAATGCTGGGTTTCACCCAAAGAGCTTAAAAATAAAATACCTAAGGCCTACCAGTTAGTCGTTTTCTTTCTGCTCTCTACCTGGACAAGGGATGAAATGATGGCCATACCAACACAGTTCATTGTGGACGAGGCTGGCTAGGAAGAGCTGGGGTTGAGTTTTTAGATTTTTCTTTATTTGTATCTGAAATCAAAGGGAAAATGCTGAACAGTTCCGATCTTGGAGGAAGGAGTAGGGTGTTCTCAGTTGGATCATCAAACTTTTGTTTTACAGGGTACTGAAAGATGAAAGAGACTATACGGGGGACCGGGTCTTGGGGGCCTGAGCCCCCGGGACCCGGCACCACTTACTCAAATCCCAGGCGAGAGCGTCTTCGTTGGCCCCTACCCCCTAAGCCCCGGCTCAAGTCCGGTGGTGGCTTTGGGCCAGATCCTGGATCTGGGACCACAGTGCCAACTAGACGCCTCCCTGCCCCTCGGCCATCTTTTGATGCCTCAGCTAGTGAAGAGGAGGAGGAGGAGGAGGAAGATGAGGAGGAAGTAGCAGCTTGGAGGCTACCCCCTAGATGGGGCCACCTGGGGGCCTCCCAGAGTTCTCGTGCTCTCCGACCCTCTCATAGAAAAGCCTGCTCCCAGCGCCGGCGCCGAGCCATGAGAGCCTTCCAGATGCTGCTCTACTCAAAAAGCACCTCGCTGACATTCCACTGGAAGCTTTGGGGGCGCCACCGAGGCCGGCGGCGGAACCTCGCACACCCTAAGAACCATCTCTCACCCCAGGAAGGGGGTGCAACGCCACAGGTGCCATCACCCTGCTGTCGTTTTGACTCCCCCCGGGGGCTACCCCCACCCCGGCTGGGTCTGCTAGGTGCTCTCATGGCAGAGGATGGGATGAGAGGGTCTCCACCAGTGCCCTCTGGGCCCCCCATGGAGGAAGATGGACTAAGGTGGACCCCAAAGTCTCCTCTGGACCCTGACTCGGGTAAGGTGGGAAACGGGAAGGGTGATGAGCCTGGAGCACCAGGAGTTTGTTGCCATGGTGAGCCTAAGAAAAGCAGAGCCAAGCTTCAGAATATTCTAGAAATGATCTTAAGCCTTCATTTTCAAGGCACACACCTGTAATCCTATGATTTTGGAGGCTAGGACAGGAGAACAATGAATCAAGGTCCCACCTGGGCTGCAAAGAAAGATCCTATCCTGTGGGAGTTGGGGACTGTGATTTTGAGCAGGAGTGATGCCGGGGACCCAGTGCTAGGAACAGATCCTTCAGTACATGTCTTATGGTCTTCAGAATAGATGACAAAGGGGACAATGGCTGAGGGAGATCGGTTTTGCCTATTCCAAGGCTTTCTTCCTTTTGGGATACGGCCTGGATATGGATCTCCACAGAGCACTCATAGTTCTTGTAGAATATATCAGTTCTTGTGGAATATGTCATTTGTGAATTTTAACATTTTTATTTGAATATTTCCTCTTTAGAGAACTCAAGCTAAATAGCTTGGTATCCTTACTATACTGAACCTTCCTTACTCACTGTGCACTGTGTTAGATATTAAGCATATATGGGCAGCAGATTTTTTTTTTTTTCAAGACAGGGTTTCTCTGTATAGCCCTGGCTGTCCTGGAACTCACTCTGTAGACCAGGCTGGCCTCGAACTCAGAAATCCGCCTGCCTCTGCCTCCCAGAGTGCTGGGATTAACAGGCGTGCGCCACCACCGCCCTGCAGATTTTTTTTTTTTAAGATTTATTTTATGTAAGTAACTATCTTCAGACACTCCAGAAGAGAGCATTAGATCTCATTACAGATGGTTGTGAGCCACCATGTGGTTGCTGGGATTTGAACTCAGGACCTCTGGAAGAGCAGTCAGTGCTCTTAACCATGGAGCCATCTCTCCAGCCCCATGCAGCAGATATTTCTGAAGTCTCCAAATCCTGGTCTTTTGCATTCCTCTTGCTTATGAAGATGACTAACTGCTTTCTCTCTCTCTCTCTCTCTCTCTCTCTCTTTTTGTATTTTTGTTTTTTTGTTATTCCAAGACATGGTTTCTCTGTGTAGCCCTGGCTGTCTTGGAACTCACTCTGTAGACCAGGCTGGCCTTGAACTCAGAAGTGCTGGGATTACAGGCGTGCACCACCACACCTGGCTCTTTCTCTTTTTTTTTCCCAAAGATTTATTTATTTGTTTATTGTATCTAAGTACACTGTAGTACACTGTAGCTGTCTTCAGACACTCCAGAAGAGGAGGTCAGATCTTGTTACGGATGGTTGCTGGGATTTGAACTCAGGACCTTCGGAAGAGTAGTTGGTGCTCTTAACCTCTGAGCCATGTCTTCAGCCCCTTTCTCTTCTTTAATAAACTCTTTGGACAGCCTTACATTAGGCGTGTGTGTGTGTGGTGGTGGGGGTCTGTATTACATA
The DNA here is from genome assembly GCF_947179515.1 of Apodemus sylvaticus. Classification (NCBI taxonomy): domain Eukaryota; kingdom Metazoa; phylum Chordata; class Mammalia; order Rodentia; family Muridae; genus Apodemus; species Apodemus sylvaticus. The sequence goes on from NC_067481.1 coordinate 54,790,864, forward strand.
GGTTTCTGTGCCTTCAGTCTGTGTTCTGTGGTCTTACCATTTGTGTGTATCAGGTCTTTTACCTGGCCAGTTCCTCATTCCTATCCTGTGTCTGTCTTTACAGGCCTCCTCTCCTGTACTCTTCCCAATGGTTTTGGGGGACTTTCTGGTCCTGAAGGGGAGCGCAGCCTGGCACCCCCTGATGCCAGCATACTCATCAGCAATGTGTGCAGCATTGGAGACCACGTGGCTCAGGAACTGTTTCAGAGTGCTGACTTGGGCTCTGCAGAAGAGGCAGATAGGCCTGGGGAGAAAGCCGGCCAGCATAGCCCCCTGCGGGAGGAACATGTGACCTGTGTGCAGAGTAAGCCTTTAGAAGACTTAGGCTCCTTTTGACCAGCTCCTAGATCAGAGTCTAAAGGCCCTGCCTTACTCTCTCCTACCTCCATTTAGGCATCTTAGATGAATTCCTTCAAACTTATGGTAGCCTCATCCCCCTCAGCACTGATGAAGTTGTAGAGAAGTTGGAGGACATTTTCCAGCAGGAGTTCTCTACACCCTCCAGGTGAGGTTTGAAGGCAGGTACCCTCTGGAGGGGGGCTGGGACCTTAGGGATGGGGAGAGAGTGCTTATTCTCTTTTAGTGATGTATTTGAGGAAGTAAGAGCTAGCACCGCAGCAGAGGAAGCTGCAGATGAAGTGCCAAGCCCTGTGGGACAATTGGGAACTTTATGTAGGACACTGAGACACTGAGAAGCTTGTCCTAGAGCACCCCTGGCCTTTCTTTCTGGGGAGTGGGAGACCATCAAAATAACCTGTGAAAAGGAAACATTGTTTTAATTGTATATACAGTAGTGGGTATTTCTGTCTGCTCCAGCCCCATTAGCTCTTGCATGATTCCAAAACTTTGGCCTATGCAGGAAGAGTCTGGTACTGCAGCTGATCCAGTCTTACCAGCGGATGCCAGGCAACGCCATGGTCAGGGGCTTCCGGGTGTCCTATAAGCGGCATGTGCTCACCATGGATGACTTGGGCACCTTATATGGCCAGAACTGGCTCAACGACCAGGTGAGAGCAAGAGAAAAAGGCTTGACAAGGCCTTTGCAGAGTGGCCTTGTCTTGCCGAGGGGAACCCTCTACCTATGCCACATCCTCCACGGCAAATTGCCTTTTCTCCCCAGGTGATGAACATGTATGGAGACCTGGTCATGGACACAGTCCCTGAAAAGGTAGGTCCAGCCTTTTTTTTTTTTGATTTGGTTTTTTTCGAGACAGGGTTTCTCTGTATAGCCCTGGCTGTCCTGAAACTAACTCTGTAGACCAGGCTGGCCTCAAACTCAAAAATTCGCCTGCCTCTGCCTCCCAGAGTGCTGGGATCATCACTGGCGTGAACCACCACCACCCGACTTTTTTTGTTGTTGTTTTTTAAAGACATGGTTTTTCTGTGTAGCCCTGGTTTTCCTGACCCAACACTAATCAGATTCTTTAGTATCCAGTACTTTTGCAATCCTGAGCAGTTTTTTTAAAAAAAAAAAAATGTTTAGCCAGGCAGTGGTGGCGAGAAACCCTGTCTCAAAAAACAAACAAAAAATTATTTAATGTATATGAGTACACTTGTAGCTGTCTTCAAACACGAGAAGGGGGCCTCAGATCCCATTACAGATGGTTGTGAGCCACTGTGTGGTTGCTGGGAACTGAACTCAGGACCTCTAGAAGAGCAGCCAGTGCTCTTAACCGCTGAGCCATCTCTCCAGCCCTCTGAACAGTTTTTCCCCCTTTCCTTTCTCTTTTTTTAAACATCCATTCTTATCTCTTCTATTTTATATAACACAGGGTCTGCAGTTTGGAGAGGGAGATAGCTAATGTATTCATTTTAAAACTGTAAGCTAATCTGTAGTGTTTTCCTGTTTAGTTAAATTGAGACAGGAACTTATCTGTAAAAGGTTAAAGAGTATGGTGGTGGTCATTGGAGCCATTTCACTTGGGCTATGAAAGCGTGTGTGAATTGGGAGGGTGGAAGGGCTACTTTGTGGGCAGCTCTCAAGTCTTTTAATTCTATTCAGCTTTTCTGTGTCTTTGGTACAGGTGCATTTCTTCAACAGTTTCTTCTATGATAAACTCCGAACCAAGGGTTATGATGGGGTAAAGAGGTGGACCAAAAATGTGAGTTACGAATTTATAACTACTTGTATAGCACCTTATCTCTTAAAAAAAATTAAGACTTTTGCTTTCTATGTGTCCTTTCCCCAATACTAGTTATCATTCTATAAAACATTAAAGGTCTTGTGTACCGGGCGTGATTGTAGAAACTGAGGATGCAGTATTAATCAGGAGACTTCTTTCTTTGCTGGGATGAGAGTAAGGTACATTTCGCTGGTCCTAGAGGGCTGTGAATGTCCTACAACACATTGACTGGGATAGCATGGGAATGGGTACTTTGGGTGTAGGTCTTACCTACATCTGTAGTAAGGCCTTCTACATCTGAGGGATAGGAGTCATCCTGTGCGGATTGGGAGCAGGGCTTGCAGCAAAAGAACAGCAAGCACTTCAGACCCAGAGAGAAAAAGAATATTCTTTGACACAGTGACTGAGGTAGTTGAATGACAGGAAATTAGAGATGGATCGATGGTGTGAGGCATGTAAGGTAGACTGACAAGGATAGAGGTTGTTCTGGGTACATTTTGTGTGGATGTGAGTGCATGCCATGGTGTGGGCGTGGAGGGTAGAAGTCAACTGTGAGAGTCAGGTCCCCTGGGATGTGAGTTCCAGGGCCCACACTCAGGACGTCAGGCTTGGTGGAAGCACCTTTATCCTACCAGACTAGCGGTGCTTCATGTTGGATGACCCCACTCAGTGATAAAGAATGAAAGGAAAAATCAGTCCAGGGGAAGTACTTGGCTGGGGTGCTCAAAGGAGAGACAAGAGGAGGTTAAGGTAGAACTTGTAGACATTTCTGGCAGGTTTCATGTGGGATGAAGATATCAGTGGAGGATTATATCTGGGTTTTCTGCTTAAGTGATGGTAAAAATTAAGTCAGGAGCAGATGTGGATGTATTCAAGAATACCATAGGTTTCCCCTCCTGGTATGAAAGGCCATGAAATTTCAACAGTGACAAAGGAACATTGGTTCTAACACACACGTGCCTTCCTCCTGTTACCTAACACTGCCTTTCTACGCACCCCCAGAGAGCAGCTAAAACTACAACCCCAGCCCAAGTGGCAGGATTTAATTTGGTTTTTTAAAATATTACACGGGCATTGGATCCCATTACAGATGGTTGTGAGCCACCATTTGGTTGCTGAGAATTGAACTCAGGACCTCTGGAAGGGCAGTCAGTGCTCTTAACCACTGAGCCATCTCTCCAGCTCCTGGGTTTAGTGTTTGTGCTTAGAATTGCTTAGAGACCTGCTGAGTCTTGCTTCTTCCAGTAGAAGAGTGAAATACTGTTTAAAAATAAAAATACAACCTCCCCCTCAGCCTTGTATATATCTGAGATAACTGTAAAGGTTTGCTGCCAAGCCTGAGGAGTTGACTTGATCCCTGGGCCTCACATGGTGGAAGGACAGACACACAGCCAACCCTGGCCTGTGTACCCACACCCTCCTCCCAATAATGAAAATGTAATAAGTCTTTCCTGTGCTGTTGCTTCCTTCTGTGACCTTGAGCAATTACTTTCCCAGTTTGCAGTTTCCTCCTGGGTAGCATGAATGTAAGCATTTACTGAGCGTTTCTTTCAGGCCATGTGTTTTGTGGGTAGTGAGTGAGTAGCTGACTCCCCATGATGAGGGCAGGTGCTTTTGCTCTCTCCCTCTTACAGAGAAGGAAAGGTGTAGACGGCTAATTAGCTCGCTCATGGTCATGGGCTACTAAGTGTAGAAGTGGAGTTTCGACACTGTCAGTGTGGCACCAACATCCTGAGCCTATTTTTCATTTGTTTTAAATTATATGTGTATAGGTGTTAGCACCACATGGATGCAGTGCCATAGTGGCCACAAGAGAGCGTCAGACAAGTTACCAGTGGTTGTGAACCACCTTGTGGGTGCTGGGAATTGAACTCAGTTTTTCAGGAAGAACAGCCAGTGCCATTGACCATTTCTGCAGGTTCAGAGCGTGGGTACTTATCTAGACTTTTTCCTTTAATGAATATGTACCTGGTAGCAGACAGGGTCTCATGTAGTAGAGGCTGGCCCTGAACTCCTAATTTTACCTCCTAGGTGCTCAATTAGAAGGCATGTGAGTGTTATGATATTACCTTCTTTTTTTTTTCCCAGACAGGGTTTCTCTGTGTAGCCCTGGCTGTCCTGGAACTCACTCTGTAGACCAGGCTGGCCTTGAACTCAGAAATCCACCTGCCTCTGCCTCCCAAGTGCTGGGATTACAGGTGTGTGCCGCCACTACCACCACCACCACCACCACCCTCCTTACCACCCCCACCACCACCCCAGCCTGATATTACCTTACTTCTGTCTTTCTTCTTCAACATCAAGTATCTCAACATCAGCCAGGCGTGAGAAATAGGGGGATATCTTGTGAGTTTGAAGCCAGCCTAGTCTACATAGTGAGTTCTAGTGCTATGTAGAAAGACCCTGCCTCATAAAAACAAAAACAAAATAACATCCGAGTAAGGGAGCTATCTCAACCTATAGAGGGTATACAAGGCCTGGAGTGTGATCCCCACCTATAAAGCCAGGCTTGGGTAGTTGTAGTGTCAGTGATCCAGAAGTGGAGGTAAGTGGATTCCTTGGACTTGCTGGCCAGTCCACCAAGGTTACTTGCTGAGTCCTAGGTCAGGGAAGGACCCAGTCTCAGAAAGTGGACATTGAAGAGTAACAGTTATCTTCTGGCCTCTATTTCTGTGGAACCCACAGCACATACATACAGACTATAAACAACAGGATAGGGATGTGATTCAGAAGTGGGGTGCTTGCTAGCGTGCAAGGGACCCTGACTTGTATCCCAAGCACTGTTCTGCCCCTCCCCCCAAAACTCCCCAAAGTATTAGCATCTGATGCTGAGCCTTGCATCACATTCCATGATGTGCAATTCTTAGGATGCTCATGGCGGTCAGTGGGGTTGTATGTTGTCTCTGACTTCAGCACTCTCTTTTCAGGTGGACATCTTCAATAAGGAATTACTGCTAATCCCCATCCATCTTGAGGTGCACTGGTCGCTTATCTCAGTTGATGTAAGGCGACGTACCATCACCTATTTTGACTCACAGCGAACTCTAAATCGCCGCTGCCCTAAGGTTTGAGGAGGTTGTGGGGAAACAAGTAGTAAAAATGTAGGGAGATCTGGTTGCCAGCCATTTCAGGAAGAAGTGTGCGTGGGCTTGGAGTCTGAGGAGTAGGCATGGTGTTTCTCACCAGCATACTCTCGGTTACACTAGTAAGTGATTAAGGTATCCCTTTCTTTTTTTCTTGCCCATGTAGCATATTGCCAAGTACCTACAAGCAGAGGCAGTAAAGAAAGACCGACTGGATTTCCACCAGGGCTGGAAAGGTTACTTCAAAATGGTAAGTTTCCAGAGAGAAATGAGATAGTTTGATAGGAGGCAGCAATTGAATTCATAACCTCTAGATTGTTGCTTTCTATTCCCTAGAATGTGGCCAGGCAGAATAATGACAGTGACTGTGGTGCCTTTGTGTTACAGGTAAGCAAATGATAAGGTCTTCTTAGCTCTCACATCAGTAGCTTAGGGATTGTTGGTGGCTCTTGCCTCAGTTGGTTCAGCCAAAATGGACAGCAGGGAGTACCTTTATGTGTTAGCACACAAACCCTGGTTTCATTGTCTTCAGGCCTTTCTATCTCCATTCTCAGTTGGGACTGGTTCTCTGGCTTTGGTCCTGATAGAGAGGCTTCCAGTCATCCTTCTCCCAACTAAATATACTCTCCCATTTAAACACCAGATATATTATGTAGACTTGTAGAAGGCCTAGCGTAGACTCTAGTGTCAGTGTGTATGAGAAACAGGTATTTTCTGAAAGATTAAGGTATATTTTGTGTGAAATGTGTAGCACAGGAGGGATGCTCAGTAAATGGTTCTCATGGCCTTCTTTGTCAACACCCAGTACTGCAAGCACCTGGCCCTGTCTCAGCCATTCAGCTTCACCCAGCAGGACATGCCCAAACTCCGTCGTCAGATCTACAAGGAACTATGTCACTGCAAACTCACTGTGTGAGCCTCATACACCAGACCCTTAGCCCATCAGTGGGCAAGGGAACAAGGGAGATCCTTCCCAAGAAACTCCAGTTCCTTTTTGTTTCTCCACCCAATTCCCTTTGGATATTCATATTTAAATGTTTGATTTCTGTATTTTGTTTCCTTTGCGAGTATGTTGACTTCGGATGGGAAGGGAATGGCCACATAAGCCCTCCTCCCTCTCGGGGAGTTTTGCCCATGGCCTAGGTGGGGCATCCATTCCTTCATGTTTAGTGGGCAGGAAAACTGTGGGGGTGGCGGGCGTGCAAAGGGATTACTGCCTGCCAGATCTTCAAACTTTTTTTTATATATATAAATATATATAAAAATGCCACGGTCCTGCTCTGGTCAATAAAGGATCCTTTGAAGATATGCAAGTGGTGGTCTTCCTTGAGGGGCCTTAAAATAGTGGATGTGCTATATCTCAGGCCTTCTTCCAGCTAATGCTGCTAGCTAACCCCTTTTCAGGTCTTGAGACACCAGCTTTCTACATATGCCATCCCAGGGGAGCAGAATATGAAGAGAGACTCGCGTATTCTTGTGAGCCCCAGGAGAAACTGGGAACAGAAACTAAATAAACCAGTGATGGAGTGGGCCAAGATCCCTGACAGCTTATTCCCCTATGCCCTTTAGCCCAAAAATGGGTACCATTCTTTTATTCTCCAATCGGGGAAACCAGTGAGATATCGCTACTGTTTCTGTCATTACTGCTGAACAGAACACACCAATCTTTCCTGGAAGGAAGAATAAATGAAACTTGTGTACTGTAAAGGAAAGCCAGGTAAAGGAAAGTGGCAGTCCTGACTGCCCGGAAGTCCCTGGAGGCTAAGGCCTCACCCCCGTCGCTTGATAGGAGCTGCTGAGCCACGTGACTAAGGCACTATCGCCTCCGCACGTGTAAAGGTGCTGGGTTCCAAGATGGCTGCCCCGCCGCGAGGCCCAACTTAAGTATGTCACTTCCGCACCAGGTAGAAAGGCGGGCCCTTCAGCCAATGAGACTGCAGGGCGGGGCTCGGCCATGATAGGCTTTCAAACTACCCAATAGGGCCTCCGAAGTAAAGCGCCTACAAAGTAACGTCACGTCGAGTTGCAGAGCGCCGGCAGGCGGGGCAGAGGCAGCCAAGCCAATGCGATGGCTGGGGCGGGGTCGGACGCTCTATAAGTTGTCGATAGGCGGGCACTCCGCCCTAGATTCTAAGGATCATGTCTGCGAGTCAGGATTCTCGGTAAGAAAGGCATTTGCAAGAGGTTATGACTACTTACCCCGCAGCTCCCTTTCGAAGGTGCCGCCTGCGGGAGGTTGAGAAGCCCATCGCACCAAACCTACCAGGTTGCGGGAGAATCGAGTCGGGAGGAACCGTCCGGGGAGGGGGGGAAATCCCATGGCCGACGCTGACACCAGTGTGGATACGGGAAAGGCCTGGCTAGGGCGGAGGGCGTGAGGTTCGTCACGAGGCCTCGGCCTGTGGGGATGCCGTAGGCGAAGCTCGGGAGATGAGGTCGCGACATAACGTGGGAAAAAGAAGAGGCGGCTGCGCGGCCCGGAGCCGGCTGGTCTGGTTGCCTCCCTATGTCGGGCAGGGCGTGCGCGAGAGGGTTCCGGAGAATTCTGGCGGTACCACTCGCGACAAGCAGGGGTGCCTGGGTCTTCAGCGAGTCCCTTCGTCGCGCTTGGAATTTGGGTCGGGGAAGAAGAAACCGGCCGTTCAGGGTGCTGGTTTTCTTGACGGCCAGGACAGAGCCTAACCCGGAGGAGCGGCCGCGTGAGGCACCAGGAGCCCACCCGGCGCCGGGCGGGCGGGTCCATTTTGCCGCACAAGCCGGGCAATTGGCAAACTGCGGATGGGCAGGTCCACTTTCCTTCGGGGGTGAGCGGCCTGAGGTATGGGAGGGCGACGCCATTTCTCGACGGGGGCGGGCGGGTTGTGGATTGTTCCATGGCGGGGGAGACGCCGCCGAGTGGCGGAGCGAATGAGCACATGGCCGCTTGAGAGGTTCCCCTCCCCCAGTCTGCTTCGCTTGTCTGTTGTGCAATCTCCCCCTCTGCTAGCGCGGCTGGGGCTCATTGTGCGCGAGGCCGCCACCGCCCGCGGCCTCCCACATCCGGGTACTGAGGAGGGGGGCCGGCCGGAGGGAGTGGGGGAGGGCGCAGGCCGCATGACGTGGGGGAAGGGGACGGCCCACCCACGGAACTTGGAGGTGGAAGGCGGGACTTCCGGCGGCCTTGGTGTTCCGGTTGGGGGTGCACGCGCAGTGGGGTCCAGACCCAGAACATGTGGGCCTGGCAGCAAAGACCGCATTTCGGCGTCGTGTGTGTGTGAATGAACTCCTTTACAGCCCCTTGATCTTAAAGGAGGGTCACTCTAAAGTGCCTCTTGATGGTCCTTTGGGAATAAATGGGAGTTGGATCGGGAATGGGCTTGTTGCGTCCATGCTCTGATCGAGGCATGAAACAAAACTAGTGCTTTGAATCGACAGATCCAGAGACAATGGCCCCGATGGGATGGAGCCGGAAGGCGTCATCGAGGTAAGACTAGGACCTATGGTCGCCACTTTATTATGTTAGAACAAGTACTTCCTTATGGTGACAGTGACCTTAGACATTTGGAATGGTAGAACAGACCCAGCCAGTAGGGTGGGGTGACTGTAGCTTTGATGTAAATACATGTTCTAAGTTCCTAAGATTTTTTTTTTGCTTTTTGTGTGTGCGTGTCTTGCAGAGTAACTGGAATGAGATTGTGGATAGCTTCGATGACATGAATCTCTCAGAATCCCTCCTCCGTGGTATTTATGCCTATGGTTTTGAGAAGCCCTCTGCCATCCAGCAGCGAGCTATTCTTCCTTGTATCAAGGGTAAGACTTGTATACTGAGGCTAGATTTGGATTGCCCCCACCTGAATAGTGGTATGGAATTGATGGTGGGCATGGCCGACCAGGAGGGAACAAATTATCTTCCCTAGCTTCTTGGTTTTTTAGTTTGCTAGTTCATAGCTCATGCCTTGGATGCATGGTTTGCTGTTTGCGATTTGTAGGATTTATTTTTATTACTTTGCATCTAACCTAACCAGCTGTGTTGTGAGTTGATGTTTTGGCATAAGCTCACAAACTTTTGCCATTTTGTTTACAACTTTGTTCCATTACTGTTGTCATAAAGTGTAAGGTCTCATGTCCCTGAGCCCAAGGTGCACGTCTAATTCTTGATCTGGTTGTAGGTTATGATGTGATTGCTCAAGCCCAGTCTGGGACTGGGAAAACAGCTACATTTGCCATATCAATTCTGCAGCAGATTGAATTAGATCTAAAGGCCACTCAGGCTTTGGTTCTGGCACCCACTCGTGAATTGGCTCAGCAGGTAAGATGGGCTGTTTCCTATTCTGTATGACTGGTTTGAGGTTTAGCCAGTGGTTATATTCGGGCAGGTGGAGCAATGCAAGTTCAAGGCCACCCTGGTCTACAAAACTAGTTCTAGGAGAGCCAATACTACAAAATTAATCTTAAAAGCAGGGCAGAAGGTTAAGTATATACTCTAATGTCACTGGGTCTTATTGACAGATTTTAGATCTCTTGAGATTTGTTGGCCTAATTACTAACAACTTTTCTACCAGCAAAATAGAATTTTTTTATTCTTTTAGTCAAATGGGAAGGGAAGAGGATTGGTAGAATCTAGCTGGCTGGGTAGGTTTAGCTGTTTTATGACACACACACCCCTGGCAATGGGCAAAGAGACACCTTGTTTGTGGTGTTGTTCTTATATCAGTCAGGGGCAGAGCAGAAGACAGTCCTTTGTTCATCCTAGCTTGATGCCTCGCTCGGTGGCCAAAGCTGTTTCATGCCTAGGGCACATAAAATCCTGACACTACTTTACTACTATTCAGGCCTAGGGATTACTGTGAAGCAAGCAGTACATTAAGAGAGGATCAACACCATACATAGAGCCCTGCAGATCTGTCATTTTGGGGTTTTGTTTGCATATGGGCTGAGGCTGTTGGCTCAGTAGGGAACATTTTGTCTTGATTCTGTGGCAGGATGGAATAAACACTTTGTTGGGTATACGGCTATGTTCATAATCAGCCATTGGGATGTGGTAGTAGGGTGGAGAGTGATTTCTAAGCCTTAGTAGAGCTGGCCTGGATTTTACGAGACTGCATGGAGAATGGGAAAATTACTGTAAGTCTACCCGTGGGGCGGAGCTAGCACCACCATTTGTGGTAGGGTTGAGAGGATTAAGTGGGCTCCTGCTTCTCAACTGTTAGTGGGATAATTCCTGTCTAGAACTCACTGCCTAAGTTAATGTAGATGTCTTTCTGCATTCAGATACAAAAGGTGGTTATGGCATTAGGAGACTACATGGGTGCCTCTTGTCATGCCTGTATTGGGGGCACCAATGTGCGTGCTGAGGTGCAGAAACTGCAGATGGAAGCTCCCCATATCATCGTGGGCACCCCTGGCCGGGTGTTTGATATGCTTAACCGGAGATACCTGTGTGAGTACCACAGAACAGTAGCTGGGCATTTTTTATTCCTTGGATGTGAGTTCCTTTAGTTTAGAATTGAGTTGCTCTTTGATGAACCCCATGCGTGTCATCTGAGCCTGGCTTCCCTGGTACCTTAGCCCAGGTAGTGTTCTACTTACCAGGGCTTTAGCCTGGCCTATCAGGGAAGCCTTGGGCAAAGGATCAGTCCTTGTATTCTGAGAGCAAACTGTCTGCCCCTTGATTGCCCTGTTATCAAGAGATCTGAATGTATTTCACATTTGTCTGATTATTATGTGTTGGTGCCTTTTCTGTTTTCTAGCCCCCAAATACATCAAGATGTTCGTACTGGATGAAGCAGATGAAATGTTAAGCCGTGGGTTCAAGGATCAGATCTATGACATATTCCAAAAGCTCAACAGTAACACACAGGTAAGACAAATGGTGATGTTGTTAGGACATTAATGTTGATGGGATGCAATGCCATGGCTTGGGTGTGATTTGAGAAATATGCAGCACCCTCATCATGGCTGGTGCATTTTCCCACTAGGTAGTTTTGTTGTCTGCTACGATGCCTTCTGATGTACTTGAGGTGACCAAGAAGTTCATGAGAGACCCAATTCGGATTCTTGTCAAGAAGGAAGAGTTGACCCTGGAGGGTATCCGCCAATTCTACATCAATGTGGAACGAGAGGTGGGGCCCAGGGCAGGAGGCGGGCCTGGCAGTAAAGTTGCTCCGGTATAGCCCTGACTGATGTCTCCGGGTTTCCAGGAGTGGAAGCTTGACACATTGTGTGACCTGTATGAGACCCTGACCATCACTCAGGCAGTCATCTTTATCAATACCAGAAGGAAGGTGGACTGGCTCACCGAGAAGATGCACGCCCGGGATTTCACTGTTTCCGCCATGGTGAGTTTGGAAAGTCCTGTGTGTGTGCTTGCACGCTTGCTTGCTTGCTTGCTTGCTTGCTTGCTTGCTTGCTAGGAACATGTGCCATCTGCTCCTCACCTCCTTGTTTTCCAGCACGGAGATATGGACCAAAAGGAACGAGATGTGATCATGAGGGAGTTCCGGTCTGGCTCTAGCAGAGTATTAATTACCACTGACCTATTGGTGAGTAGACCCTCATTTAGGGAAAGAAAGGGTGAAGAGTTAGTCCAAGGTGATTCCCTCTCCAAAGGGCTGACTGTGTGCCCTCTTCGGAACGTAGCAACTTGGAAGAAAGCCAGGCATGCCCGAGGTCTTGTTGACCAAGGAATACCCGTTTCCTTTGCCTACTTCCTTTGGCTGCCTACATGCATGCCTGCTTCATTAGGATAGTGTCCTGATGATCTGCTTTCTTGACCCAGGCCAGAGGCATTGATGTGCAGCAGGTCTCCTTAGTCATCAATTACGACCTTCCCACCAACAGGGAAAACTACATCCACAGGTAAAGTAGGTCTGCAAACCAAACACTCTGTGCTAAACTCCACGTGTTCCTCTCCCAATCCATCATCCTTTTTACCCACTCAGAATCGGTCGAGGTGGTCGTTTTGGCCGTAAGGGTGTGGCTATTAACATGGTGACAGAAGAAGACAAGAGGACTCTTCGAGACATTGAGACTTTCTACAACACGTCCATTGAAGAGATGCCCCTCAACGTGGCTGACCTCATTTGAGGGGCTGTCCTGCTACCTGGCCGGAGCCCAGGGGTCAGTCCTGGGGGAGGGCCGAGGAACAGCTGGAGGGGGGAGGGAAGGGAGCCAAGGGATGGACATCTTGTTTTTGTTTTGGTTTTTTTGTTTTGTTTTGGTTTTTTTTTTCTCTTCTCTCTCTCTTTGAATAAATGTCACTTTTTGAGGCAAAAAGAAGGAACCGTGAACATTTTAGACACCCTTTTCTTTGGGGTAGGCTCTGCCCCAGGCGCCGTCTCCTTCTCCCCCAAACACTAATGCATTTCCCTAACCTCTAGTCACCTCATTCCTAAAGGCTTTCCTACCCCAGCCAAACCTCCAAGTGAGTCAAGGGGCTAAAACATGGCTGGCCTCATGTGCTGGACCAAATCTGCAGGGAGAAGCCCTGGATGAGGTTGTCCAGGGAATTGTCCCCAGGTGGGGGGAGCAGGGGAGAGAATGGTAGCCATTTTTACATTGTTTTGTATAGTATTTATTGATTCAGGAAACAGACACAAAATTCTGAATAAAATTACTTGGAAACTGCCTGTTTGGGCTTCTTGTTTGTTCCCTTCCCTCTCCTGCCTGTAGCACTAGTTATTTATTTGGCTTGTCCACAGCAGTGGTGGCAGACAACTGTAATCCCAGCACACTGGGAGGCAGAGGCAGGTGGATTTTCTGAGTTCAAGGCCAGCCTGGTCTACAGAGTGAGTTCTAGGACAGACACAGGGCTACACAGAGAAAACCTGTCTTGAAAAAGCCAAATCCAAAAAGAAAAAATTGCCTTGTCACTTCCTGAAACACCAAATGGACCCACATTACTGACCATGCATAATGAGCTACAAGACACATGTGACACAAGTGTCACATGCTTCCAACTTTGAGAAAGTAGTACTGGGTTCAGAGTGAGTGAAACTTCTTGCATAAGACTTCCTCTACTTGGGGTTTAGGCCTAACCCAGATGGAGGTGCTAATTGCCCATCACCTTGGGGTTGCAGGGAGATGTTTTTCAGTCCTGGAACTCTGCATAGGCCACTCAGGTCTGATCTCTTCCTCCAGTGCTAGGATTGAAACACATGGGGCGGGGGTAGGGTTTCTTACCAATGAGGAAAGGGCTTCCCATTTTGGTTGCATTGTACACACCCAAGTAGAGCCAGTTTTGCTTAGGTAAGTTCCTGGTGAGTCAACTGCCTCATTTTCACGTGGTAACTAAGACTGTACCGCCTACTTAAGAGGCCACTGCCAATCATAGCCTAGTTGTGAAAACCAGAGACTTGAGTGGGTGGCTAGAGCTGAGGTGTCTGAGTCAGGTTTGGGGTGGGATTATTTTAGAAGGGAAGTAAGGCTTTTCATTTCCTCTTCCAAAAGAAGGCAGAGGGGATTGGGTTGAGGAAAGAACTGGTATAGCCTAGCTGGACTGAGCAGCTCCACCATGAGGCTCCCTGTGTGTCTGATCTTGCTGGGACTGCTTGTAGGTAAGGAGAAATGGTGGGTGGGCGAGGGAGCTCATGGGCAGGAACCTGCACCTGGGTGGCCAACCAATCTCTTACTGAAAGCCCAAGGAACCGGGAAAGACTGTCCTCACAAAAAGGCTGCTACTCTCCTGCCCTCCTTCACGGTGACGCCTACAGCCACAGAGAGCACAGCAAGCCCCACAACCAGCCACAGACCCACCACCAGTCACGGAAATGTCACGGTTCATCCCAGCTCTGGACCAACCACTGTCACTCACAACCCTGCCACCACCACCAGTCACGGAAATGTCACGGTTCATCCCAGCTCTGGACCAACCACTGTCACTCACAACCCTGCCACCACCACCAGTCACGGAAATGCCACAGTCTTTCCCACCACCAATGGTACTGTGGGCCCTCACCCCGGACCACCTCCACCCTCGCCAAGTCCCAGTCCAAGCTCCGACAGGGCTCTTGGGAACTACACGTGGACCAATGGCTCCCAGCCTTGTGTTCAGCTCCAAGCCCAAATTCAAATTCGAATCCTGTACCCAACCCAGGGTGGAAGAAAGGTAAAGCTAAAGTAGGGCTTAAAGAGAGCAGGAGGCCAGTCCTAGGCTGGCTCAGAGGGAGGAAGAACAGAGGAGGGGCCCATCATTGTGATTTCAGATGCACTGTTCTTTCACTTCTGCAGGCTTGGGGCATCTCTGTATTGAATCCCAACAAAACCAAGGCCCAGGGGGGTTGTGACAGTGCCCATGCCCACCTGCCTCTCTCATTTCCTTATGGACAGCTTACCTTTGGATTCAAACAGGTATACAGCTTGAATTTGTCTTCATGTTTTATTACTCTTCCATACCCCATACCTATAATCCTCTGAGCCTACATCCTTGCTCTGTGGACATGGGTGCCTCTGTCCCTGATGCCTTGAGTCTTTGTTCACCCCAAGGACGCACATCAGAGCCCAAGTACAGTCTACCTCAACTACCTGGCAGTGGAATACAATGTGTCCTTCCCACAGGCAGTGCGTGAGTAACCTCTCATTACCACACTCAAAGTCTAGGCTGGGAGTGCTGGGGTAGTGGTGAGGACTCAGGACTGGATTTAACTCTTAATTACTAATTACTTCAGAGTGGACATTCGCAGCGCAAAATTCATCTCTTCGAGAGCTCCAAGCTCCCCTGGGCCAAAGCTTCTGTTGCAGAAATACAAGCATTGTTCTTTCTCCAACTGTTCACCTTGACCTGCTCTCACTGAGGCTGCAGGCTGCTCAGCTGCCAGACAACGGACACTTCGGGCCATGTAAGTCCTACCTACCTACCTTTTTCTTCCTAGAAGTCTATTGCTTTGGAAACTGTCCCCAGAACTCTTTTTCTAAACCTCAGTCTCCTCTACAAAGCTGCCTCTTTCTCCTTCCCTTACTGCCCTAGGCTATGGGGCTGAACTCCTCAACCTTTCTTTGTTCCCTTTTCTCTCCTGCCCGCCTCCCCCTCCCCCCCTCAGCCCATCCACTGCTGCGGCAATTCTCAAGGATTCCCTTACTCTGCCAGGTTTCTCGTGTACCAGTGACCAGTCCCTCTTGCTGCCTCTCATCATTGGCCTGGTCCTCCTTGGCCTCCTCACCCTGGTGCTCATCGCCTTCTGCATTACCCGGAGACGACCATCAACCTACCAGCCCCTCTGAGCATTCGCTTCAGTCCACTGTGGCTGAAGCCACCAAGGAGCACTCTCATTTCTTCAACGTGCAACTGAGTCTTCCATCTCTGTCTTTAAGAACAAAATGAAGAGATTTTATAATAGGGGTGGGGAGTTAATAAACATGAATGGTACTCACTCCCTTCCTCATGAAGAATACAAAAGCTTAATGAAATCTTTCCTCTTGGCTTCCCTTGTCCTGCCGAGATTAAAAGCCACGAGTTTCTTGTCATATGCCTTCCTGTGCTTTCCCATGGTTGAGTCACCAAGAGACAGCTGGTAAGAAGGGACAAAAATAACAAGAGAGTGACCAAATGCCTTCATGGGTTCATCCGTCAGTGTCCTGCGACTGCTGGTGAAGCTGCCAAAACTCCCTCCTCCCTCTGGGACCAATGGCTGCCTACCCCCTTAACAGAATGAGCCATTCCATCCCTACACCCTGCTGCTGACCTTTGTGCACAGTTAGTTGTACAACTCAACCAAACTATGAGTAGGTGGCTGTATTATTTTATTTCAAAAATTCCTATTGAACAGTGAGATTCCATGTCCATCATGGCCAGGGCTAGTTCACTGAGGAGCCCCCTGGTGCAGCAGATACTCTGACGTCTACGAAGGTTGTGCTTCTTCAGATGGCTACCACTGTACCAAAATCAAGTATACATTTATATCAGGCATGGTACACGGATGGGAGCCAAGGATGGGCGCTCTTCCCATTTAACAAGTCCCACGAGGTTACAGAAATCCTTGGACTAGAGCTCCACATAACAGTTACACAAGGAAATACGCCCTGCCCAGCAACTACCACCCCCTGCCCTGCCAAGAACAAGGATCAGGAAACAGCTTAGTTGTGTCCTACAGCCTGAAGCAAAGAGTAGGAGTCTTGGCAGAGTGGTGGGCCGCAGATGGCTTTCTTTGCCTAACCCTAGGGGCCTGTTTCCAGACAGGCCTGTTGCTCTCTGGGTTCCCACTTAGACACAGCAGAGGCAGCAGTCTCTGCGTTCCCCTGTTGTATCAGGGACTGCTCTTCTGCAGCTGAACTCGCCCCTCTTCAGCTTCACTGTCATCCTCTTAATTAAGGGGTGTGAGGTGGAGAGATGGTTCAGCGATTAAGAACACTGAGTGCTCTTCCAGATGTCCTGAGTTCAAATCCCAGCAACTGCATGGTGGCTCATACTCATCCGTAATGAGGTCTGACGCCCTCTTGTGGTAGGTCTGAAGACAGCGACAGAGTACTTAGGTATAATAATAAATAAATCTGTAGGCTGGAGCGAGCAACCTACATCACAGCAACCACATGGTGGCTCACAACCATCAGTACGGCTACAGTGTACGCATATACATTAAAAAACCAAAACCAAACAAAAATAAACATCTGGACAGAGGAAGAAGCAGGGGACTAGGAAGAAGGCCCAGCTCAGAACGGCCCTTTTCCGGCTCTATTCCCTCTGGAGAAACCAAGAGGGAAAGATAAGAGGGCTGCAGCGCCTCTGCTTGCGCCATTTTGAAGACTCGAACTCTTTTGCCATTACAACTTCAAACAATATAAAGTTGGTAGAGAAAAGACAAGATGGCGCAGATGCAGGAAAGACAGAGAAAGGGGAAGGAATAAGAAGTTGCATTCAGAAGTGAAAGCGTAAACAAAAGTGCGGAAGTTCTAACTGCGCAGGCGTAAGACTCGGACACGTTTTAAAATTTTTTTTTTTTTTTTTTTTTTTTTTTTGGTTTTTCGAGACAGGGTTTCTCTGTGTAGCCCTGGCTGTCCTGAACTCACTTTGTAGACCAGGCTGGCCTCGAACTCAGAAATCCACCTGCCTCTGCCTCCCAAGTGCTGGGATTAAAGGCGTGCGCCACCCCCGCCCGGCTACGTTTTAAAATTCGAATGACTAGGCGCGGAGACAACGCAGTCTGTGAAGGAGACCTGGGTCCCCTACCGACGCTGGCCCGCACCGCGCCGGAAAGGGAAGTGTCCGCCGCGGAACGAGGCGGAGTGTGCGCGGCGCGCATGCGCGGCGCAGGTCAATGGCGGGGTTATCCCGCCTGGCGGAAGCTAGCTTTCCAACATGGCGCGGGAGGCTGACGGACCGTTCAAAGGGCTACTGGTGCCGATGCTTTTACCTGAGAAATGCTATGATCAGTTCTTCGTCCAATGGGACTTGCTTCATGGTGAGTTTTATCCAGCCCTCGAGGTCAAGCTCACGCAGCCTTGGAGCGCAAGCTGGCGTGCCCGTGGCGATTAATGCCACGCGAAGCTGGGCAGAAGGCGCTTCTGACAAGGGCGGAAGTGTTTTGGGCCCTGTATAGGAAAAGTGCCATATTTGGGCATGAAGGGGTGTCGCCCCAAAAAAAGTTAAATTTGTGTTTTACAATCTGGGAAGTCAGTACCCCACCCTCATCCCTTTCTGGGCTGGGGATCGAACTCAGGGCCTCATGCGCCACTCTGCTAACCAGACCCTATTCCCAGACTGGAAAACCCGTGTTTTGTAAAAGAAAATTAAAATCCCAGCCAGGCATGTAGACCTCCTTTCGTCCCAAGCACTCAACTGTCAGAGGCCCACAGATCTTTTTTTACCCTGTCTTTCCAGCACCAACTTCTGGAAGTTACTATGTGGCACAGACTGTCCTTGAACTAACAGAAGCCCTCCTGCCTCAGTCACCAGAGTACTAAGAGTATAGCACTTTCCTTTCTCGTTCTTTACAAGGCAAGTTCATGGCCAAGGGTTACATTAGATATCAAAGCCCTTTTCATCTCTCTGTTCTAAGTGCCTTTTGGTTTACAATAGTCAAGACTCCTTCCTGGGCCAGAGGCCCACCAGGTCAAAGATTCAGTGATAGGGAAATTGCCAGGATCCAGAATACATAGTTAGCAGTGGTGCAGCGCCTTCGCTGAGATCTATTGAAAGTCAGCCCTCGACACAAGGGTGACTTGTGAAAAAAAGACCAAAAAAAAAAAAGGTAAATAAAAAATAAAGAAGAAGAGGAGAAATTGCCAGGAATAGTGGCCCACACCTTTAATCCCAGCACTTGGGACACAGACACAGGAGGATCTCGAGTTCAAGGACAGCCTAGTCTACAGGGTGAGTTCCAAGACTGCCAGCAGCTTTGTCTGGAAAAAACAAGATAAGAAGTAAATGATAGAGATAGTGGAGGAACCGGGGATAAAAGTCCTGGAGAGTCAGTGGAGGAACCGGGGATAAAAGTCCTGGAGAGTCGAGGTGACCCTGAGGTTCAGGAATGTATGGTGTGGGGGTTTGTCTTTGGGGGAAGGAACATTTGAAGTGGGCCATCCCTTACTGAGGAGAGAGAAAGGGGTCAGGGAACTTCTGAGCAGTGCCTGTGTAACTGAAAAGCAAGGCAGGAAGGCCTGCTAGTCCACATGCCTATTTGGGACCAAAGGGGTGGCTCACAAGGCTGGTGACCCGAGTTCAATTAAAGATTTTTGTTTTATGTACATATGAAGGTATGTATGAGTGAGGGTGTCAGATTCCCTAGAAATGGAGTTAGAGTTGTGAACTCCATGTGGGTGCTGGGAATTGAACCCAGGTCCTCTGGGAAAACAGTCAGTACTCCTAAACACTGAGCTATCTCTCCAGCCTTATTGACTGATTGATTGACTGACTGACTGATTGATTCTCTATATAATCCTGTCTGTCCTAACCTCACTATGTAGACCAGGCTGGCTTTGAATTCATTAGAGATCTGCCTGCCCTTCATTCCCAAGTGCTGAGATTAAATGTGTTTGCCACCACACCTGACAATAGTTTTTAAATATTTGAGATAGAGTCTCCCTATGTAATTTTGGCTGGTCTTGAACTCAGAAATTCAGTGAGATTAAAGGCTTGTACTATAACACGCATTCCTAATGACTTTTTAAAAAGACATCCTTTCTTAGTACATTTTTATTAGGAGCACATGTTATTAGGGGACCACACACGAGAGCTCTGGAGCTGTCTCTGTCTGTCCTTCTACTTTTTGAATCAGGGTTAAAGAGGGAGGGAAGTTAGCTTTTCAGTTACACAGGCACTGCTCAGGAATCCCCCGACCCTACTCTCTCCTCAGGAACTGGATAGCCCACTTCAAATGCTCCTCCTTCCAAAGATAAATGTCCACACCATACATTCCTGAACCTTCTGGTTACTGCAGCCCTTCGGCATGAGACAACCCTACTCTTTCCTTAGCTGTCATGTCAGCCCTAAAAACATATTTTAGATGTGTATTTATAGGAAATGGAAGTGGGGCATGCGGGAGGGAAGGCAGTCAGAAGAAGCTGTTTTGACAGCCCACCTAGTCTGAATATAAAATGTTTGTAGCAAGAAGGATATCTGCCCATCATCCCTACCATCCCCCTTCCCTGTCCCCCCATCATCCCTACTATCCCCCCCCCTCCCAGATTTACTGGTGTGGTGGTCCTGTTAAGGGGGAGGGGAGAGGGGAACAGCTCCTAAGAGCACATCAAACCCTCACCTGGGCTCCAGAAACCTCTTTGCTTACTTTTTCTCTCTTCTCAGTTCCCTGCCTCAAGATTCTCCTCAGCAAGGGCCTTGGGCTGGGCATCGTGGCCGGGTCACTTCTTGGTATGTATGCTCCTTCCTTCCGTCAGAGGAAAGGTACGGGTGTTGGGAGGCTGATGCCAAGGGCTGGGGGTGGTATGCTTTTCCTCGACCATGCTGCTTTCTCCTCAGTAAAGCTGCCCCAGATATTTAAACTCTTGGGAGCCAAGAGTGCAGAAGGACTGAGTCTCCAATCGGTGATGCTGGAGCTCGTGGCTCTGACTGGAACTGTGGTCTACAGCATCGCCAACAGCTTCCCCTTCAGGTGAGGTGAGGGCCCTGCTACACGCCCAAAGCCAAATCCCCACAATTCTTTTTTTTTCCTTTTACTATTTATTTGTTTGAGGAGGGAGGGGGTCACAGAACAACTTGTAGGGGTGGTTCTCTCCTTCCTGTGTGTGTATCCTGGGGCTATAATTTAGGTGATCAGGTTTGCAGGCATCTTTACCTGCAGAGCTATTCTCCAGCTCAAGTGCCTGCAATTCTAATAGGAGTTACCAGTGCTTTGTCCCTTCCAGAAGTTTACTCACAGGAGTGCATGGGGCCAAAGCGAGCATTCTGAGTGAGCCGGGCTTGGTGCGGGTGGTAAACTGGAAAGCGCAGGCTAGTCAGAGCCGAGCCTGGTGGGCGATGGAGGCTTTCCCTGCCTTTTCCAGGCCCTTTTCCCTCCCAACTCTTGACTCTGCAGCTCTTGGGGCGAAGCGCTGTTCCTGGCACTCCAGACAGTTACCATCTGCTTCCTGGTCATGCACTACAGAGGAGAGACCGTGAAAGGTGCCGGGGAGTGGCTGGAGAACAGGCATTGTATTTTGGGAGCATTGTTGGGGACTCAGGCAGCTCAAGAGGGCTCCTTGTCTCCCTGACCCCCAGGAGTCGCTTTCCTTGCCTGCTATGCCATGGTCCTGCTGATGCTGCTTTCCCCACTCACGCCTCTGGCTGTAGTCACCCTGCTCCAGGCCTCCAATGTACCTGCTGTGGTGGTGGGGAAGGTGGGTACTCTGAAACAAAGGGATGTGTGGTAGAGGCAGAGGGAGACCCCCCAAGTATGGAGTGCTAGTCTGCGGAGAGTGAGGGATAGTGACTGGTTACAGAGAAGGTTCAGATGAGAGAACCTATAAGTGTCGATTTCTCCTCCAGTTGCTCCAGGCAGCCACTAACTACCGCAATGGACACACGGGCCAGCTCTCAGCCATTACAGTGTTTATGCTGTTTGGGGGCTCTTTGGCCCGAATCTTCACTTCTGTTCAGGTGAGTGCACCTTCTGCCCTCTAGAGGGCACTCAAACCCCATCTCAGCTGAGTGGTAAGCTGCCTGCCCTGGAATCTTAATAGATCTGTCTCTCATAACAGGAAACTGGAGACCCCCTCATGGCTGGTGTCTTTGTGGTCTCTTCTCTCTGCAATGGCATCATTGCTGCCCAGGTTCTCTTCTACTGGAATGCAAAGGCTTCCCACAAACAGAAAAAGGAGCAATAGAGTTGAGCTAGCTTCTAGATTATTCTAGTTCCACTCATGCACTCAACTTCAGAGTCCTCCCCACATGACCTGATCTGCTTGCGCGATTTAGCCATCCTCCATCCCTCCTCTCACTGCAACCTCCTGAGCCGGGGTGTGGGAATCGTCAGGCCTGTCTAGGTCCTGTGTTCTCACATCACCAGCTGGCTGGGAGCCCTCCTCTTGAGCAGCTGTTTTCTTACTGGAGCAGATGATTTTGCTCTGTCCACTTACCTTCCTTTTGGACCAAGGACAGAGCCTAGGTAAATGTGGTTGGAAGCTGGTGGCTGCTTCCCTCTGCTGCCCCAGTTGGATGGTCTATTGGACCCTAGTACTGGGGGAGGGAGAATGACTCAGATAAGGGCCTCAGGGTTGGGTGGGGAGGTTCCTGCTGTGGCAGGTCCTGGCGGAAGGGTGTGTTAAGGCACTGGTTGCTGCTGTAGGGAGAGAATACAGGTGGGACAATAAAGACTCAGAAACACGGTTTAATTGTACAAAATTGTGTTTAGTGTGGTCTTGTGCATTCTACTTCCTTGAAAGATTTGTAGGGCTCTGAACTGGAAAGCCTGGGTCTGTGGGGTTGGTCCTGGATGTCCCTGCCAGTTAAAGGTGGGTTACTGGCATGGGGGCTCCAGCAAGGGAAGTGTTATATGGAGTGGGAGAGTCTGGGGATAGGTAGGGGGAGAAGGAGGGTATTCGCTCCCCCTGGAGCCTAGGATCACTCTGAGGGAAGGTGCATGGTGAGGGGGCCTCCGGTCTGCAATGGGAAGAGCTGTAAAGAGAAACATGGGGTTTGGAGGTTACTCTTCTTGGAGGTGATTGGGCAGTGTCCTCAACTCTCAGTAGGGGACTGGTCTGACCAGTTTGCAGCAGACAGGCTTAGAGCTTGCCGTTCAGTTAGCCTTGCTGGGCACAGCAGGCGTGGAATGAGACCCTAGGATGGCTTAAAGAGCAAGGTAGTTCTGTTGGGGCACGCTCAGCAACCGGCTTGCGTGCTGCACGGCTGTTTGCCTCTTGGGGCAGCAGGCCAGGAAGGAACAACAGGATGGGCTTGGCCTCTCCTTGCCCTCGGGGCTGGGAGAGGAGGCTGGGTCACACAAGGGCCAGCAACATGGGGGAAACTGCCATCTAAAAGGTAGATGTAGAACACATTAGCTGAGGTGGAACGGCCTCTGTCCTGAACTCTCTGGGCCCATCCACCCAGCCTCAGCCTGGTGTGGCTTCTGCTTGGGTGGATTTGGGTTCACCTTGGCCCTCTGCCCACCCAGTTTTCAGGAAGGGAGATGCGCGGGAAGAAGGGGACAGACAGACATACACAATTGACACTCACGTGTAACTGCCAGGCAGATAGGCTGTTGAATAGTTGGGGGGCTGGTACCCAAAGCCCCTGCTCCCTTGGGTAGTTGTGTACCCTGGCCCCCAGAGTGGGCCACCACATGCCAGGCCACCTCCTCTTTGGCTAAAGGGGACAGACCCGGTGCCCAAGTTTTTGCTCTTACGCCGGGGTCGGTACTTGTAGTCAGGGTAGTCACGGAGGTGGCGGGCACGAAGACGTTTAGCCTCCTCCACAAATGGTCGTTTCTCTTCATCGCCCAGCAGCTTCCACTGTGCACCCAAGCGCTTGGAGATCTCAGAGTTGTGCATCTTGGGGTTCTGCTGCGCCATCTGGCGGCGCTGAACAGAGCTCCACACCATGAAGGCGTTCATGGGCCGCTTCACCTTCTCACTCGGAAGCCCCCCGGCCGCTCCAGGGCCCCCGCCGACCTGCTCCTGAGGTCCTAAGGGCAAACAGGCTGTGGAGGCCCGAGAATCCAGGTTCCAAGTCTCTGCTTGTGAGGAGCTGGCCAGCGCCATGAGTTGGAAGTTAGGCCTCTTTGAGAGGGTGTCTTGAATGCCCTTCTCCCAGAGTGAAGAGTGAACTCTGAATATTTGGGTACTCAAGTATCTTCCAGAGCTCTTGAATCCAACCTTTGCTCCCAGCAATCGATTGTCAGCTCTGGGAAGCTAAATGCAGAATCCTTCTTGTCTGGCACTCCTTACCGAAGAGGTAGTGCTCTTTCAAGTCTACCAGCCGCTTTCTACCCTCAGCTTCAGTGAGACGGGTCTTCCGTTGAAGCTGCTAACCCTGGCTCTGTGCAGCTCTTGGTTGCCACAAAGTCCACACAGCTGCGGGAGCGCACCCAGGCAGGCCTTTCCCATCTGTACCCAGCCTCTAAAAGGCGTTTAAAGCTTGACTCCTCCCCTTCTCCCTCCCAGTGGCTGCAAGTTCTCTCCACGCCCCTTCCTTGGGCAAACCCAGGTGTCCTGCTCTTCCCAGCCCCTACACTTCCCCTGGGGCACAACACCCCCCACCACTCCACCCCAGGCCAGGATAGCAGAGTCTCAGTTCTCAAGCACCAGCAATTTAAAGCAACTTCCTTCCCAAGATGGGCACCAAAGGCCCTCAGGGTCAACCAAACCGGAGAATCTAGAAGATATTACTCCCTACTCAATACCTTTTCGGTGCCAGTTGCTCCTTAAACCCGACCTGCCCCAGGGGAAAGAAACTCAAAAGATAGGCCATTTTTGTTTTCTTAGTCATCCAGCAGGTACCTAGGCAGAAGAAAACATTCAAGCCACTTCCAGTCCTGAGGTTCCCCACTGACACCTTTAACCCAAACCACGGACCTCCATGCCTCTGCACCTGCAGATACTTTTTAAAGAGGTTATGGGTGGGGCCAGGCCCAAGTGTTACCACTTTGTAAATAGAGGTCTCAGGCCTGTGCTCTCTCTCCTTCCCAGTCAAGGTGAGGAGGTAGGGGCTATCTCAGTGACTGAACTCAGGGAGCACACCTAACCTGAGCTATCCTTCTTTACCCCTTTGATGCTAAGTGTAATTATTTGAGACAGGGAGTGCAGATATAGCCCTGATTGACCTGGAACTCCTTGTGTAGGTAGAGTAGGCTGGCCTTGATCAAGACCCATCTGTCTCTGCCTCCTAAGTGCCTCATTTTTTTAAGACAGGCTTTGTTCAGTGTAATAGTCCTGTCTTCCCTTGAACTCAAGAGATCCACCTGCCTACATCTCCAACTCCGGAGTGCTGGGATTAAAGGCGTGTGTGCCCACCACAGCCCAGCAGATACATACTTAAGAATCCCAGTTTCCTCCATTTTAAGGTCATGGCTTCTCAAGAGAAAACATTCAACATATCTTTGTAAGGATCACCTGTATTGTCTATGTAAGAGTTTTCCAAGTTGGATAGTCACTACTTCTTTACCCTTGACCCCCAAAATCTGAGGTCAGTGATATGGATTCTGGAGCTAGAGCAATTCCAGGCCAGAAATACATACAATCTGACCCTCCTGAGTTCTAGAGGCCATGGTGAGGAAACCCTATTTTCCCCTCTATTGAAGGAGCAGCCTGTGCCCCAGGCCCCAGATAATCGGATTAAATAGCCTGCTCAGACGCAGCTTCTAGCAGAACAGCTCCAGCTTCAAGGAGCCTGGCCTATCCTCCTGTGACTCAGGGCTCAGGAGCGGCCCAACTCTCAAACAACCAAGGGAGAGAAGAAACAGCAAGGTCTGAAGCACAGTCCTCTGGCCATGGAGAATTAAGGATGCAGCAATTGCCAGAATATCTTCTTCCTGACACAGAAGGAGGAGCTAACAATAAACGATAGAGAACAAGAGCCGGACCAGAGCAGTCAGCCCTAGCGATGTAAACAGTCCAGGCAGGGCAAAGGCAACACAGGAAACACAAGGCCATTTGGATTTTTTATTCTCTTTTTAAATACTGTACAGTGAAAAATAAATACGCCTTCTCATCCACCAGACAAGGTTATTTCCCCCCAACTCCCTGGGAGACCTTGTCACCCCCCTTCATACACACCCCTGGTTCTATTCCAAAACCTTCCCCATGCCTCCCACCCACAAATACCCTCACTATCCCCGTCTTCCACAGTGATGAGGCCCCAGAAATGGGGGGTACAGGATGGGAGGAGGGATAGCAGGGGAGCCCCCCTGAACTGTCAAATCTGGGTGGGTCAAGGAGCACCCCCACCAACAGGCGGAGAATGGGGGTGTTCAGAGGTCGGGGCATTAGAGGATAAAGGCACATCCAGTCTGATAGGGAAGGGGAGGCCCCCCTCACCCTGGGGGTAGGGTGGACAAGAGGGAGAGGGTATGACCCTGTTACACACCCCTCCACTAGCTCCTGGAGGTTGGGGGGGACCCAAGCTGCTGTGCCACCCCCCTCCCCCGTAGATAAGAGCAGCTCCAGCGCAGGTCAGTTGGACCCATGAGGGCCATGGTGGTGGGCAGCAAGCGAGATGGAGAAAGGAGGGATGTGGACTGGAGGTTTTATGAAACTCCATTCACCAAACTACCCAACTCCAAGGGGGCAGAGAGCTCCCCATTCTCTGAGGGACCCTTGGGAAGCTTGCTGACAGAGTCGCCCTACAGAGGAAGGAGAAGGACAACAAACGCAGTGCATGAGTATACCAGATGTAGGCATTCCTTCTCTCTACAGACACACCTGGAGACCAGGTTCCTAACCTCCCTGTGCTCAAGTCACCATTACTGGCCTTGTCTGTGAGGGCTCTGCTCCACCCTCAGCTTAACCTCAACTCCATCACACACAGTCAACTCAACAACTCAAACATTTCTTTGCCAAGTTTTTTGTGTCCCTGCCCCAAACAAACAAACAAAAAGTGGGGTAAGCTGTATCTTGCTTGTCTACCTTCTGTCCTGAAAGAGAATCCTCTGAAGGTTTCGTGCGTTCCAGGGGAGGCCGCTGGCGGCTCTGAGACTCTGCCCGTGAGATATAGTCAGCCACAGTCACTAGGAAAGATACAGGATCAAGACTTTCAGGAACTCAGGGATCCCATGGTTCCCACTGAATCCAACCCAAGTTTTCCCAGGCATTTCATCTTAGCTCCAGGAAGGCTCCAATCCTGTATGTCAGCTGACCTGGTTGGCGGTCTCCGCTGATGGACCCATCAGTCCGGTTACCACGATTACGGCGGCGGCGGCTGCGATTACGTCTCTGGGGTCTTGCTTCCTCTTCTGTGGAGTAAAGAAGAGTCATAGCCTACCCTCTCATTCTTCATTCTTTCTCACACCTCTAAGAATCCTCCAGGCTAGTCCCTCACCCAGGCCATTCTCTGTCATGTTAGGACCGTCAGACTCCAGGCCTCCATCCATGACAGTCCTGTCTTCATCAGTACGGCGGCGGCGGGAACGGCGACGACGGGCACTTGCTGGAGGAGGTTCACCAGGCTCTGAATCGACTGGAGGCTCTGGCTCGGATGTGTCCAGGAGGCTGTACGGATTGCTGTCTGGGTCCTTTAGCACTGGTGAGAAAAAGGAAGAGGCTGGGGAGTCAGGTGGCCACTGTCCTCTCCTTTAGGCTCACATCCATGACCCCAGCTCTCTGATACCTGAGCTAATAGATGAGGAGTTATATCTTGAGGTAGGCCGGGGAACAGGTGGGGGTCCCCTTCCCCGGCCCCCAATTGGCCGCCTCCTGCTTTCTTCTCCACGGCTTGGGGGATCTCTGTCACCAGGTCCTGCTCGATTAGACTCCTCTCTCTTTTCTGACTCCGTCTCAGAAGCTGTGGAGGGGTCTGAGCTGGGGCCTGAAGAACACAGAAGGGTTTATTCAGAGACATTGGTGCTTGTCCTAGGTATTCAACCACCACATCCAAACTAGAATTCTTCCTGGCACTCACAAGGACCCAAGTCTCACTTCACTACTTTCCTCAAGTTTTCACCCACCTCCTCCACTGCCCACACAGCTGTCTCACCATAGGCAGGGCCACCAGTCCTCCGGCCCCGGCCCCGGCCCCCATAGCTGCCCCCATAGGTTCTGGTCGTGTGCAGTGAAGAGGAGGAGCTCTCGTCTGTGGTATAGCCTGCCTTGTCACTGCTACCACCACTGCCACCCCGTCCACTCCCAGGAGGGCGAAAACCCAGCCCAATCTGCCGAAGCTGTTCATCAATTTGCAGTCTCTCCAGGCGAAGCTGTTCAACTTCCTGGTTGGAAAGACGGAAGACAGTACAGGAGAACTGAGAGACTGAGAGAGTAGACAGTGCCCTTCCTCCATGGTCTCTACCCTTATCATAGGGCCCTGTGCTGCTAAGCTTTCAAGACTTGGGCTTAAGAAGACAAAGGCTTAAATAGAACATTTGGGATACAGTCCCAGAGCCAAAATATTGACCAATGGTTCTGTTCTTCGAAAAGGCAAACCATGCACAACAGTCCCAAAGATTACATGCTAGAAGTCCATGCCCTCCTTGCCACCCGTTTTGTCTTTCTCCCAGGCTTCTGATATGGGTACCTGCAGGTAGGAGAGGTGATACTCTAGCAGAGCCTGGGCATTGCTGATATTCTCTCGGGTGCCAACAAATATGAAGGGAACCATTCCCTGGAGAAAAGAGCAACAGGAAGATTAGCAGTCAGGTGTGACGGTGCACATAATCTCCACACCCAGGAAAGAGAGGCAGCCCAACTCAAAGCCATCCTCAGCTACACATAGCTCAAGCACAACCTAAGCTACAGAGCTTCTGCCTCAAAAATACCACCCTACCCATTTCCCCAAAAAAAGCTAGGCATGGTGGCACACACATTTAGTCCCAACACTGGGGAGGCAGAGGCAGGCAGATCTCTGTGCATTGAGTTTAAGGGTAGCCTGATTCACAAAGTAAGTTCAATTAAGGCAAGCCAGGGTTATTGAGTGAGCTCCTGCTCAAAAAAAGAAGAAAATCAAAAAGAAAATGTTAATCCCACCCCGCAGACGGACAGGATCCAAGCACACGAGAGCAGACACAGGTCTGTTCTGTGGTCAGCCCCAGGACACAGTACCTCCTCCCTGGCGTTCCTCTTGTCGTTATCCCCCTCCACACGAACCCGCACCACACCAGACTTATCCACAATCTCCTGGATCACTTTCCCGTTCTTCCCAATCACTTTGCCTAGATGGATAAAGAAGGAATTAGGCTTTTAATTTTTGTAGTCATCATTAAGGAAATAAAAATTAAAACTCTTCTATAGACTTTTCTCTACATATAATGCATGTAATACATGCTCCTGCTTCTAGGAATCTCAAACTTCCCATGGGACAAAAAAATGATATAATCCCTACAGGTTTATTATCCCCTTTCTCATTCAAATGTCAGACTATTTATTCTGTCCTTATGTCCAGAGTGGCATTAATCTTAGTTAGACAGACAAAACTGTTCAAAACTCTGCCATCTGGGCTCTAACTTTATCCCTTTTATACCGACACTCAAACTCACCAACCAGGTTCCTGGGCACTTGTACAGAGTCCTCGGAAAATTCAAGGTAGCTTCGAGCCTGTCTGCATGCCTCTGGCGTCTATAGAAAGAGTAAACTAAAACAGAATCTGGATCTCCCTGCCATTCACTGACTTTGGAGAAATAAGCTGTCACCAAAGTCAGGCAAGAAGGTCACCTTAGCCTCAATCCCCTCTATTACCCAAAGGACCCAAATAGTCCAATCTTTTGCTGACCTCCCCATAGATTCGGAAAGTGCAGGTCTCTTCACCCAACTCAATGGCAGTCACTCCTGGCACTTTTCGAGCCTGCTGGATGTTGGCACCGTGAGTTCCAATTGCCAGACCCATCAGGTCCTCTCGCACTGTAAACTCCTCTTGGAATGCTGCTGCCAATTGCTTACTTGTCTGAAAGGAAAAGGCACTATGAGATCCTGGTGGTGAAATCTCAGAACACATGTCCCAGGTGGCTAATCCTTGGTATAGTTTAAATATGTGGAGGGGAAAAAAATGTGTGAAGAAAACCCATATGAAAGAAAACTAGGGCCACCTGCAGTCTGCTCAGCCACTGAGACCTCCATGGAAACCTCACGCACCTTTAAATCAGAGCTTGTGAGCAGCGATGAGGGCAGCTTGAGCTACAAGCCACCAAAGTTCTAGGTTGGCTCCAACACTAACTGGTTGAATGACCCTAACCAGACACACACTGTGCCTCTAGTCTATCAGCTGACAAGTCCTTACAGCTGGACTTACTAATTAACTCTGTAGACCAGGCTGGCCTCGAACTCAGAAATCTGCATGCCTCTGCCTCTTACTTACTAATTAGTAAAGTCCTTACAGTCCTTTACTAATCTCAAATTAGTAAAAATGATATTCCTCCCACTCCCAGGAGTTCTCTTTTCATTAATAAGTCCACATTTATTCTGCTTTAAAAAGAAGAAAAAAAAAGACCTGCAAGAGGGTTAGACAAAGCTGACATCAAAGTGGTCATGTACATGCATGTTTTTCTGCATGAATGACACCATGTACAAGAGCTGCATGCTCCAGGCTCAATAGGAGGACACTTGTTAGCAAGCAACAGACCCAGTGTTCCATCCTGTGTCCAGAAGGGAAAAAACAACTTGTGGGCTGGGAGTGTATTCAGCAGATAGAATGAGTGCTCAGCATGCAGGAAGCTCTGGGTTAGACCTTCAGCCAAACAAAAAACAGATGTAGTGGCCACACCTGCAATTCCAGCACCAGGAAGATGGAGGGAGGCAAAGAGGATCAAAAATTAAATGTCACTTTTGGCTACATAAAAAGTTTAAGTTTGGACTGGAGAGGTGGCTCAGTGGTTAAGAGCACTGACTGCTCTTCCAGAGGTCCTGAGTTCAAGTTCCAGCAACCACATGGTGGCTCACAGCCATCTGTCATAGGATCCGATGTCCTCTTTTGGAGTGTCTAAGACAAAGGTTTTAAGTTTGAAGCCAGTCTAAAATACAAAAGAGCCTATCTTAAAACAAAACCAAAAACCAGCCAGGCGGTGGTGGCACACACCTTTGAATCCAGCATTCAGGAGGCAGAGGCAGTTGGGCTGAAGATCCAAGACAGCCAGGGCTACACAAAGAAACCCTGTCTCAAAAAAAAAAAAAAAAACCAAACAGAACCCAGAACACCCTTAACTCAAAAAAAAAAAAAAAAAAGAAACGATG
Source organism: Apodemus sylvaticus (assembly GCF_947179515.1). Lineage (NCBI taxonomy): Eukaryota > Metazoa > Chordata > Mammalia > Rodentia > Muridae > Apodemus > Apodemus sylvaticus. The sequence goes on from NC_067481.1 coordinate 54,821,318, forward strand.
AAAAAAAAAAACCAAACAGCAAAGCCTGGTGGCATCCAGGCAAGGTGGTCCACGCCTACCGCCCTAGCGTTAGAGAGGCAGAGGCAGGTGCCTACCACCCTAGCGTTAGACAAGTAGAGGCAGGCAACCCCTTTGAGTCTGAGGCTATCTTGGTATCATGATTTGTATAAGCTTGGCCCAAGGAATGGCACTATTAAAAGGTGTGGCCCTACGGAGCAGTTGGGGTACACGCCTTTAATCCTAGCACGTGGGAGGCAGAGGCATGCAGATTTCTGAGTTCGAGGCCAGCCTGGTCTACAGAGTGAGTTCCAGTATAACAAGAGGTACTGGTGTGGCCCTGTTGGAGTAGGTGTGTCGCTGTGAGCACGAGCTTTTTAAGAGGAAGTTAGTATTCTGCTAGCAGCTTTCAGATAAAGATGTAGAACTCTCAGCTCCTCTTGCACCATGCCTGCCTAGATGCCACCATGTTCCAACCTTGACAATAATGGACTGAACCACGGCAACATGTAAGCCAGTCCCAATTAAATGTCCTTATAAGAGTTGCCTTGGTCATGGTGTCTGTTCGCAGCAGTAAAACCCTAAAACAGAAGTTGGTACCAGGGGCTGCGCTATTGCTGTGATAGGCCTAACCACACTTTTGTTTGGAGGAATGTGGATTTGGAGACTTTGAATTTGGAAAGTAGTAGAATGCTTTAAATAGGGCTTAATGGGATATCCTATTTGGAATATGGGAGACTTTTGTTACCGAGAGTGATCTGAATTGTGCCAAGAGGTTTAAGTGGAGAATTTCCATTATGTGGCGTAGAGACTGGCTTTCTGGTATTTTGGTAAATAACGTGGCTACTTTTTGCCTTTGTCTGAAAAGACTGCCTGAGACTAAGGTGAAGAGAGTCAGATTAATTGCACTGACAAAGGAAGTCTCAGAAACAAACTCCCATCATAGACTGTTCTCTGGCTAAGTCTCATGAAGAGCATTTCAAACAAGCACAGCAAGCTGGGAAAGGGAAAATATAAAATACATGGTTTGAGTATTAAAGGGGCTCCAGGTAGTGAAATGAAACTGAATCCCGTGTTAAAGGATATTAAGTTGAATTAAGGGAGTGGTGACCTTGGAGCAAAATCCCACCCAGCTAAGTTTAGGGCCAGACATGGGTGTACATGCCTTTAATTCCAGGAGATCTGATTCCAAATACAGAGCAAGTTCCAGGACAGCCAAGCTAGACAGTAAAATAGAAAACAGAAAGCTTGCCAGACAATGGTGGCGCACACATTAAGTCCCAGCCTGGTCTACAGAGTGAGTTCCAGAACAGCCAGGGCTACACAGAGAAACCCTGTCTTGAAAAAAACAAAACAAGAAAAAGGAAAAAGGAAAGAAAGAAAGAAAACAGAAAGTTGGTGATGATGTAATAAAACAAAGGGGCCATGTTCCAGTCCCAACAAACAGCAGAACTTTGGCAGCTTTGTCCATATCTGGCTTTGTAGTCAAGAGGAGACTACTGAACCAATTGATGCTGGTTAGCTGAAGCTAAGAAATTAGTGGTGATTAAGAGACCAGCATCACTGAGGTGAGAGCTTCTAGAAAGTATTTTCTGAGAGCACAAAGAAGCTGTGTTCCAGAGATAGCCGAGGTTGTACCTCATGCTGCAGTTGTACTTCATAATGTGTAAGAGGCACCAAGTGGTACTGGTTTTGAAGGCATGAAAGGGTCATGAAGAACAGCTGAGGCTCCGCACTGTGAGAGGCCTTGGAAGAGCATTGATGAAGGTGCAGCCTAAGCTGCAGTTGATAGCCCAGGATTGAAAGGGTCATGCAAAGAAGTTGAGGCTTGGTACCATGAAGAGAGCCTATGAGAGGCTACTGGTGAAGTACTGGGAAGACCCCAGTGCACTAGAGGTGGCAGTATGATGGGATCATCACCAAGAGCAGCAGTGGCAGTGGAGTGGTGTCAGCCAGAGCCTAGAGTGCTACAGACAGCAGAACTGGAGAAGTCACACAAGCCCTTTGGAGAAGCCCAGAAGATCAAGTGTGGATCTCAGACTAGGGAACAAGATGTGGAGTTTAAGTTGCCTTAGAGACCCCAAGATGTTTGAGATGCCAGAGCCATGGGATATCTGCCCAGGAAAGCTGCTAACAGGGAGTGGAACCAGCCCAGGAGAAAGAAGTGTGTTACAGTCAACAAAGATGAAAAAGTTGGAGATTTAAAGACCACAGTGACATCAGACATGAAGATGCAGAGTTTGGAGCTTGCCTACCTTATTTCCTTGTTTTGCTTAGGAGATGATAGTTAAGTGATTGGACGAAATCTCAGAAGAGACTTTGAACTTTTAACATTGTTGAGACTGCTGTAGACTACGGGAGCTTTGGAAGCTGGACTAAATGTATTTTTTATTATGCTATGTGTAGGTATGTTCCCCCAAAACCTCATGTGTTTATGGGGCCAGGGAATGGAATGTGATGGTTTGTATATTATTTGGTCCACGGAGTGACACTATTAGGAAGTGCAGCCTTGGTTGGAATAGGTGTGTCATGGGCTTTCAAATGCTTTCGAGCTGGCTAGAAGCCAGTCTTCCACTAGCAAGCCTTCAGATGAAGCTATACCATGCCTGCCTGGATGCCACCACATTCCAGCCTTGATGATAACCACTGAACATGTAAGCCAGCCCCAATTAAATGTTGTCCTTATAAAGGTTGCCTTGATCATAGTGTCTATTCACAGCAGTAAAACCCTAACTAAGAATTCCAGGCCAGGAGACCAGTGAAACCCTGTTTCCAAACAACATTGCTGGGCAGTGATGGTACATGCCATTAATCCCAGCACTCCAGGGTCATAGACATGTGAATTTCTTGTGAGTTCTAGGACAGCCAGTGCTATACAAAGAACCCTGTCTCAAAAACAAAACAAAAAAACCCAACAGCAACAAAAAACCTACAACAAACAAAACCAAACCTTTTAAATCCATACCAAATCACAATAGAATACTGTCTTCTGAAGATTATGAAATAAAATAGCCACCCAGGACTAATGACTATAGCCTTTGTCTATGTGTTTCAGAAACAAAAGAAAATGAGAAAGGAAAGGACATTATTTCTCAGGATTAGAAATAGCAGCCAAGGGCTGGAGAGATGGCTAAGCGGTTAAGAGCACTGACTGCTCTTCCAGAGGTTCTGAGTTCAAATCCCAGCAACCACATGGTGGCTCACAACCATCTGTTATAAGATCTGATGCCCTCTTCTGGTGTATCTGATGACAACTACAGTGTACTTACATATAACAATAAATCTTTAAAAAAAAAAAAAAGAAAAGAAAGAAAGAAATAGCAGCCAAGACTTACCTCTAGATGCTTAGTAGCTTCTTCATTGCGGGACATGAGCAGCAATTTGGTGCGAAGGCTTCGGAAATGCATATCACCCAACAAAGATGCCCTCTTCACAGGGGCTTCTGTGGTTGACTGGGAAATGATGAACAGGAAGTATAAAAGCAAAATATATGGGCTAGAGAGAAGTGGCTCAGAGGTTAAGAGCACTGACTGCTCTGCCAGAGGAGCTAGGTATAATTCCCAGCACCTACATGGCAGCTCACACTTATCTATAATTCCAGTTCCAAGGGATCTGACACCCTCACACAAACACACATGCAGGCAAACCAGCACTACACATAAAATAAAAATAACTTTTAAAAAAAGCAAAATACACACCAGGGAAGCATTAGAGACTTGGCATCAGAATGCCAATCCCTGAAAAAGGGCAGGTGTAAAGAAATGAAGTTGGCTTTTTGTTTTGGAAGACAGGGTTTCTCTGTGTAGCTGTGGCTGTCCTGGAACTCACTTTGTAGACCAGGCTGGCCTTGAACTCACAGAGATCCGCCTGCCTCTGCCTGCTTCCTGAGTGTTGGGATTAAAGGCGTGCACCATCACCACCTGGCAAGAAATGAAGTTTAAAATAAGGTGGTAGCCTGGGCTGTAGAGATAGCTCAGAGGTTAAGAGCACTGACTTGCTCTTCCAGAGCTTCTGAATTCAATTCCCAGCAACCATATGGTGGCTCACTACCATCTATAAGATCCAGTGACCTCTTCAGACCTGCAGGGTACATGCAGGTAGAATGCTGCACACACTTTTCAAAGGGGAAAAAAAAGAAAAAGAAAAAAAAAAAAAGAGGTGGTAGCACATGCCTATCTCAAAACTAGGGAAGATAAAGCAGGAAACTGTCACAAAGTCAAGGGCAGCTTCAGTTTATAGTGAATACCAGGCCAGCCAAGAGTGAACAATAAGAACTTTTCTCAAAGGAAACATAAAAGAAATGAGGTAGGCTACATGTGAACTATTGTCAGTCACATAGCAACTGAATAGCTAACAGGAGTCATTTGACAATAAGGAGCAAGTACAAGTACTTTTTAAGTATTCCTAGCAGGCAGAGGGGCAGTGGTACAGGCCTTTAATCTCAGCACTTGGGAGACAAAGGCAAGTGGATCTTGTGAGTTGGAGGCCAGCCTGGTTTACATAGTGAGTTCAGGACAGCCAGAGCTACATAGTGAGATCCTGTCTCAAAAAAACAAAAAAACCCAACAACAACAACAAAGTTATGTATGTATGTATGTATGTATGTATGTATGTATGTATGTATGTATGTACGTACATCTCTGGTGTGTGAATATGTGCATATAGATGCAAAGACCTTAAGAGGGTGTCAGGTGCTCCAAAACTGGAGTTAGAGGTGGTTGTGAGACACACGGAGAAGGGAGGGACAGGAATCCCCCAAAACTGGCTGGCTAGCCAAAGTTGGCTAGTTCTGGGTTAGGTGAAGACAAGCTGCCCTGTAAAGTGTATCGTAATTAGGAGATATCTGATACCAATACTTAAGGGTTTCCAACCAGGATGTGTAAACACATGCAAATCTGTATACACACAGATACAAATATGTGCAAGGGCACCTGTCTAGAGCACAAAGGTGTGTGAAAATCATGGTTTAATTTCTAACACAGGAAAAATAAATAGAAGGACTAAATTAGAGTCATACATAAGGAAAATTAAGGAAAGGCAAGGCTTCCTGGGTCCAGAGTGACAGAAGCAAGCAAGCAAGAACACGGTCTAGCACAGGCAAAGTCTAGCATGAGCAAAAGCCACATATCCACTTTCCCAAAAGTTTAAATAGGAAGAAAGGAAAATCTGTTGACAAGGCTTATGTTAATTCCAGCATGGAACTCACCAGAATGAAGAGCTCACTGTTTGTGATGTTGAGAAAGATGCAGTTGGCTCCCAGGGCTTTCTTGAACTCCTTATGGACGTTTTCATTGGAGCAGCTGCAGAAAAAAGTAACGTGCTCAGGAAAGGGGACCTAAGAAGCCCAGGAACAAGAAGCAGGGAGAAGAAAACAAGAGGTGGAACCACTGCTAAAAAAAACAGGACTTAAGAAAATAATTCTTTAAAATAATTACAGCAAAGCAGCACAGTGGTGCATGGCTTTAGTCCCAGCATTTGGGAGGCACAGGCAGGTGGGTCTCTGTGACTGCAAGGCAGTCTGGTTTATAGTTTTAGCCCAATGTAGTAAGGCTATCTCAAAACAAAAGGAAGAGACAGAGAGGAGACAGAGAGGGATGAAAAATGGGAAGGCTATGAGCATAGCATGCACAAAGATTCTCACAGGGCAGGGCATGAACAGAGCGTATGAAGAGGGGAAAACCTGGAGAAATGAGAACAGAGGCTGGCACCATGGAGAGCCTCTAATCCCCAGCTTCCCCAACACTCACGCCTCTCTGAGATCCTCAGGCACAGCCATGGTAACCTTGAAGAAGCTGCCTTTGGTTGCAAGGGGATTGGGATTAACTGGCCGAAGTCGTTCCAGAGTGACAATCTCATTGTAGGTAGCATCACAGGCAGCATACTCTATGACATAGAACTGGCAGAAAAGAAAAAAGAATGTGTATGGCCTGAGCATCCACCTGCTACCTTTTCATGAACAAAGAACAGTTTCAGGAACTCCCCTAAGGGCTTCAGTCACTCACATCTCCCTTCATCATCCGCACCCGGGCCAGCCACCAACCACAAGGTTCCTGTTCATTGGCTCTCGAATAAACCTGAAAAAGTAAGAAATAAAAAGAAATAGCATTGAAGACTATACAAAAGCATCAAGCCGGGCAGTGGTGGTGCAAGCCTGTAATCCCAGCACTTGGGAGGCAGAGGCAGGCAGATTTCTGAGTTTGAGGCCAGCCTGGTCTACAGAGTGAGTTCCAGGACAGCCAGGACTACACAGAGAAACCCTGTCTCGAAAAACCAAAAAAAAAAAAAAAAAAAATCAAGAATGGGAGAAAGCATCCAGATATCCGAGAAGCATTCCTAAACCCACAAAAAGGAAATAAGGAGATATTAACTGAAAGTATGGGGTCACTGAGTTTTATTTCACTTTTTGTTCAGTGGACAAGAGTTCTCCAAGGCTATGAGACCCTGTCTCAGAAAGCACTGTTTATATATTAAAAGAAAGTAGAAGGCAGAAAGCAGGTGGATCTCTATGAGTTCGAAGCCAGCCTAGTCTACAGAGTAAGGTCCAGGACAGCCAGGGCTACAAGGAGAAACCCTGTCTCAAAAAACCAAGCCCCCTAATATATATGGGAGCGTGCGTGCGTGCATGCGTGCGTATGTATGTATGCTGTGTATATATTTATATATATATATATACACACACACACACACAGCATACATATATATGCATAAAAATATCAACAGTAATAATGAAAAAAGCAATAAAAGAGATTTGTAGACATAAGAATTGCTTATTAAACTATAGTAATTAAAACAGTTAATACTAGGCCAGGAGTATAAATGATGACTAACGTTAAAGAGATGTATAAAGATAGACATCAGTGGACTGGAGAGATGGCTTGGGGGGAGGGGAGTTAAGAGCACTGACTGCTCTTTCAGAGGTCCTGAGTTCAATTCCCAGCAACCACATGGTGGCTCACAATCATCTGTAATGAGATCCGATGCCCTCTTCTGCTGTCTGATCACTGTACTCACATAAGTAAATCTTGAGAAAGAGAGAGATGTAAGTCTCAGTATGTTGATTAGAAAGATCACAAACTCTTGGGCTTAAGTGATTCTCCTCCCTCAGCATTCCAAGTATTGAAACTGGGGTTGGGGATATATTTCAGTGGTAGAATGTTTGCCTCACATACCCAAGGCATAGGTTTCAATCCCCAGGAATGAATGAATGAATGAATAAATCTCTCTTTCTCTCTTTCTCATGCTTGCAGGCGCATGAATGCACATATACAGTGGAACTGTAAGAGCTAAAGTGGCTTTGTCACGAATGAAGCAGCAGATCCTTTTAGACTGGTGCCCTCAGGTCACAGCCACGACAGAAACACACTGCTGCACTTTACTTCATGGACTACGTGGCTAGATATGGTAGCTCAGAAAAGGAAAGAACAAAATCAGAAAGTAAAAAACCAAGACTCCTAATAAAGCAAACTAATACTGGAAAGGTGGACCTCACAGCCCTTACCTCTACTTCATCTCCTTCTGTGATCTCCTTATTGTAGTCAGCTGGAGGTGGTAGTCGGACATCCCCAAAGGGAATCTGTCTCTCACTCTGCCAGCTACAAGACAAACAGTGACATGAAAGCTATCCATAGTGCAAACCTTTAGTCCCAGCACTTAGGAGGCAGAGGCAGGCAGATTTCTGAGTTTGAGGCTAGCCTGGTCTACAGAGTGAGTTCCAGGACAGCCAGGGCTACACTGAGAAACCCTGCTTGAAAAACCAAAAAGGAAAGCTATGCAGATTGGTGTAATTGTCCACACTTCTTCACAAGGGCATTGCTCCCTTGGCTAGACCACTTTTATTCCTGGTAAAGAGACAAAACACCTGTTCCATAGTGGTCTTTTATTCCATGCTACCAACTATCAAGTGACCAACACTTGCACCAAGCTATCTGTTCTTCCTTTCTTGGAATTTCCCTCCAAACCTCAGCTCTCTGCCACCTATTGCAGGCCTCAAAGAACTCAACAGTCCTTTCTCACCCTCCTTTTAGGATCTAGTGGGTTTGTCTATTCCCAAAGTCTTACTTGTTTTCAAAGAAGATAGTGACAGAGTCTTCATGGACATCCTTTACAAAGCCCTAGGAAAAAAAAAATTTAAAAATGTAAAAAACATAAATGAAAATACATTTTACTACCACCTTAATCATCAGGAAAGAAATATCAGAAACTTTTAAAATTATGAGTTTTAGTTGGAGATGTAAGCAGACTAAACATAGCCAGAAAGACTGTGATGGGAAAGAATATAAACAATGAGAAAAGAAATAAGAGAAGGAAGGTGGAATAGACACAAAGTAAACCCTGCACCAGAGCAGCCCAGAAGCTGGTCATATACTCAGGGTCCATCACCTGCCTACCTGTCTGCTCCCAGGCAGCTGAGTAGTTCAGCTTAATCACAGTTCAATTAAATCACTAGCAACTTTCAGCAAGGCCAAGAATATCTCATAAGACCATGAAAGACTGTACTAGAACACCTAGAGGATATCAGGACTGCCAAGAGGGAAAAGGGTCTGATCCCCAGAGACCTGGCAGACTTAGTACCCAGAGGCCTGAGTACCTGAAGAATAAACAGAACACACTGGAGAAGTTCAAAATAATCAGCAGTTTATAAAACCTGCAATTTAAAAGATGTCATAGTTCTTAGTAGACAAAAATATGAATCTGAAAATATGTAAAATCCCAATCTTGAGATCATGGCAATAGGAATCATTAAATATCTATTTTCGCTTTCCTAAGAAGACCTAAACTGTATATTCAAACTACAGACTCAGTTGTTCTTCCTAGTTTCGACAAAAGTCCAATTCATTATTATTGCTATTACTATTATAATTATTTTACAAAGTTTGCTCTGGTTTCATGGCTAAGAAACTTCTGGAATCTGAAGCCACAAGTTTTCCCCTATGTCTTCTAGAAATTTTGTTAGTCATTTAATATTTATTATTCATTCATTCATTCCCATATGCATGTGGTTGAGGGTGTCAGATCTTGGAGTTACAGACAACTGTGAGCTGTCATGTGAGTGCTGAAAATTGAACCCGGGTTCTCTGGAAGGGCAGTCAATGCTGAGCCATCTCTTCAGTCCCATTCTGTGGGTATGGTTGTGTGAACACATGCATACTTTTCCCACAACTCCTGTGGATGTCAGAGGACAACCTATGGAAGTGGGTTCTCTTCCACCATGTGGGGCTTGGGATCAAACTCAGGTCCCAGGCTTGATAGCAGATACCTTTATCCATTGAGCCATCTCTCTGGCCCAAGATTTTTATTTTACATTTAAGTATGTAACAGATTTTCTTTTAGAGACAGTAGCCCAGTTTGGTCTCAAATTCACATGAAGCAGAGCCTTTAACTTCTGATTTTCCTGTTTCTTTTTTTTTTTTTTTTGGTTTTTCGAGACAGGGTTTCTCTGTGTAGCCCTGGCTGTCCTGGAACTCACTCTGTAGACCAGGCTGGCCTCGAACTCAGAAATCTGCCTGCCTCTGCCTCCCAAGTTCTGGGATTACAGGCGTGCACCACCACCACCCGGGCGATTTTCCTGTTTCTATCTTCCACATAGTGTTGTGATTACAAGGATGCAGCAGACCATGTTTATTTGGTGCTGACAGTGTTTTATGCATGCTTTATCAACTGCACTATACTCACAGTCCCAAAGTTGCTTTTGATTACTAAACAATAACTTGTACTTCCATTTTCTGATAAAAGTGGAGACAGTTTAGAGAGCTCTTAGTCCCAGGGTTTGAGAAGTAGGGCCGGGCAGGTGAATCTTTTTAAATTCAAGACCAACCTGGTCTATATTACAAGTTCAGGCTACCTGAAATATATATTGAGACAGTGTCGGATAGATGGATGGATGGATGGATGGATGGATGGATGGATGGAAAGAAAGAAATAATAACTGCCAGGTGGTGGTGTCCCACACCTTTAATCCCAACACGCAGAGGCAGGCAGATCTCTAACCAAGCCAGCCTGGTCTACAGAATGAGTTCCAGGACAGCCAGGGCTACAGAGAAACCCCATTCTGAAAAAAATTAGATAGATTAGATAAGGAGGGTTTGACTGAAATATATAATTCAGTCTGGTGTGTGCCTAGCAAGTATAAATCCCTGATTCCACCCTCAACATCAGAAGCAGTAAGAAAACCAAATGCTTCAAAAAAAAAAAAAAAAAAAAGCTAACAATATTGAAGGGCCAGCCCGCAAAACAGTAACTTGGATAGTGGCAGAGCTCAGGAGAAAATATACCAATAATGTTCTGGCGAATACACAGTTCCCACCTCACAGATCTCGTCAATCACCACTTACTATACTATTCTTTCCTCATGAGAAAATCTAAATCTGAATTTTGCTTCAGATACAATCTGCTTTGGCTATTTGGTGGCTGAGGCAGGAGGATCTGAGAATTGGTGGTCAGCTTAGCTTAGGCTACATGCTAAGTTACAAACCAGCCTGAGCTATTAAAGTATAAAATCCTATCTGCATATGGGGAAATTTTTTTTTTTTTGGTTTTTTCAAGACAGGGTTTCTGTGTAGCCCTGGCTGTCCTGAAACTCACTCTGTAGACCAGGTTGGCCTCAAACTCAGAAATTTGCCCGCCTCTGCCTCCCAGAGTGCTGGGATTATAGGAGAGTGCCACTACCAGGAGAAATGTTTTTGAAGATCAAAGGGAGGAAGGAAGGGAAAAGGAAAGGAAGAAAGAAGAGAATGGAGGAGGGCTGCCTGGCTGAGGATGTACTTCAGTAAGAAGTACAGAAGTCTAAGATGACAGACCTCAAGTTCAAGGTTAGCTTGATCAACCAACAAGCTCCAGGCTACACAATAAGACCCCCATCTTAAGATGGGCGATGGTGGCGCACGCCTGTAATCCCAGCACTCTGGGAGGCAGGGACAGGCGGATTTCTGAGTTCGAGGCCAGCCTGGTCTACAAAGTGAGCTCCAGGACAGCCAGGGCTATATAGAGAAACCCTGTCTTGAAAAAACCAAATTCAAAAAACCAAAAAAATAAATAAAATAAAATAAAAATGTTATAAGACCCCATCTTAGCAGGATGGTGGTGGCCTATACCATCCAAGGCCAGCCTAACCTACAGAGTGAGTTCCAAGGCTACACAAAGAAAATCCTAACTCCAGAGGGGGGAAAAAAAGGAAACAAAACAAAAGAAAGAAACAAACAAAACCCTAATATCCAGACAAAGTACAAAAAATACTACTGACTACAGCAGAAAAGTGAGATGGCATAGACCTAAAAAATTCTAGTCAGTAGGAGGAAGAGCTAGGAGAATACTACAATGAGACTGCCTCCCAAAACCACACAAAAAAGAATTAAAAACACATCAAGAAGTTGGACTTGGTGGTGTGCACCTGTAATCCTAGCACTTGGGAAATAAAGCCAGTAAAACCAGGAGTTCAAGGTTGATCCCAGCTAAATTTAAGCTCAAGCCACCTAAAACTCACCTTAAAACAAAACACATCATATTCTGACAGAAAAGTAAAGTTTGATAGGATAGCTTTAAAATAACTTAGATCTGAGATCTGGTATCTATCAGCTCTGGAAAAATCAAAGTAAAACACAGTTTTGCAAGAAGAGAAAGGAATCTCCCCAAACTTAAAAGATCTAAGACAGGTTAACACTCCCTTACACCAAAGTTTGCTGAGTCATAAATATTAATCAGCAAGATTTGAATAGGTAAGTATCTACATTACACTGAGTTTTAAAAAGATTAATCTAATTTTAGGGAATTGTCTTTAACTCAGTCATGGAACAGAAAGTGTTGAAGTGGCCAGGATACAAAATCTACATTCATTATTTGGCGTTTATTAACTTGATCCTATCAAAGAATCCTGTCCCAACTTCACTGGAATCTATCACTGCTATGGCCCACAGACAAAAGAGAGACTTTCTGTTAAGATACCCATACGTGCAACAGAAAACATGTCCCTAACCATTTCACACAGTTAATTCGAACTGAGCACTAATCTGTCCCAGCTGTGCATGGCTCCAGTGCTTCCTTAAACCATAAGCAAATATCTATCTTATCTTGATCTCACACTCAATTTAAGAATCACTTTTCAAACTAGGAGTTGCTGTGGATGCTTTTAATCCCAGTACTCAACAAAGGCAGACCTACCCCAAGGCAGCCAAGGCTACATAGAGAAATCCTGTCCCCAGAAATCAGGCAGAAAAAGAAAATATAACATTTTCTTCGAATTCAACATTTTGGGGTGAGAAGGATACAGATGAAGGCTAATATATCAAGGAAAACAGAACATCTTACAAAGAATAGTACTTTCTGGTTTTGTTTGGATTATTCTTTTAGAGTGAATTCCATTTCCTACACTAGTTTTGAACTTCAACAATTCTACTTCAACCTTCCAGTACTAGGATTAGAGTATGCACCACCACACCTAGCCTGAAGAGACTGTTTTAACAAAGGTAATACAAATGTGGGGGAAAGGATATTAAAACATTAATGTGTCCTATCAGAACCCAAAAGGAATCAAAGACTTTTGCTACAGAAAACAGAAATGTTACATTGTTCTAGTCAGAAGAAAAAGTACCAAAAGTTAGGAAAGTGACAGGGTCACTTTCGTCAGAATCAACTAGGAGCCTTCTTCTATGCACAGAATAAATAGGTGGACATCAAATGAGGATACACAGGAATACAGGAATACCAAGATAAAAAGTCCAAGACTTAAGTGAGAGACTACATTAAAGGAAAAAAATGACATGGCCTTTATAGTGGGTAAACTAACTTATCAGCTGAAGTGGGGGTGGGAACCATCTACAAGGCAGGGCAAACCCAAATCCTTTCTCAGCTACAAAAAGAAACAGTTTCATAGTAGAGTCAGGGAAAGTTATTTCCAAGGGCATGAGAAAGTAGGAAGTTCTACTGGGGCAGGGGTCGGGCAACCCAAGGAAATCTGAAGGAAAGGGGATCTTCTCACCTATCTAATGCTATGAAAATTCTTCTTTCTCCCCAGGAAGAAAGAGTAAGAGAAAGACCAAATGTTTCAGGGAAAATTCCACCCATAAAAAAAAAAAAAAAAAATCAAGAGAGATTCAGAACCCCATTGACCAGAAGGAGGAAATAACTGGGGTCGAGAAGAGTCAGTCTGATTTAAATTAAAGGGGGGGGGGATGCAGAATGGACAGATACAAAAGATGGGGTGAGTGAAGAATAGATAGAAAGGAGAAAAAAAAGCAAAAGTTCTGGTCTGGCATGGTGGCTCAGTCAGTTAATACCAGAACTGTAATCATAAACTGAGGAAGAGTTCAAGTCCAGCCAGGGGATCTTGTCCCAACCACACCCTTCAAAAAAGTTCACAGGAATCAAATCTTAAGCAAAAAGAAAGAAAGAGAAAGAAGGAAAGAAGGAAAGAAGGAAAGAAGGAAGGAAGGAAGGAAGGAAGGAAGGAAGGAAGGAAGGAAGGAAGGAGAAATAAGCAATTCTGATAGATACTTTTTTCTTTCCAGAAGGTCTGTCAACAAGCAGAATCTGTCAGAATAAGAACAGAAACTTGTCGGGATGGTCTTTGAGAGAGAGTGAAGCTTAAACTTACCAAGAAGATAGAAGAACGACCTAAATACAACTGGAGTCAAAGAGATAAACATGATGAATCCATCCCTGGATAGCTGATTATGGAATAAAGGTGTGGTAGGGTGACAGACCTGTCCAACAAACCCACTTTATGGCTGGTTGGCTGATAAAACCTGAGGCCAAAGATGCTAAATTAACACAAATGGGTTTTGACCATTTCTTGACAGACTGGGAACAGGAATGTAAGAGGGAAGTTGAGCAAATGTTCTAGAGCCAGTAAGCAGAAGCCTCCCTGAAGACCCAAGACCAAATATGGGACAGTGGACCTTCGCAAGGGGGTCATATAGGAAAAGAAAGAATCCTCCATGTGCTTGGGCTGTAGGGGAGATGTGACTAAAAGCTGAAGAATCTCTCCTACACTAAAAAACAAGAGGAGTCGACGAGAAGCTAGGACAGGGGGTTTCTCCAGAGGGCCCTGGAGCTCCCAGCCACGCACCATAATGACCTGATGTTCATGCCTTCAGCTGATAAAAGCAGGTGTGATAGCGGGCTCAAAAATAAAAGCACGAGGGTTAACTCCCACGATCTCCACGGGAGGGTTTCGAGTGGGAACGTGGGTCGAAGGTTCTAAGGGTCAGGTCTAAGCTCCAGAAACTCGATCCCGCTCCGCTCTTCCCTGCCTGGGCTGGGGGAGGGGGCTAAGGAGGGTGCCCCGGGTCGACGCGCCTTCTCACCTTGTAGAAGGCCCCGTTGGAGCCCCGCACCTCGACGGGCAGTCCCGGCTCCACATCCCCCCCAGAGGCCAGGCCGCCCATGGCGCCGCCACCACCTCCGACTGCCCCGGCAGCAGCTGAAACAGAGCCCTGAGTGCGGCCCGGGCCGGGCCCCCGGCGTCTCCCTGGAGGAGGAGCCGGAGGGGGAGCCGCGGGGGGCGGGAGCCGGGCCGGCCCCACGGCGGCCCTGCTACAGCCGACGAGCAGGGGGCCGGGGCCGGGCCGCTCCCCGTCCGCCGCCGCCGCTGCCTTGGTCTCCGCCACCGTGAGGGAAACGGCCGCCGCCGCCGCCGCCGCCGCCGCCTTCGTCACCTCAGCTTCCGCCCGCCGGCGCCCCCGCTGCTGCCTCAGTCCCGGGACCCGCTGCTGCCACTGCCGCTCCACGGCCTCCACCTCCCCCTGCTGCCGCCGCCTACTGCGCAGGCGCACAGGGCACCCGCCCGCCGCGCGCGGAGCGGAGGGCCAAGGCGCAGGCGTCTAGGCGAGCGACCCAGCTCCCGCTCGCCAGCGCGTCAGGGCTTCCACATTCTCTTGCACTCTCTCACGCCCCCTCCTGGTCGCCTCTGTGCGCCTGCGCAGAACCAGAAATACGCTCTATCTGTACCACTCCAACCTTCCACTGTCCCTGTCCCTTCCTTTCCCCGCCCCACAACACTGGAAGCAAACCAATCAAGGGAAGAGAGGGGCCGCGTTCACTCCATCGGATTGGACTTCCGCCTCCACAAAGTGACCATGGAGCCTGGGCAATTTAGGGATGGGCATGCGCCGGAATGACTGCTTGGTCACTTTCACCACCTTTGTCTTTCTTGGTGCGCACACTCCAAAGGGGGATTGGGGGGGGGGGGAGGGAAACCGAAAGGCAAAAACTGCCCAGTGCGCAGGCGCTGGGCTTTGGCGTCCATGCGCATGTGTTGACTCTCTGCATCCATAGGAGAATCAAGAGTCACTGCCCTTGGCTTGAGTAGACTTTTTTTTAAGTTTTTGAGACAGGGTCTCTTGTATCCTAGGCTGACCATGAACTCACCTTGTAGTGGGGGAATGACCTTGGATAGGTCCTCTAACTTCTACCTCCTGCAAAATTACAGGCATGTCATACCATGCTTGCACTAAGCTGATCTAATATTCTAGTAAATTCAATGCCGTATGAAAAACAAAATGCCACATAACCTGATACATAAATGTTGAAGATTCAGAACAGTAACTCCAGGCGGTGGTGGCGCACGCCTTTAATCCCAGCACTTGGGAGGCAGGGGCAGGCTGATTTCTGAGTTCAAGGCCAGCCAGGTCTACAGAGTGAGTTCCAGGACAGCCAGGGCTGTACAGAGAAACCCTGTCTCGAAAAACCAAATAAATAAATAAATAAATAAAAACAGGAAAAACTGTCATGGAATAACTCAAACAAAACAAAACAAAAACCAACCTGACCTGGAAAGATGGCTTAACTCTCAAGCTTAACGACTGGAATTGTATTCCTAGACCCACAAGATGGAAGGAGATATGCCCCACTTCCTGCAAGATGTCTCCTAAACATCACACACATGACATCATTCATGGTCACCCACACATATAACAAAAAAATTTTTTAAGTAAAACTGAGGGATGTGATGGCTAAGTGGTTAAGAGCACTGACTGTGCTCTTCCAGAGGTACTGAGTTCAATTCCCAGCAACCACATGGTGACTCACAATCATCTATAATAGGATCTGATGCCCTCTTCTAGTGTGTCTGAAAACAACAACAGTGTACTCATATATTAAATAAATACTTAAAAAAAAAAAAGGACCTAGACATGTGGATCAGGGATCATCATTCAAGCTACAAGTTGTATCGTGGATAGGCTCGAGATTAGAGCTTCAGCCACAATGACTGAGGCAGTTAACAGTCCGTGTTCACTCCAACACGATGACCCCTTCAGAAACTTGAAGAACTTGGTAGCAGCCCAAAACGGCATCCACTGGAATAAGATCGCTCTTAAAAAGTGGTACAGTGCCTGGCAGTGGTGGCACACGCCTTTAATCTCAGCACTCTGGGAGGCAGAGGCAGGCGGATTTCTGAGTTCAAGGCCAGCCTGGCCTACAGAGTGAGCTCCAGGACAGCCAGGGCTACACAGAGAAACCCTGTCTCGAAAAAACCAAATCAAAAAAGAAAAAAAAAAAAAAAGTGGTACAGGGTTCTTACCCTCTCTCCGCTCTTACTACTCTCTCTGACCCCTTATCTCTCTGCCCCTCTTGGGCTTTCCTCCCCTCCCCCTCTCTCAACGTGGTCATGGCCGGCCTCCACTTCTCTACTCTCTCTGCCTGTCTCTGCCTCCACTACCCCATTAACTCCCATCCTCTGCCCTGAGTAAACTCTATTCTATACTAAAAAAAAAAAAAAAAAAAAAAAAAAAGGTGGTACAGGATTCAGGATTTTCTTTCTTCTTCTTTTTTTTCTTTTTCTTTTTTTTTGGAATTTTGATGCTGAAAAAAAAGAGACGACCCAGACCTGAGGTTTTGTTTTGTGTCTTGAGGTGTTTTGAACACTCTGGATGGCCTGGAACTCAATATGTAAGCCAAGCTGGCCACAAACTCACAAAGACCCCTCACTTGCCTCTGCCTCCAGGTGCAAGGATTAAAGTCAGATACCACAGGCCTAGCAAATAATGCTGCTTAAATTATTTTTAAATTTGCCTGGCATGGTGGTACATGCTTTTTAAAAAAAAAGATTTATGCCGGGCGGTGGTGGCGCACGCCTGTAATCCCAGCACTCTGGGAGGCAGAGGCAGGCAGATTTCTGAGTTCGAGGCCAGCCTGGTCTACAGAGTGAGTTCCAGGACATCCAGGGCTATACAGAGAAACCCTGTCTCGAAAAAACCAAAAAAAAAAAAAAAAAAAAAAAGATTTATTTATTATATGTAAGTACACTGTAGCTGTCTACAGACACTACAGAGAGGGGCATCAAATCATTACAGATGGTTGTGAGCAACCATGTGGTTGCTGGGATTTGAACTCAGGACTTTCATAGGAACAGTCAGTGCTCTTAACCACTGAGCCATCTCTCCAGCCCAGTACATGCTTTTGATCCCAATACTTGAGAGGCAGAGAAAGGCAGATCTCTATGAGTTTGAGGACAGCTTGATCTACACAGTGAGTTCCAGGACAGCCAGGACTATGTAGAAAAATTCTGAATAAATAAATAAATACATAAATATATTTTTAAAAAAGTTTTTTATGTTAAGATGTTTTATAAGCTGTAGGCAGAGGCCGGTGGGTCTTTGGGAGTTTGTGACCACCCTGGTCTACTTGTGAGTTTCAGGACAGCCGTGGATACATAGTGATGGTGGCTCAAAAACAACAACAACAAAAAATTTAAAGCCTGGGAGATGTCTAAGAAGATAGAGGTAGTTTCTGTCAAGACTCATAACCTGAGTTCAATTTCTAGGCCCCACACAGGGGAAAGTTAAAAAGTAATTCCCACACATTTTTCTCAGACACATGAGCATGTATTCATGGCCACAGAAAATAAATAAAAAATAGTAAAATTTAACTATTCAGTTCTAATTCCAGTTCTAGGAGACTGGGCATCAGACACACATGTGGTGCACATACCTGTATGCAGGTAAAACACTCATGTACATAAAAATTAAAAAGAAAAAGCCGAGGCTGGAGAAATGGCTCCAGCAGTTAAAGAGGACTGCCTGTATGTACTTCATAAGTCCTGGAGTTCAATTCCCAGCAACCACCTGGTGGCTCACAGCCATCTATAATGTGATCTGGTGCCCTCTTCTGGCATGCAGGTGTATATGCAGATAGAACACTCATACGTTAAATAAATAAACCTTAAAAAAAAAAAAGAAAAGCCTTACTTTTAGGAAGTGGCATAACTTTCACAATGTCCTGTGGAGGAGCAAAGTGAAGTCTACACATTTAAAAAATAAATATGTGTTCTTAATATGTCCTATTAAGCCAGGCAGTAGTGGTGCACGACTTTGGGCCCAGCACTCTGGAGGTAGAGGCAGGATCTCTGAGTTTGAGGAAAGCCTGGTCTACAGAGTGAGTTCCAGGACAGCCAAGGCTAATCAGAAAAACCTTGTCTTTAAAAAAAAAACAAAAAAGAGCTGGAGAGATGGCTCAGTGGTTAAGAACACTGACTGCTCTTCCAAAGGTCCTGAGTTCAAATCCCAGCAACTACATGGTGGCTTACAACCATCTGTAATGAGATCTAATGCCCTCTTCTGGAGTGTCTGAAGAGAGCTACAGTGTACTTATATATAATAAATAAAAAGAAAAAATGCTCTATTAAGCATAGTACATGTCTTCTGTAATTCTAACATTTGAGAGGCAGAGGAAAAAGAATTGCAAATTCCAAACTAGCCTGAGAGACATAGCAAGACTACAAACATGTTAAATAGAAATAATATGCTCTGTCAGAGGTCATATTGCCTATATTTATTATTATTATTATTATTATTATTATTGTGTGTATGATGTGTGCCTGTTGTATATGAGTGGGAGAACAACTCTTTGGAATCTAGATTATAGAGTGAAATTGAGACCAGTCTGTGCAACTTAATGAGACCCTCACTCGAAACTAAAAGAGATGTTTGTGTCTAGCTTGGCAGTAGTGCACTTGCCATGACAGATGTTTAAGACCCTAGGTTCAATCATGAGAAGACAAATATTACATATTTTCTCTCAATACAGATTTTACATTTAAATATATGTGTATACACATAATGAAAGTGGAGCAGGCTGTTAGGGAAGATGGATCCTGATGGAAGGAAGAAGGAGGTGATGGAGTGAAATATAGTACTGAATTTTTTTCTCATAGACTTAACAGCATATATACATGAAAATGAGAGAGCTGCCTGCTGGGTGGTGGTGGCACACGCCTTTAATCCCAGCACTTGGGAGGCAAAGGCAGGCGGATTTCTGAGTTCCAGGCTAGCCTGGTCTACAGAGTGAGTTCCAGGACAGCCAGACCACACAGAGAAACCCTGTCTGGGGGGGAGGGGGAAGAAGAAGAAGAAAATGAGAGAGACTCAGAGGAGAAGAGCACCAGAGTTGGAAAGAAATGGATGAAGGCTGTGGATGGGTATATTATGGGTAAGATACAATAACACATGTATTTCATCTGGTAATTAAAACAAAAAATCCAAAACAGGCTTGAGAACTTCCAGAAAGTTGAATATGGGAAGGTTCCTGGATGGTGGTCCACTTGAACAGGACAGGGATGCCCCCAATTTAATGCTCCTATTCCTCACACCAAACATTTCTTCATCTGTAACCTTGGCAGTAACATCTTTAATATTAACTGTAAACTGTTTACTAATTCTGTGGGACATCCTAGCAGTCATTGGATCCAAAGAGAGGCTGTGGCGACTGGTTTATAACTGGCTGGTCGGAAGCACTGTAAAACCCCTGGGACTTGACTTTGGCACCTGAACTCAATGAAACAGACAGTTGTGGAGGCTGAGTCCATCACCCGTGGGCTCTGCCCCTCTCCAGGCAGACGACATAAAAACAATTGAGTTCAATGACTTGCATTAGATGTGCTTGGTCTTTGTGTGTTTGGGTATTCATGTACTTGCATGGGTATGGAGGTTAAAGGTCAAGGCTGAAGCTTCAATTTTCACTTCTTTTTAAGTTTTATCATATTCATTTGTTGGGGGCTGATGTACCACTGCATGACTATCAAGATCCTGGAGATCCAACTCAGGCCCTCAGACAGAACACCTCAACAGCCTGCCTACCATCTTATTTATGGATTTGGTTGGTTTTGTTTTCTTTTCTTTTTGAGTCATGGTCTCTCTACATAGCCCTAGCTATTCTGGAACTCACAGAGATCCACTGATTTGAGCAGTGGTGGCACACACCTGTAATCCCAGCACTTGGGAGGCAGAGGCAGGCGGTTTTCTGAGTTCAAGGCCAGCCTGGTCTACAGAGTGAGTTCCAGGACAGCCAGGGCTACACAGAGAAACCCTGTCTCGAAAAAACCAAATCCAAAAAAACAAAAAAAACAAAAAACAAAAACCAGAGATCCATTGGCCGCTACCTCTGGAGTGCTTGAATCAAAGGCACGCTTGCTTGACCACCCTTAGTACTACCATCTTTTTTTGAGACAGGGCCTCTCAGTGAGATTTCAGGTGCACACTGCAGTACCAGTCTTTTATGTAAGTGACAGAGATTCAAATATAGGTCCTCATACTTCCCAGGCAAGGAACCATCTTCTTTTTTTTTTTTAAGAGTTATTTATTTATTTATTATATGTAAGTATACTGTGGCTATCTTCAGACACTTTTTCTTCTCTCTCTGGTCCAAAGATTTATTTATTTATTATAAGTACACTGTAGCTGTCTTCAGACACCCCAGAAGAGGGTATCAGATCTCAGTACAGATGGCTTGAGCCACCATGTGGTTGCTGGGACTTGAACTCAGGACCTTCCAAAGAGCAGTTAGTGCTCTTAACAGCTGAATCATCTCTCTAGCCCTGAACCATCTTCTTAGACCCTTCTATAATTGTTTTGTTGTTGTTTAGTTTGGTTTTGGTTTTGGTTTTGGTTTTTTGAGACAGGGTTTCTCTGTATAGCCCTAGCTGTCCCAGAACTCATTCTGTAGACCAGGCTGGCCTCAGACTCAGGAATCCGCCTGCCTCTGCCTCCCAAGTGCCGGGATTGAAGGTATGTGCTACCCACTGCCGGACTCCCTTCTGTAATTGTTAAGGTCACAACAGTGTTCTGTTGATGAAGGTGATTGAAAGTCCAGGAAAAACTGAATTTGGATCTTGTGGAATAGAGCCAGAAATAAATGTTTTCTTGGCTGAGTTGTATTTTTAAAAATAATCAGGCTGGTTGTAGTGGTACAAGCCAGTAGGATTTGCTGAAGGAGGCAGAGGAAAGAGGATCATGAGTTCAAGGCCAGCTTGGGCTACACATTTGGGCTGGAGAGGTGGCTCAGCAGTTAAGAGCACTGACTGCTCTTTGGAAGGTCCTGAGTTCAAATCCCAGCAACCACATGGTGGTTCACAACCAGCCATAATGAGATCTGACTCCCTCTTTTGGAGTGTCTGAAAGACAGCTACAGTGTAGTCACATATAATTAATACACTAATTAATTATAATTAATACAATAATTACTCACATATAATTAATTAATTAAAAAAATCAGAAATCTGGGCAGTGGTGGCACAGGCCTGTAATCCCAGCACTCTGGGAGGCAGAGGCAGACGGATTTCTGAGTTCAAGGCCAGCCTGGTCTACAGAGTGAGTTCCGGGACAGCCAGGGCTATACAGAGAAACCCTGTGTCAAAAAAAAAAAAAAAATCCAAAAAAACAAAAAAAAAACAAAAAACAAAAAAAACAAACAAAAAATCAGAAAGGGCTGAAGAGATGGCCCAGTGGTTAAGAGCCCTGGCTGCTCTTTTACAGCATCTGTACTGGGATTTGATGCCCTCTTGTGGCATGCAAGTGTTCATGCAGAAGGAACACTCATAGGCATTAAATACGTATTTTTAAAATTAGGTGATTTTTTTATTTTTATTTTTATTTCTTTTCTTTTGTTTGTTTATTTATTTATCTATCTATCTATTTATTTATTTATTTATTTATTTATTTATTTATTGGTTTTTTTTGTGAGACAGGGTTTCTCTGTGTAGCCCTG
Source organism: Apodemus sylvaticus (assembly GCF_947179515.1). Lineage (NCBI taxonomy): Eukaryota > Metazoa > Chordata > Mammalia > Rodentia > Muridae > Apodemus > Apodemus sylvaticus. The sequence goes on from NC_067481.1 coordinate 54,843,287, forward strand.
GCTGTCCTGGAACTCTCTCTGTAGACCAGGCTGGCCTCGAACTCAGAGATTTGCCTGCCTCTGCCTCCCAAGTGCTGGGATTAAAGGCGTGTGCCACCACTGCCTGGCTTAGGAGATTTTTTAAATATTGGGTATTGAATCCAGAGGAGTCTATCTGCTACAAAATCCTGGAATTGGGAAGGTATGACTTAATGGTCTTTCTAAAATATAGGTGTGTGTGTGTGTATGTGTGTGTGTCTGCAGATGTATGTCTGAGCGAGGGTGCCAGATCCCCTGGAACTGAAGTTAAAGACAGTTATGTGCTCCCATGTGGGTGCTGGGGATTGAACCTGGGTCCTCTGGAAGAGCAGCCAGTGCTCTTAAGCTCTGAATTGCTTTCTAGCCCCTTGGTTTTTAATTATTAAGACAGAGTTGCTTCTGTAACTCAGGTTCACCTATCTAAGTTCTGGGATTACAGATGTGAGTCACCATGTCTGCCTTGAGACTGTGGGGTTTCTGTTGTTTAAATTATTTTTAATGTATTTATTTAACTTAATGGGTGTTTGGCCTGAGCATATGCATATGCACCATGTGGGGCCTGAGGCCAGGTAGATCGTGCTGGATCCCCAGGGACTGGAGCTGTACAAGATGTTAGACCATATGGGTCCAGGGAATCAAAACCTGATCCTCCAGAAGAGCAGGCAGTTTTCAGCCGCTGAGCCATTTCCCCAACTCTTTACCTTGAAATCAAAGCCAGGGCTTACCAAAGACTAGGCCGATGCTCTTCCTAGCCCCACCTAAACAGTTTTTTGTTTGGTTTTGATTTATTTATTTGTGTATTTTGTGAATATAATTCTTTGCCTCCTAAGTACTGGGATTAAAGACCTGTGCCACCATATCTGGCTTTAAAAATCTTTTTTATGCTGGGCGGTGGTGGCACACGCCTGTAATCCCAGCACTCTGGGAAACAGAGGCAGGCAGATCTCTGAGTTCGAGGCCAGCCTGGTCTACAGAGCGAGTTCCGGGACAGCCAGGGCTATAAAGAGAAACCCTGTCTCGAAAAAACCAAATCCAAAAAACAAAACAAAAAACCCAACAACAACGACAACAACAACAACAACAACAACTTTTTATTTATTATGAGACAGGATTTTCTGAAATCTTTAAGAAGTCTCAAATCTTCTGCCTCACCCTTCTGATTATCTGGGATTACAGACTTACACTACCAGCGTCCATTCTAGATGAATTGTTTTTTGTTTTTTTAAAATTTTATTTTTATGAATACACTGTAGCTATCTTCAGACACACCAGAAGAGGGCATCGGATCCCATCACAGATGGTTGTGAGCCTCCATGTGATTTCTGGAAATTGAACTCAGGACCTCTGGAAGAGCAGTCAATGCTCTTAACAGCTGAGCCAGCTCCCCAGCCCACGAATTGTTATTTTTAAGTTTATTCTTTCCTATGAGTGTGGGTGTTTTGCTTGTGTGTATGTCCGTGCACCATGAGCATGCAGTGCCAGTAGAATGAGCCATGGCGTCCTTGTGTCTCCACACACCGATAAATAAATGTTTAAAGAGAAGGAGGAGGAGGAGGCAGAGGAGGAGGAAGGAGGAGGGCTGGAGAGACTGCTCAGCAGTTAAGAGCACTAACTGATCTCCCAGAGGATCAAGGTTCAATTCCCAGCACCCACATGGCAGCTCACAACCATCTCTACCTCCCAGATTGGACACCCTCACACAGACATACATGCAGGTAAAACATCAATGCACATTAAAAGTAAAATAAATTATTATTATTATTTTATTTATTTATTTATTTTTTTTTTGGTTTTTTGGATTTGGTTTTTTCGAGACAGGGTTTCTCTGTGTAGCCCTGGCTGTCCAGGAACTCACTCTGTAGACCAGGCTGGCCTCGAACTCAGAAATCCACCTGCCTCTGCCTCCCGAGTGCTGGGATTACAGGCGTGCGCCACCACCGCCCGGCAAAATAAATTATTTTTAAAATTAAAAAGAAATAAAAAGGGGCTGGAGAGATGGCTCAGTGGGTAAGAGCACTGACTGCTCTTCCGAAGGTCCTGAGTTCAAATCCCGGCAACCACATGGTGGCTCACAACCATCTGTAATGAGATCTGATGCCCTCTGCTGGTGTGTCTGAAGACAGCTACAGTGTACTTGCATATGATAATAAATAAATCTTTAAAAAAAATAAAAACAATTATTTAAAAAAAACAGTAAAAAAAAAAGGAAATAAAAAGCAAACAGGGCTGGGGACATAGCTCAGTGGTTAGGTCCTGTGCCCTCCTGGCACCCATGAACACTGTGTTGCATCCCTAACACCTCTGTGAAATGGCCACAGTAGGTGGGGATACCTGCTGTCTCAGCACTCCAGCAGAGCATCGGAAGGCCAAGGTCATTCTTGGCTACAAGGGGAGTTGGAGGCCAGGCTGGGCTAGAGACTGTCTCAAAACAGCAAGACAAAAGAGGATTGAGGTGGTGGCACACACTTTTGATCCCACACTCCCAAGGCAGAAGAGGTAAACTTGTGAGTTCTAAGCCAGTCTGCTGGTCTGTATGAGTGAGTTCCAGACCAGCCAGAGCTACATAGTGTAGAGCCTGCCTAAAAAGAAAGAAGGAAGGGGAGACTGGAGAGATGGCTCAGTGGTTAGGAGCACCGACTGCTCCTCCAGAGGTCCTGAGTTCAATTCCCAGCAGCCCCATGGTGGCTCACAACCATCTGTGGTGGGATCCGATGCCCTCTTCTGGTGTGTCTGAAGACAGAAACAGAGTACTCACATATGTAGAATAAACAAACAAAAACAGGAGGTTAAACAGCCCGTTTCCTTTATTGTTTCCAGTGTTTTAAAGTTTTGTTTTGGTTTTGTTTAATTTTTTTTAATGAAACAGGTCTCACTTTCCCTGGTGGGGCCCCTGAACCCCTGAGCTGGAGGTTTTCATACTCCCAGCTCCCCAGTGCCACACCACCATATCTACCTAGTAGAGGTCTGATTAGTTAAGGGGAGGCAATTGTTCCTTCTCACTGTCCCTTGAAACGCTGACAGCAGCCCTCAGTCTGTAGCCTTTAGTGCATCAGTCCTAAAATATCTTTGGGTTCCAACAGTGACTGACAAGCTTGATATACGGTTGCCTATACCCTCTTGTTCTTTTTTCTAACAGGCTAGAGGCAAGATTAGGTTGCTGCAAGTCCTTGGGGCCCTCCAGTACCCTGGCACTTTGACTGTCCTGGCCCTCATCAGAGCAATGTTCCAACAGAAGGGTTTTCAAATGGCTGCAGCATCATAACCTCTACCCATCAGGGCAAAGTAAGTATTTTATTTGTGGTTTCTAACAAGGCTTCTCCCCTTACGTCTACTCTTTCTATACTTCAGAAACCTGCACCCTGGGAGGTCTCTGGGTGAGTATCTCTCTGGGTCATTGCCTACGGATATGGTCTTAGGAGAACTTGATATGGTGGTCTCAGAGAAGAGGCAGGAGAGAGAGGGTGTAAGTCAACATCCCGTCAGCTCCCTCAGTGCCTCGCCTTCAAATCGAAAGGAGAGCCAGCCTTCTGATTCAGTCATATCTTGAGCCCCTAGAAACTTGTACAAGTTCACGGCCTTCTTGTTCCAATCCAGAACTGCCAGGCGGAGCTGGGAGCAACCCTTATGCAGGGTAACCTATAGGAGAAGACATATACTTACTGCCCAGGACTCAAAAGATAATGGCAGGGTGGTGGTGGCCGCCGTGGCACACTCCTTTAATCCCAGCACTTGGGAGGCAGAGGCAGGCAGATTTCTGAGTTTGAGGCCAGCCTGGTCTACAGAGTGAGTTCTAAGACAGCCAGGGCTATACAAAGAAACCATCTTGAACAACAAACAACAAAAAGAAGAAACTTTCTCATCCCCTTATTCAACTTGGACACTCCCATTGTTTGTTTGTTTGTTTGGCTGACTGGCTGGCTTTCATTTGGGGGCGGTAACTAGTTTGTAAGCCCCACCCCTTTGCTCACCTCAGCCACCTTTTTGATTATTTTGGTACCAATCCCTTGACCTATAGTGGAGAAAGGGACAGGAGGGACTATTATTAGAGTTGAAAGGATATCAAAGGAAAACCCAGGCTGGGATTCGGGGGAGGGAATGGGTCTGAGGACTGTTCATTGAGTCTGTGGGCATTCTGTCCACCCTTAGCCCCAGCCAGTACCCCGATATTGCGGCATCACAAAGATGTCTTCCAGATAAACGTTTCGTCCAGTCCATGTGCTGTAGATGAAGTAGTAGAGCCCATAGCCCACCACAAGGGACCCTGGAGAGAGAGAGAGAGAGAGAGAGAGAGAGAGAGAGAGAGAGAGAGAGAGAGAGAGAGAAGGGTAAGGCTTCTGGGAGGAAAGACACCGAGGACACTTGGAGCCTTCCTTACCTTGTGGCTCCCCAGGTGCTGGAACAATCTCTGCCACCAAACAGTGAAAGAAAGGGCTCTCTCCAAAGCCATCTGCTCTCAGAGCTATAGAGATTGGAGGTATGACAAAAAAGGCAGAGGGGGCGGGGAAGGACGGGAACCTGGAGTAAGGCCCAGTCCAGTGGTTACTATCCTAGGAATCCATTCTCCACCCTCCCACTCGCCCCCTCCCCAATCTCAATCAGGACCCAGGTGCACAGCCCCACCCACCTTCTTCACTGATCTTCACCTGGTGGGACAGTTTCTCGAACTCTGCCAGTTCCTGTAACAGGGGTACCAGAACAACATTAAGGCAGGAAGGCCCTGATCTCTGAGAACAGAGTCCAAAGGTACACCCTCATTTCTGACTCCCCCACTCCAACCACGCTGCTCCCAGTGCCCCTGGCACTGTTTTCCAAACCGCAGTCTTCACCCGGATCATCCTCATAATGTCTCCACAGTCGCTCTCCCTGGCCTCTCGGATTCTCGTGGAAGCCATCCCGAGCCTCACTGTCAAAAATCAAAGACAACTCCCACGTTTGCAGAACCGTGGAAAGGGCCTACAGCTCAGGTCTCCAAGGGCTGGGAACGAGGGGCAGAAGAAATGCTAAAAGCTCTCAGACACGATTCTGGCACCAACCCGTCTCAGCCGGCCTGGTGGTCTCTTCTGCCTGAAAAGGCCTTAAATTCTGTGCCCCTCCAGGCCTCCCTCCAGCCAATCAGCTTGCTGGTTAAGACCATTTTCCCCACCCCGCCCCCGGTCCCGCCTCACCCCGCGGTCTCCTGACTGGGCTCCGAGCCCAGCCCGCCCGGACTGTTCCAGAATGCGTTGTTAACGTATGCTCCAGTTAGCTGCTTTAGTGTTCACTCTTAGCCGTCTAACCGCTGGGGCATCGCAGACCCCGAGGGAGCCCAAGACCCTCAGCCGGTTCCTATAGCTGTCTTTGGTAGTGGAAGCCTTGTGTTCTGCTCCTGGCCGCTTTTCCTTCCTCCCTTTGATTCTGGGCATTAAATTCAGTACCTCCGAACATGCTGAAAAAGTCCTACACTGCTTCCTATAGCTGTCTTGTGGCTCATAATGTTGCCCTCAAAGGAACAGTTGTGTTTTAAGTTTCCTCATTAGGTCCCGTCTGTACAGCAAGCTCTTTACTCTGGATCCATTTCCCCAGCCAAGCCTTGAACTCTGGATCTGAGCCTCAGTAGCTTTGATTACATTTTTCCCTGATACATCTGCTGTTTGTTTGTTGTTTGTTTTTATGTGTATGGGTATGGAGTGTTTTTGCCTGCATTGTATATATGTATACCACATTTGTCTCAGGAACCCTCAGAAGATAGAAGAAGATGTCCATTCTCTAGAACTGCACTTAGGGATGCTTGCAAGTTACTATGTGGATTCTGGAAATCAAACCCAGGTCCTCTGCAAGAGCAGCCAGTGCTCTTAACTACTAAACTATCTCTCTAAATCATCTCTTCAACTGCCTTTATTTATTTATTTATTTATTTATTTATTTATTTATTTATTTATTTATTTTTATGTGCATTGGTATTTTTGCCTGCATGTCTGTCTCTGTGTTGGTGTTGGATCTCCAGGGAGTGGAGTTACAGGCAGTTGTGAGTTGAGAATTGAACCTGGGTCCTTTAGAAGAGCAGCTAGTGCTCTTAGCCACTGACTACTGAGCCATCTCTCTAGCCCCATACCTTTTTTTTTTTTTTAATGTGTGTATTTCTAGACTGGAAAGATGGCTCAGTGGTTAAAAGAAATCAATCATTGCTCTCCCAGACAACCTGAGTTGGGTGTTGATTTTTTTTATGACTTTTCTTTTCGAGGCAGGGTCTTACTATGTAGCTCTGGTTGTCCTATGTAGACCAGGCTAACTTCAAACTCACAGAGATCCACCTGCCTCTGCCTCCTAAATTCTAAGGCCTAAAGGCCTGTGCTACTATGCCCGGCATAACTTTCTTTTTAATATATAATTCTAAATTTTTAAATTTTATTTTATGTGCATGGGTGTTTGTCTGCTTGTGTATTTGTGGACCACTTACATGCCTTGTACCCACAGAGGCCAAAAGAAGGTGCTGGCTTCCTTAGAGCTAGAGTTATAGTTGGTTATAAGCGAGCATAGGACTGATGTGACTTGAACCCCGAGTTCAGTTCACCTCTGGAAGAGCAGCCCATGCCCTTTACCACTGAGCCATCTCCCCATCCTTTTTTTTTTTTTTTTTTTTTTTTTTTTTTTTTTTTTTTTTGAGACAGGGCTGTGTAGTCTTGGTTGACCTAGAAATGGCTGCATAGAACTGTCTGGCCTCTAACACACAGAGCTCTATCTGCCTCTGCCTCAAGTGTTGAGAGTAAAGGGCAGTAAGTTTGGTTCTTAGAACCCAGCTCAAATGGCTCGTAAAGCAAACACTTGTGACTCCAGCTCCAGAGGCTCCAACCTCTCCTCTGGCCTCCTCTGGCCCCTTCAGCCCCATCCCATAGACATATACACATAATTCACATTTATTATTGCCAGCCGGGTGGTGGTGGCGCACGCCTGTAATCCCAGCACTTGGGAGGCAGAGGCAGGCAGATTACTGAGTTCGAGGCCAGCCTGGTCTACAGAGTGAGTTTTAGGACAGCCGGAGCTATACAGAGAAACCCTGTCTCGAAAAACCAAAAAACAACAACAACAACAACAAAAAACCCAAACCAAAAAAAAAAAAATCAAAAAGAAGAGAATTAAAATAGTTTAAATTAAAAAAAAAATTCATTATTGCTGGCCTGCAACTCCTAATGTGGGCCAGGCTGACTCACAGAGATCCACCTTCCTCTGCCTCCCAAGTGATGGGATTAAATCAGTGTACAACCATGCTCAGCTAGAAATATTTGTTCCTTTTCTCTTTATTTACACACACACACACACACACACACACACACAGGTGCCTTTACCCACTGGGCCACTCGGCCATCTCTATTCCCACCACATTTTAGTCTTTCTGCGTGGTCCAGATTACCCTTGAACTCACAATTTCCCTGTCTCAATCTTCTCAATGCTTGGGTTATAGACAGATTACTTCTTAGTAGCCATGAAACACACAGAGAGACAATACTTTCTTGTGAGAGCAACCTCGTAGGTCTGGGGAAACTAAGAGAGGCATTCATATGGGATCCGGGCATTCTGCCTACATTGTTTCAGTCCTCACCCGCAGCATCCCGGCAGAGACTGAAGCACAAAGGTGAAGTGTGTCTCCCTAGGTCAGTCAGCAAGAGGTCTGGATTCCACGCCTCAGCGTTAGCCTTGACAGAGGGTGTGAGTTAAGCAGGGAGAACTGTTTCCAGATCTCAAGTGTACTTAGGCAGCCTCCCCTTGTGGGAGGACAGCTTGAAGGAGCCACACTAGATAATAGTGGAAGAAAAGAGATGTTCTTCTTAGATCTCTTGGCTGCAGGGGATAGTAGTGGAGGGGCTCTGTCCCTCACCTCATCTGCATTCAGAGGGGTTGCACAGTCAGGTCAGGGTCAGTGTCCCTATCTCCTGCCCCCCTTCTTTCCCCTGAAGCAACCTTTAACCCTCCACCACCCATATGCAAGGCTACCTACCCCCCCACCCCCCCAGTTCTCCTCAGATAGTCTGAGGTGCTGGATGGACAGCTGCTAACTATGGAGAAGAGGGACTCTGTGGCCTCGCGTTGGCGACTGTTTCTGCTGTTGCTACTACTGATGCTGCCTCCTACGCACCAGGGACGGGCCCTGAGACACACTGACCCTATCCAGGTGCAGAGACTGCAGAGACGGGGCAGGATTCTCAGGCTCTGTGTGCTTAAGTGAGCTGCACTCCGGCTCCCTCCTTCCCCTTGCTCTCCTCTGACCCTGTAACTGTACCTTTCTGTCTCTGAAATGTCTTTGGTCAGCTTTTTTTTTTTCCTGACAGAGTACTCAGGACCTTCCTGCTAAGTACCTCAGCAGTGGCTCAGGACAAGAGCCCGTCACAGTTATGACCATTGACCTCACCAAAATCAGCAAGTATGGGAACCATTTGGCCTCTTGACCCATCCTCTGACCTCCCCTTCCCACCCCATCTGCTCCCTCCCTTCCCCTATCCATTTTCTCCCCGAGTTCCTCTTCCCCCCACACCCCGAATACAGTCTTCCCTTATGTGTCCTTCCAGACCCTATTCCTCCTTTGAGTTTCGGACCTGGGATCCAGAGGGAGTGATTTTTTATGGGGACACCAACACTGAAGACGATTGGTTCATGCTGGGAGTGCGAGATGGCCAGCTTGAAATCCAGCTGCACAATCTCTGGGCTCGGCTTACGGTGGGCTTCGGCCCTCGGCTGAATGATGGGAGATGGCACCCGGTAAGAGAGCTCTGCCTCTGTGGGCAGGGGTCACCTTGATGTGATCTGAGGAAGAACAGGGGCATCCCTTCAGCACGGCCATCTGCCTCAGTGACACACAATCCCTGTGAGCAGCTATTCTCGTCCCCGCTTCATCAGATGGGAATCCCAAGGCTGAGTCAGTATGTAAGCGACAGTCTGAGTGGGCCAAGCACGGTCTTCAGGAACATCTTCCTTCAGCTGTACCAGGCTGCCCCTGAGACAGGCTCAGGGCCCTGGCTTTCTGATTCTGACCACCTCCTGTAGGTGGAGCTGAAGATGGACGGGGACTCACTGCTGCTGTGGGTGGATGGAAAGGAGATGCTATGCCTAAGACAAATCTCTGCATCCCTGGCGGACCATTCCCAGCCCAGCATGAGGATTGCGCTAGGGGGGCTCCTCCTCCCCACTTCCAAACTTCGGTTTCCGGTAACTATAGCCCGGGACTAAGCTATGGAAATCTAAGTTCAGGTTTCTGGGAGAAGGAGGCGGAGCAGAAGCTACATGGGGAAAAGCTAAACGCTTATGTTTCTAAGGAAATTCGCTACAGTTTGGGGTTCGGATGCCCTAATTTACCCTCCCAGTCATTTCCCTCCCTTCCACTGCCACCCCCTTCAGCTCACTCCTGCCCTGGATGGCTGTATACGGCGAGATATCTGGTTGGGCCACGAGGCCCAGCTCTCAGCCTCTGCCCGAACTAGCCTTGGAAACTGTGATGTGGACCTGCAACCTGGACTGTTCTTCCCTCCAGGGACCCATGCAGAATTCAGTCTCCAAGGTAGACTTGTAAAAGTCTCTTTCTCCTCCATGGCCAGCTCTGCCTTCTGCTGTCTCTCTTAACTCTGTGCTCATCTCTCCATAAAACCTGAGTCTTAAGACCTGAGAAGGACTATCTCTCCCCCTAGACATTCCCCAGCCTCACACAGACCCCAGGACCTTTTCTCTGGAGCTAGGATTTAAGCTGGTGGATGGCTCAGGACGACTCCTTGCTCTTGGGACAGGAACAAATTCTTCTTGGCTTACCCTTCACCTCCAAGACCAAGTAAAGGAACAGGGTGGGATGCTGGCTATATTTAGTGGATTTGGGAAAATGAGGCAAGGGGGGGGGCTTTTAATAGTAGAAAGGCTTAAGGGTGCGTTCTGTCAGTGTACACAGCCTGGACATAACTCGCCGTTGTCCACAGCATGCAAACAGCTTTTATCTAGAATGCATGTTTATTTGGGGCTAGAGATTTTTACAGAAGGTTAAACCAGGAAGCTGCATGGGAGTATAGATTAGAGGCTAAACTAAAGTAGCCAGCTTTACAAGGTGTAGCTGTGGCTCATTCTTTCCTGTCTTAATGCCTGTCTCTGCCCTCCCTCCCCTCTCCCCCGTTCCCCTCCCCCTGCTTGATCCCGCCCGCCCCCCCTCCCTGCCCCCAGCAGAATGTGGTTCTGTCTTCTGAAGCAGAACCTAAAGTAGTTTTACCCTTGGATGTGGGACTCCCTCTTCAGCTGAAGCTGGATATATTCAAAGTGACCCTGAGCCAAGGACCAAAGATAGAAGTTCTTTCTAAGTCTCTTTTGAGACTCTGGTCCCACCCTCAGGGCCATCTCTCCCTTGGGGCTTTACCAGGTAAGGGAAGGCCATCTAAATACACTTAGTGGAAAGAGAGAGAACACTTTCTGGGGGGAAGGAAACTGCCAGAAGGAAAGAGAGGTTGACTTGTGGGGTGTTGCTCAAGCACAGTGTGCAGACCATCGTCCATGAGGCCTGTGGTTTTATAACTAGAAAATAAAACTAGACTAGAAAGGGGGAAAAGGGGAGCCAGATGTGTATGTGTGTGTGTGTGTGTGTGTGTGTGTGTGTGTGTATTTACAATCAACACTAAGGATGCTCAGGCTGGAAGAGTGCATGTGCAAGGCTAGCCTGGGCTACAGAGCTAGCAAAACTCAGTCTATAAAAAGAAATCTTTAAAAGGGTAAGGAAGTGATTGTGGAATTCAGACTGTGGAGATGGAGCTACAGGGTCTGCGCCATCCTGATGCTTGCCGCCATCTTCCTCCTCTAGGAGAGAACTCTTCTGCTTCCTTTTGCCTGAGTGACCTTTGGGTACAAGGACAGAGACTGGACATAGACCAGGCCCTGAGCAGAAGCCAGAACATCTGGACTCACAGCTGCCCTCAGAGCCCTAGTAATGATACCCACACCTCCCACTAACCCCTTTGGAGAAGGTGTGTGTCTTTAAAGCCAGGAGAGGTAAAGTTGGGTGGATCGGGACCTCAAGGTTTTCCTTGGCTATAACATGTTTGAGGCCAGCCTGGGCTACATGAAACCCTGTCTTTAAAAATAAAAAAGAGGAGGTGGAGAGATGGCTCAGTGGTTAAGAGCACTGACTGCTCTTCTGAAGGTCCTGAGTTCAAATCTTAGCAACCACATGGTGTCTCCCAACCATCCGTAATGAGATCAGATGCCCTTTTCTGGTGTGTCTGAAGACAGCTACACTGTACTTACATATAGCAATAAATAAATAAATCTTAATAAACAAATAAATAAATAAGTAAAATAAAGTTGGATGCAACAGAATCATTTATTCAACAAATATTTATTGTGCTCTGGCAGTGAGGCCAGCAAACTGAGATGTACTGAAAAGGGAAACAGGAGCCAGGCAGCAGCAGCAGTGGTGGCGCACGCCTGTAATCCCAGCACTTGGGAGGCAGAGGCAGGCGGATTTCTGAGTTCGAGGCCAGCCTGGTCTACAGAGTGAGTTCCAGGACAGCCAGGGCTACACAGAGAAACCCTGTCTCGAAAAAAACAAATACAAACAAACAAACAAACAAACAACAACAACAAAAAAAGCGAAACAGGGGCTGGAGAGATGGCTCTTCTAAAGGTCTTGAGTTCAAATCCCAGCAATCACATGGTGGCTCACTCACAACCATCCATAAGGAGATCTGATACCCTCTTCTGGAATGTCTGAAGACAGCTATAGTGTACTTACACATAATAAATAAGTATATCTTTAAAAAAAAAAGAAAAGGGAAACAACCGTGGTTTCTTTGGCTGCTCGTGGACCCATACGAGAGGCAGGTTTGCTTCAAAGGGCAACAAATAGAAGAATAGCTGGAAGATGTATGTGTGCAAAAGTGCACAGAGACAAGGAGGCTATGACATAGTCAGGAAGGCAAAGAGATTTTCCTGAGGATATGACATCTTGGACTGAACCCCAGGAACAGGAACCACTGAGGGAGGGACAGACACACACACACACACACACCACTACTTTCTGGAGGCTGAGAACCTACCCTTGTCTTTAACACCCACACTCTGAGACTTCAGCTTCCCATCTCTCAAGTCCCTACAGAAATTTGTTTCTTGGTCATTCTGGTCTTTGGCATGTCCACTGCTGTCCAGGGAAGGGGCAGCAGGGGGCGTAAGAGTGTCACACAGAGAAGGGGCAGGCCTTCTGGGAAAGATCGGCAAGGAATAAAAAAAAAAAAAAAAATCTCAGAGTGAAAGCTTTCCTTGCCTGTGGGAGGCCTTGGGTTCAGTCCCCAGCACTGCCAAAACAGGAGAGAAAAAGAGGGGTAGAGGGGGTCAAAACAGCAACTCTCCTAGCCTCGGCTTGGTGTCCCAGAGGCGTTGGTGTTTTTCCGTTAAACAAACAAGCAAAACAAGTTTGCACTGGTTCCAACTGGGAAAAAAAAAGGCAGATTCAGAAGAAGTTCTGCCATCAAAGTGTTTAGGGAGGGGCTGGAGCTGTTGCTGTCCGGGTAGAGTGCTTGTCTAGCAGCGGGAAACCCAGGGTAGGACATGCGCAGCGCAGCGCATCAGTTGCCTGAAGTGGGCGTGGTGTGTGTAGGTGGAGAAGGACTTCCGGAAGATCTTGGTTATCTTCTAGAAGGAGGCCTGCCGGTACTAGAATCGACCTGTCGGGTCTGTTTGTTTTCTGTGGTGCTGGCAATACAATCAGAAAGTGTGCCTGCCACACCGCCACCACCACTCTACCCCTACAAGGACATCTGCAGCGGGAGAGTCTGTTAAAAATCAAAACAGAGTATGGTGGCCCTCACTCTCCAAGGGAACCTTAATGTCGAAGCTGCAGGCTCTCTGTTTCAGCACTCTTCAGCTTCCTTGTGTCCTAGCTGCCAAGGAGTCCTCAGGCTCCAACCCCACCCCCCCTTTCCTTCTCTCAGTCTATGTAGCCCTTGCTGGACTGGAACTTGCGATTGATATGTAGCCATGCTGACCTCACATGAAGTCACAAAAATTCTCCTGACTCTGCCACAGGAGTGAGTGAACCACTGTGCCCTTCCTTACTCAAGAAGAACTTGTAAACCAGACCCAGTGAGAATCCCAAGGGTCCAGCCTTTCTCTCTCTCTCTCTCTCTCTCTCTCTCTCTCTCTCTCTCTCTCTCGTGAGTATATAAAGTTTATTTTAAACTTATTTACTTATTTTTGTTGTATTGCCCATCCCACCTCCCACCCCACCCCCTGGCTGTCCTGAAACTCACTGTGTAAAACAGCCTGGCCTCAGATTCACAGAGATCCACCTGCCTCTGTTTTCCCAGTGCTGGGATCTAAGTCATGCTCCTCACCCCCACCTCCCCAAACCCCTCTCCCCGCCAGCCACCCCCGCCTCACCCCCCATCTTCCTCACCTCTTTTTAAGAAAGGATCTCAAGTATTCCAGGCTGGCTTCAAGCTTGATATGTAGTCAAGGAAGACCTTGAATTGCCTCCCAGCTTCTGCCTCCACTCTTGAGTGCTGTAATTACAGATGTGGGTTAACAAGTTAGTTTTGTGGGATACTAGAGAGAAACCCAGGGTTCCATGCACAGTAGGCAAGCACTCAACCAACCACCAAGCTACATCCTCAGCCCCAGCCACCCAGTAACCCAAAGCCCTGGGATCTCGCTCCCTGACCTACCACAGAGATCTCTTCCACAGAGATCAGCCAGGACCTCCTTGATGACTCCCGACTGAGGAGGTCCTAGCAAAGCCTCTTCCGTGGAAGGCACAGAGCACAAGCCCAGCCTTGTTTGCCCTAACTTTGTTCCTGTAGGCTCTCCTCCACACTGCCAGCACTGTTGGCAGAAGAGTCCTCAGCAAGCCTAGGGAGTCCAAATTCATTTGGATCTCTGTGGAAAGCCTCCGGACGCAGGCCCGCATCCCTGGTTTGTGTTCAGGGTCAACTTTGGCGACCTGTGGCATGTTCACTCAACGGATAGATATTTGTGTATCTACCATTGTTCTGGTTTCTGGACACTGAAGCCACACTGGTGGACAGTTACTGGGGCCACACTGGTGACATGGACACAGTCACAGTCCTTGCTGGTGTGGTTCTCACAGTATGGTGGGAAGGGAACAGTTAACCCATATAGGAAACAAATAATGCCAGCCAATGGAGGTGACTCATGCCTGAAAACTCAGTCTTTGGTAGGCAAAGGCAAAAGGACTAAGGCAAGGACAGCCTGGACCACAAAGACCCTGCCTAAAAACTCAAAACAATACTTCAGTTGGTAGCTTAGCACTTGGGGTTGGGGATGGGGTTCAGAAAGAGCAAAGGTTATCCTTAGCTAGGCTAACCTGGAGTATATGAGACCCTATCTCAAAAAATCAAACAAGGGGGCTAGAAAGATGGCTCGGAGGTTAAGAGCATTTGCTGGTTTCCCAGAGGATTGAGATTCATTTCTCAGCACCCACATGGTGGCTCACAACTGTCTGTGACTCCAGTCCCAAGGGATCCAACACCTCCTTTTAGCCTCTATGGATACTGCACACACTTGGTGCATAACCCTGCAGGAAAAAATATCTGTATACAATTATTTTTAAATTAAGGTTGGATGTGGTATGCATGCCTTTAACCCTACTACTTGGAAGGCAGAGGCAGGAGGATCCCTTGAGTTCAAGGCCAGTCTGGTCTAAACAGCGAGTTACAAGCCAGCCAGAGCTACATAGTGACATCTGTCTCAAACAAACAAACAAAACGAATAAAAACAACTCCCCTAAAATGCACCATTCCAAACAGTAACTATAAAGGGAGTAAAAGCCAAGAGTACAGGGAGGAAGGAAAGGCTGCACTGGGAGGGCATCAGTCAGGTGATCAGGAAAGGTCAGTGAAGTACAGGGGAGACCTGGGTAATGAGAAGTTGTCACTGCAGCATCTCAGGTGTTAGCCAGCAAGGAGTGATGGGGACTTGCAGGCACCCATCAAGGAGGGCTGTGTTCTGGGTGGTGGTAACTTCCTGACTTTGCGTGCTCAGACTGTCTTAGGGGCTGCTCTCCCTCCTCTCCCCTGTGCTCCCCCTCCTCTGCCTCTCTCCTGTGCTCTCCAGGACACTGTGCCCTCAACCTTTCTTCTGCAGCCTGCCCTAGATTCCAGGATTCCTGACCACAGTCCAACGCTGTCTACACTCTTTCATTAAGACTGACTTTGCTTTGACACAGACTTTGCCAAGCCCCCACCAAGGGCATCTACTGTGCCCGCTCAACATCCCTTGGCTTCTCCAACACCTCCCCACCTCCAAAAGAAAAGTTTCCAGGTTTGGCAGCACATCCTGAAGCCCTCAAGGCCTGGCCTACCCCACTCATTCCACCCTACCACCCTATCCACTGCCTCACTCTCTCCCTCCCTCCACCCCTGCCCTCTGTTCTCTCTCTCTCTCTCTCTCAACTAACATTTATTAGCTGCTGACAGGATGCTAAGCTCTGTGTTAGGTCATCCACAGAGATTCTAAGGATGAAGAAGACCTGATAATGTCTCTGTAGCCCCAGGGTGTAGAGAGAGAGAGAGATACTTATGTAAAATACTATTTAAAAGAAATAAACAAAAACTGCAACTTTTTTATTTTTATTTTTTTGAGACAGTGTTTCATGTTGCCCAAGCTGGCTTCCAACTCTGTGCAACTGAAGATGACCTGTGAATGCCTGATGCTCCTGCCTCCACCCTCTGAGTGCTGGAACTACAAGTGTCACCAGGGCAGATTTCAGCAGGGCCAGATGGCTGTGCCTCCTAGAGGAACACTCTACCAATTGAATTACAGATCTAGGCTGCAATATGCTTTCAACTCACCATGTAGTTGCTGGGATTTGAACTCAGGACCTTCGGAAGAGAAGTCAGTGCTCTTAACCACTGAGCCATCTCACCAGCCCTGCAATATGCTTTCTTTACGGGTTCTGCTTCTTCCCCACCCCCCTCCAGGCAGGGTTATACTATACAGTTTTGGCTGGACTGAGCTCACTATATAGATAACTCCATGCCCCACTTTATCTAGGACCGTGGGAGTGCTGAGAGAGTGCGCTGACATCACAGAGATGCATTCCCAGACCCTAATAGGGATAGCTAAAGGGAAAAACAAGTTCTGGTCCTGGAGCACACCTTTAATCCCAGCCCTTGGGAGGCAGAGGCAGGCAGATCTCTGAGTTCGAGGTTAGTGTGGTTTACAAATCGACCAGGACAGCCAGGGCTACACAGAGAAACCCTGTCTTGAAAAACCAAAGTAAATACAGGAAGGAAGGAAGGAAGGAAGGAAGGAAGGAAGGAAGGAAGGAAGGAAGGAAGGAAGGAAGCTTCGAAGGAAGGAAGAAAAACACAATCCCACAAACCAGTGATAGCTACAGAATACCATGGAACCTAGATATTAATTTCATCAAGGTATATCTGCTACAACAGATGAAAAGCATATGAAAAACACTCAAGATGTGAGACCTATTGTTTTCCTATTTAAGTCCCATTTTGTTCTTGGTGAGCAGATCTGAGGTTGCTAAGTCTGGAGAACAAGGGAAGGGAGGGGATGTCAGGGGGCTGAGCCTTGGGTAGACAGAGATGGAAGGGAGGTAGGTTGGGGAGGCTCCTCCGGTCATGTGATAAAAGGCCTGGTGTGTCCCGCTGAGAGTCTGGTGTGTCCGGCTCCATGTGGTCAGTGCAGAATGTTTCTCTTTTATCTAACTGTTTTGTTTTGTTTTAGTTGAGTTAAAATACAAGCAACATAGAAATCACCATCCTAACCATTGTCAAGTGTCATTTCATTAATATAAAGGACATTTACACGTTTACACAAACACCACCACTATCCAGACACAGAATTTTTTTTCAGTGCTAAGGAGCAATCTTAGCACCTCATGCATGCAAGGCAAGGGCTCTACCAGTGAGCTGTACCAGAAGCGTCCTTTCAGCTTGCAAAAGCTGAGCTTTCCTAGTCTGTCTTTGCAAAATTCCACTTCCTTTAACTCATTCATCCAAATCCTGGACTCAGGGCTGGATGGTACGGAGCTGCCCCCCAAGCATGGTTGGCAGTTTCATTCCTAGGGCTTACATAAAATGTGTGGAGCGAACTGACTCCCACAAATTGTATTCTGACTTCTACACACACACACACATACACACACACACAGGGTGTGGTAAAAAGGTTAAATAGGAGGGTATGAAGGAGCATAGACCTTTGACTGTGGACCATCTCTGCCTCTGGGACAACAAGGAGGGACAGTCATCTCTCTTCTTCCTCTCTGGAGATCCTGAATGGAGGCAGATTCCAGAAAAAGAGGTTTTTCTCCTCTTGCTCCTCTTTGGCTTGGGACTGAACCCCCGGCTCTGTACATAGAGGAAAACATCATGCCTATGAACTGTAGTCCCAGCCCCTCGGTCCATCACAGGCTCCTTTGGGTCTCCCCTTCTCTGCGTGTCTCCCTCTGAGTATGGGCTCCTCCCTCCCTCCCTCCCTCCGTCCCATCTACCCCTCCTTACCCACAGAAGACAGAAGAAAGGGAGCCACAGGCATCCTACTCAGCCACCTATCTCTAGTGCCCAGAAGGTGTTCACCCTCTCTTTTCTAAGAAAGTGAGCCTGGTGCCCAGGGTAGAAACTGAGACGAGAAGTCAAAGGCCACCATAGGCTGTATTTGTGTGTGTGTGTGTCCATTTTAGTGTTTTCCTTCCACTGGAGATCAAGTTGCTTTCCTGGGTTTTCCTGTGGAAGAAGGCATTCCATATTTAAGCTGAATTCAGCAACCAGCACTATCTTAAGATAAAGGCCTACTCTCAAAAAGCATAGAGTCTAGGGTAGGGGAGATAATTCAGTGGTAGAGTATTTGCCAATTATATTTAGGGCCCTGGGTTTAGGTCCCAGCAACGGGATGGGGGAGAGGAAGTTTACAATGTAATTGCATAGAGACAAAGCATACAAGTAAGTTCGTGGTCCACGTGCTCAAAAGAAAAACAAGGGCGAGGGTGCCGGCCTTGATCCCTTTCTTTGCCTTACCCCTGTTGTTTACTCATCCTACTTCTGAAATATGTCTTTAACTCATTCTCACATCTCCATCTTCTACCTTGATGTCCTTACTCAAGTCAGCTGCATCTCTCACCTAGAATTCTTACATGCTGTAATGTCTCCTAACTGGCCTTGCTTCTTGTGAACACACACACACACACACACACACACACACATGGACTTATGTGCTGTAAGGATAATATATCTAATATTTTATTTATTCTTTAGGAATATAATACATATACAATGTATTTTAATAATATCTACTCTCAAAAATCAAAAGATGGCTCAGTGGTTAAGAGCACCAACTGCTTTTCCGAAGTTCAAATCCCAGCAACCACATGATGGCACACAACCATCAGTAATGAGATCTGACACCCTCTTCTGGTGTGTCTGAAGATAGCTACAGTGTACTTAGATATAATATATAAATGTATAAATAATACATTCTTCTCCAACTCCAAGATGATGACACCCATCTTGATGTCTTTACATATATATTAAATAAATGGTGTATTTACATATATAATAAATAAATCTTTAAAAAAATGCTAGAATTACTTCCATGATACTTGGAGTAAAATTGGAATCGCAGTCAGACATAGTCATGCACACCTGTAATTTCAACAGGGGAAGGCAACCCTGGAGCTGGGTATGATGGTGCACATCTGCACTTCAGGAGTTGAAACAGGAGTTTGGTTCATCCTTGGCTACTTCAGACCAGTGTTCCATACCAGCCTGGGATAAATAAGATCCTGTCTCAAGAAAAAAAAAGCAGCCGGCAGTGGTGGTGCACGCCTGCAATCCCAGCACTCTGGGAGGCAGAGGCAGAGGCAGGCGGATTTCTGAGTTCAAGGCCAGCCCGGTGTACAGAGTGAGTTCTGGGACAGCCAGGGCTACACAGAGAAACCCTGTCTCGAAAAAACCAAATCCAAAAAAAAAAAAAAAAAAAAAAAAAAAAAGAAAGAAAGCAAAGCAAAGCAGGGTTGGGGATTTAGCTCAGTGGTAGAGAACTTGCCTAGGAAGCGCAAGGCCCTGGGTTTGGTCCTCGGCTCTAGGAAAACAAAACAAACAAACAAACAAACAAAACACATTACTATCACCACCAACAGTAATACAATATCACAATGGCATATTTTTTTTTAAAGATTTATTTATTTATTACCTGTAAGTACACTGTAGCTGTCTTCAGACACTCCAGAAGATAGCGTCAGAGCTTGTTATGGATGGTTGTGAGCCACCATGTGGTTGCTGGGATTTGAACTCAGGACCTTCAGAAGAGCAGTCAGTGCTCTTAACCGCTGAGCCATCTCTCCAGCCCCCCAGGCATATTTTTAAAAATTTAGAATTTGGGAGGCAGAGGCAGGAGCATCTCTTCAAAGCCAGCTTTGTGTACAGGATCCACATGGTAGAAAAAAAAGAACCAATCCCTACAAGAATGGGTCATCGTGTCCCTCTTCTTTTTAAGCGTGGCAATGTCCGTCTAAGGGATCCAGCTTCCTCAGAGCGGGGGCATCAGTTGTAGGAGCTCCAGCAAACAGGGACCAGAGATTAGACCAGTCGGCAGGGGTGGGGTGGGGGTGGGGCTTGGAGGTAGGACCTATGCAGACCTGGCTGTAGATCTAGCATCAGGGATACAAGGAAATTCTGGGGCCTCAGACAAGTTGCTAAGATGGCAGGGACCCTGGTCCTGGAGAACGGGTAGGTTGGACAAAGGAGTCAGTGGAACCAAGAAGGGTGTCCTGTGGTGGCTTCTATCCCTCTCCGTGTTCTAGTTTCTAGACTTTTTTTTTTTATTCGATATATTTTTTATTTACATTTCAAATGATTTCCCCTTTTCTGGCATAGTTTCTAGACTCTTTCTTGGTGTCTGGCGCTTTTATGTATTCCTCTCACATTTAGGCCTCTATTCCAGAGGCTTTCGAAGTAACTCTATCTTAGTCTCTTTTTAAATTCCCTGCCCCGCCCTCCCCCCCACACTTTTGAGTACGTATCAGCTTGTCTTTCGGTTTGAGCCTCTCAAGGGGTGATCTTTTCTTCAGCTCTTCCCAGACTCACCCTCTGTCTTCTTTTCCAACCTTGTTTCAGTTCTGTACCTGGGGTCTTGGGTAAGGAAGAGCTCTCGCTAGGACCAAAAGACGCACCAGGGGGCGTGTCCAAATCCTCTCTCATTTGCATATGTATGAGGTCTCCTGAGCGAGCAACGAAGAGGCGGGGTTCCTGGGGGGTGGGAGGGAAGGGGGCGGACACCCTCAGAGTCACTGAGTATAAAGACTGTGCGCAGGGACCGCGCTCCCCGCACTGCTGAGGAGCGGAGCCTCCGATTGGGGGGCCCCTATCCTTGCCTATCCGCCCCCCCACCCCCCCGCAACTGCTCGTCCCCGCCCCAGCTCCCACTGGCTGGGCCAACTGTGGAGTGGCTGTCGCCGTTTGTCGGAGGAGCCTTAATCGGCCACCTGCCGCGTTCCACAGCCTCTTTGCATCTCGGATTTCGGGGCGGCTCCCTCCCCCATCTTTCCCTGCTTCTTTGCACCCCGCTTTTTCTGCGTTTCGCTCGAATTTTGGAGCCGTCTGGTTTTGCACCCCTTTTTGTTTTGCTTCTAGGCGGTGTGTGGGGTGAAGGTACCTTGGCATCCCTTCCCCTGGTTATCTTTCCCTGTTTTGACCGCCCCCCCTTTCTATCGCAGTCGGGGGGGGCCTAGTCTTGGCGCACCTCCGCCGCACTGCCAGCAGACCACAGCGCGTGGCTGTGCACCCCGGAATTTGCAGCAGCTGCATATCTGTTTGGAGTCTCCCAAGCCTCGCTCCCGCGCGCTTTCGGTGCGTGGAAGGCTTCAGCGCGCGACGCCCCGGCTTCTCCGCAGCCCCCAGCAGCGCGCCGGGACTCGCCCCTTGCCTCCAAGATGGTCATCCAGAAAGAGAAGAAGAGCTGCGGGCAGGTGGTTGAGGAGTGGAAGGAGTTCGTGTGGAACCCGCGGACGCACCAGTTCATGGGGCGCACCGGGACCAGCTGGGGTACGCGGGGCTGGCGCGGGAAAGGTGGTAGCTGACCGCTCGGCGACGCCTTTGGGGCGCAGGGTCCCGCGGGCGTCGCCCCAGCTCCCCTGCCAGGTCCCTGGCGTCCAGCCCCCACTGTCGGGCTTTGGATCGGGAGGGGCCCGAATCAGCGGTCTAATCTCTCTGACTGGCCGCTGCGGAGGCGGAGAAAGTAGGTCACTGCCGCCTGCCCGCCCCCCGCGGAGCCCCCTCGGGCGGGGGGTCGCGGGCTCTGCGCGCGCGTGTCCGTGCCACGGCGCTCCCGCTCCGGCTCAGGCCCTGCGGCTGCACACGGTCATCATCCCTCTCCCCAAAGAGTGCCCTAACTCTCCCTCTGGCTCTCACTAGCTCGTTTATTTTTAGCTCTCACCCACCCCCTTGGACCCTGGGAACATTCATGAGGAGGCGGATCTGGCAGGAGGGTCTTGGGGGGGGGCGTTCTTAAACAGCGGAAGTTGTTTGTCTATATTCCACCATTGGGCATTTGGAATCCTCTGTGGCTGCTTTGTGGGTGGGGGGCTGCCTATACACAAAAATGCTATTTTTCCATGCTTGACTTTTTTTTTTTTAGATGTCAGAGGTGGAGGGAGAAATGGTCACTGTGATGAGATGAGATGGGTACATCCTCAGGCCAGGGGGGTTATATAGGACTCAGATGCCTCGGAGGAACTCCATACCCTTACCTCAGGGGTGTGCAAAGACTTTTATGTAGTCAGGGGCTGCTGATAGGTACCCGGTGAGGTAAGGGTGACAGTCTTACAAAAGACAGTGCCAAGCTGGAGAATTGCAGCACAAGGGATTCTGTGTGACATAAGTTACAACATATCCACATTGATTGGACACAGTCTTCATCAGACCACCCCCCTGAGGCTTAGGGGACCATGAAAGGAGGTGAATGCAGAAGGAACCAAAGACCCTGTGGGATGTGAAGGAGCAGTGGCTGAGAGCTTGGGATGCCTAGAAGCCTTCACAGAGGAACTGTGTCTTCTTAGGTGGAAAGACTGATAGCTCAGGGTGATTGGAACAGCGTGTCCTCACACGAGGCCTAGGAGAGGAGTCATGAGAGATGATATCCAGGGAAGGCTTCTAGGGGATACTGTCTTCTCCTTGACTCTGGCCAAGATCCTGTGTGAGTTAAAGGTGGGGTGACTGCTGGGCCATTTGCCCCTCATTTCAGGAGCTGCTTCCTCGGGGTAAGAAAGAGATAGACAGGCAGGCAGACGGGCAGACGGGCAGACAGATAGATCTTGCTACTTGAGTCCTCTGAGGTGATAAGAATTTGGCTGAGAATGTCGTCCAGCGCCAGGTTACAGATCCTTGTGCTAAGACAGCTCTGGGGGAGTTCCGGTACATCAGGGACAGACGCTGTACCTACTCAGGACCATGCATGGCTGAGAGACTAGAAATGTATTAGACGCAGAATGACACTGGCCTGTTCTTGGAGTTGTCACAACAACTACAGTTTAGGTCTCTTGAGGCCTCCAAAAGGTCAGACTTCACTGTGCCCCAGGAGGAGTCTGGGAGTCAGTGCTGGAGCTGGACCCTGCCTCCTGTTTCCTTTAGCTCCCAGGGGAAGGCCCTAAGATATCCTGTCGCTCCTTGGCCTGTCCCAGTACACAGCTTGAGAGGAAGAAGGATGAGGGGTTGGTGGACTGGGCGAGGCTTTATAAAGGAGATGTGGAAGCTGCTGACTCTGTTCCTCTACCCTAGCCTTCATCCTCCTCTTCTACCTCGTGTTCTATGGCTTCCTCACGGCCATGTTCACCCTCACCATGTGGGTAATGCTACAGACCGTCTCTGACCATACCCCCAAGTACCAGGACCGGCTGGCCACACCAGGTGAGAGGAGTCTCCCCTTACCTGCGTCTTCAAGGCCTCACAAGGAACTTACAGTTCTTTCCAGGAGTTTGGTGGGGAGTTCTTGAACTTGGCCTTCCTTCCCATGCCCTGCATCTGGGAGTCATGTGATCTGGAGAAGTGGCAGATGCCACAGGACCTTGCTCTCCCAGGGAGGCAATTTCAGATCTTTGCCCCCACCTGACCCTGGTGTCCTTCATACCTATCTGCTTCCCCTGACGTGTTCTCATCATCTTATATGTGACTCCCAATCTTCCCTCATCTTGGCTCTAGGCTTGATGATTCGACCCAAGACTGAGAACCTTGATGTCATTGTCAACATTAGTGACACCGAAAGCTGGGATCAGCATGTTCAGAAACTCAACAAGTTCTTGGAACGTGAGTGTGGGGCAAGTCTGGGACTTTGGGGGAAGGAATCCAGGACCTGGAAGTGAAACATCAGGCCCCTGACTCTCTCCATCTCCCTCCCACCTCCTAGCTTACAATGACTCCATCCAGGCTCAAAAGAATGACGTCTGCCGCCCTGGGCGATACTATGAGCAGCCCGATAATGGAGTTCTGAATTATCCAAAACGTGCCTGCCAGTTCAACCGGACCCAGCTGGGCAATTGCTCTGGCATTGAGGACCCTACCCATTATGGTTACAGCACCGGGCAGCCCTGTGTCTTCATCAAAATGAACCGGGTACCCATGACATTGGTCCCCAGGGAGGATGGAGGAGGGACTTGGGGCCACTATCTGTTAACTAATGTGTCCTTTCATTGGGGTTAATGGGCATTAAAGAGATTTTTGGTAGTTTGTTCTAAGAGGTGAGGCTATTCGAAGCTAAGCCCCGGAGCTGAAAGGCTGGACACCAAGATTTGGCAACTTCTTCTAAATCCACCCTCCCTCCTTTCTCTAGGTCATCAACTTCTATGCAGGGGCAAACCAGAGCATGAACGTTACCTGTGTTGGGAAGGTGAGTGTGTGGGCCCTCCCTACCTGCCCACCTGGTTATACTTCCTGGTTTCTGGCTGCTTTACCCATATCTCCCTATCTTTTTGTGCTTTCAGAGGCCCCAACACTATAGGGACAAGGGGGTAAGAGTGGGTTCCTCTGCAGTTTTAGCTCTGTGAGGCTCTTAGCCCTATTCCTTGTCTCTAGGATAGAGAACCTGCTCTTCTAGAGGCAAACCCATCCCTTCCTGCACGCTGGTTCCTTCCTTGTCAACCTTCTCTTACACCTCAGTTGTCTGTGTTTCTTCCACTCTCCCATCATGCCTTGTTTCTCAGTTCCCTTTAGAAGTCTGCTAGCTGCTGATCAGTTAGCAAGCACCCTTTGCTACAACTAGTTGTCCTTGGAGCTCCGTCCCCTACTCTGTCCTTTCTAGAAACTCTCCTCCTTCCTATTGAGCCTTGACTGTTTATTTGTTCTTTCTTGGCTCCAGAAACCAATTCCCAAGGATGGGGTAAGAACTTGGGGTTGATGGTAGAGTAGAAGGCCCCTACTGTGTTGTCAGCACCCTTAGAAGATCAAGTCTGATGGGAGACAGGTCACCCCTCTCTGGAGACATGCAGCTAGGAACATGTGTGCACGCGCACACACAAACGCACACACAGCTACCTAGCAGATGCACAGCTCAAAGAAAACAAATTTGACAGGGATAATTTGGGATGAAGGAGGTGCGAGGGAAGTCTTGTGAGCTCTTCCAGGTGCCTGCTGTTCCTAACATCTTCTCTCTTTAACCTTCCTGCATCCCCACAGAGAGATGAAGATGCTGAGAATCTTGGACACTTCATCATGTTCCCTGCCAACGGCAACATTGACCTGATGTACTTTCCCTACTATGGCAAAAAGTTCCATGTAAGTCCCACAGAGGAAGGTCCTTGATGGCGGCTCCTGAACGACAAAATGGGGTTCTTGGGAAAGAGGCCAAAGGTGCCAGAGGCTTAAGTCTTTTTCTTCTTCTGGCCTAGGTAAACTATACGCAGCCCTTGGTGGCTGTGAAGTTCCTGAATGTGACCCCCAATGTGGAGGTGAATGTAGAATGCCGAATCAACGCCGCCAATATTGCCACAGACGATGAGCGGGACAAGTTCGCTGGCCGTGTGGCCTTCAAACTCCGGATCAACAAAACCTGAGGCTCTCCACCCCCACCTACCCACACTTTCCTGTGGATGCTTCTGGAATGTCCTTGACCTTGCCTGATCCCTCCCTCACCCACCCCAAAGGTATTTTTTATAACAGAGCTATGACTTGTCTGAGCCTCACACCCTTTCTTCAACTTCTCTACCTAGCCTGATGTCCACACAGTTTCCAACATCTTCCAACCTTAGCTTAGCCAGAGACAGAGTCGGAGTTTTCTAGTTGAGGAGCTGGAGTCGTTACTCAGCGACAGAGAACTTGTCTAGCATGCACAAGGGCCTCTGCACTGCTGGAGTTCTTCTAGTTTGAGTTTATGAATGAGAAGCCCTTACAGCTCCTGTCTCAGTTCCGACTCCCATTCCCTGAGAACCAGCCACCTCGCCTCTACCCCTCATATCCCTCGCCCGGTTCAGCCTTTGCTTCCCAGGGGTGAATACTGTTTTTCTTCCCTGTACAATGCTCTAGCCGCTTTTCTTTTATCTCTTCACACTTCTGTCGCCATAGCCAGTATCTTGGTGGCTTTGACTTTTGGTTCCTTCAGCAGTTGTCCTCGCCTCTCCCTAGCCCTCTCTCTCTGAAAAGCTGCCATTTGTAGTTGAGTACAAGTTGGTTCTGTGGCCTTTTCTGTCCTTCCTGGTACATCCTGCTTCTCCCCCCAATTGTGACTCCAAAGGAGGACTGGAAGAGGAGTCTCTAATTCTTCTAGAAAATTCTCTAGTAAGCTTAGACTTTTAACTTCTTCCTAGTCCCTCCTGTCATCCAAAAGGCTCCCACTCAGGCGGGCTTGACCTGCTCTGAATATCCACTTTGTTTTTAACTGATGGCTCCCTTCCCCCACTGGCCTTCCCAGAATATCTTTCAAGTTCTCCTTCCCAGGGAACTCTGGGGGAGGGGCCGCTGTCTTGGCTCTATCCCCAGTGGCCACCTTGGAAACGTCAGCTGGCTGGGGGGACTCCCTAGGCCCAGATCTACCCACCCCCATCCTCTCTCTGGCTGCTCCTTGCAAGTTGCTAACTGGTCACTAAGGTCTTCCCTTTCTGCATGCCAGCCTGGAAGCTTCAGACCCCTCCTTCAGCTCAGCTCTGAATTTCTTTGACTCTGAATTCCTTCAAACTCTTTTGCCTTTAAAAAACAAACAAACAAACAAACAAACAACCCTACAACCTCTATAACGTCCCTAGAGTGTTAAGAAAGAGCCCCTTGCTCCGAGTTTTCATCCACCATAGCAGTATATTCCTCTGATCTCTCTGCTTCTCTTTATCCTTCTTAACCTCCTGTCCTCAAGTGGATCCTTCCCTCTTTTCTCTGGACCTGTGCCCCTTCCTTTGGGTACCCAGGTCTTCCTGCCCCTTCATCTTCCCGATGGTCTCCTTCTGCAGTTATTTAATGCCTGTGTCAGATCTACTGTAAAGAGAGGATAAAGTACAATAAAAGGAGAGCGATTATATATATATAAATGTATATCATACACAGAGCCCTGTGTGTGCTTGTCTTTTTCTGAGAATTTGGGAGAACTCTGAGAAACGATTGGAGGATGGATTTGGGTGATACCGGGTGGGTTACCCACACCTTGAGCTGGGTTTTCCTTTTGACCTCTGCCCTCCCGTGGCCAAGCATCAGTTCCCTTCCCTTTCAGCGCCATTAGGCTGATGCACACTGCGTTGAGGTTTATAAAGTGCCTCTGTGGATTTTAGGCACCATGAGTACATACGAAGGCAGCAGAGTCCGTGGCCCCAGTTTAACAGACACAAAAGAAGCAAATGAGAAACTGTCCCACAAGAGAGACCTGTGTGCTTCAAGGAAGGAAAGTGAACTGGTGATAGACAGTGGTCTATTGCCAGGGGTTCCAGGGGAATTCTCTTAGAGAAAGCACTTGAGCTGGGACTTCAGTTTAAGAGACCAGATTTGAAAATGCTTTGAGACAGATTCATCGACTAGATGAAGCTCATTCCAATATATCAAAACTAGGAACTGTAGGATTCTAATTTTTTTCTTTTGTATTTGAAACTTAAGGGCTTTCTGAGTTCTGGTGTGCATCACCATATCCAGCTAGGATCCTATTCAGGAGGATTGTAGTCATAGTTAATTTTTCTCCTGGGCCTTGAGTGTTTTATTTTGGCTTTCATGATGTTGAGCATGCATACATACATGTTATCGTTCTAAGCAAATCCTAAGGTCAATCAGTGCCAAAGCCAGCTGGCCTGGAACTCCTGACCCTCTGAGCTTTACTTCCTGAATACCGGGATTGCAGGTGTGCACCAGCTACTAACTTCAGTATTTATTAAAAACAAAAATTATGTATCTGCATGTGCATCTGAGTGTGGGTTTGTGTGCTTGTGGGTTTGTGTACATGGGTACACTGTCTGAGGAGGCCTGAGGTTTGGATCCCCTGGAGCTGGAATTACAGGCACTTGTGAGCTGGGTAAGAAGCACAGGTACTTTGTAACACCAGTATGCATTCTTTTTTTCTTTTTTAAAAGATTTTATTTAATATTATATCTAAGTACACTATAGCTGTCTTCAGACACACCAGAAGAGGGCATCAGATCTCATTATGGATGGTTGTGAGCCACCATGTGGGTGCTGGGATTTGAACGCATGACCTTCGGAAGAGCAGTCAATGCTCTTAACCGCTAAACCATCTCTCCAGCCCCATCCAGTATGCATTCTTAACCTCTGAGTCATCTCTCCAGACCTGGCCTAACTTTAATTTTTAGAGTATGCTTTGTGATATTTGACCATGGCAAACAGAGTTTCCTATCCCCTGCCCTTCAGTTTTTGATGTTGGGAACTGAACCCAAGACATTTTACATGCTATATTAAGTTGGACTATGTACCCAGCACTCACTCTTTCCTTAAATCCCTATTGGCTACTCAACCTGCCTGTAACTCTGTGGTCATTCTGGTTGGAAGTGCAGCTTAATGGCAGAGTACAGAAGTAGGTGTGTGAAGCCCCAGGTTCACTCCAGTGTCACCCCTCCCATCCAGAAAGGTGGGAGCCTGGGGCTGTAGCTCGTCCAGAAAGTGCAGAAAGTGCTTGCCTAGCATACATGAGCCCCCGCCCCGCCCTTCCCCCACACCCCTGCAGGATTAATTTCCAGGATCACATAAAACTGGGTATGGTGGTGTTACACACCTGTGATCCAGTACTCCAGGAGGTTGAAGCTGACTGGAACCAACAGACATTCAAGATGATTATCCCCTTTAATGGGAATTTGACATCAGCTTGAGTTATAGACCCTGTATAAAAAAAAATTAAAAGCCTCCCCCCTCCTTTTTGAAGCAATGATGCAAGTAGCCTAGGCTAGTCTCCAACCTGCTACCATCTTCCTGCAGTGGCCTCTAGGCACTAGGGAGACAGGAATGAGTGAGAGAGAGAGAGAGAGAGAGAGAGAGAGAGAGAGAGAGAGAGAGAGAGAGAGAAGAAGAGGAGAGGGAGAGAATCAAACTCAATTTCAATCTTGCTAAGTTATATTTATTTTATGCGTATAGGTATTTTTGCATGTCCATCTGTGCACCACATTCATGCCTGGCCCAAGCTGGCCAGAAGAAGGCATTGGCTCGCCTGGAACTGGAATTACAGATGTTTGTGAGTCACCATGTGGGTGCTGGGAATGGAATCCCAGTCTTCTGGAAGAGCAGCCAGTGAGCTAACTTTGGTTTTAATGTGTTGGAAAAGACCAAAAAAAGAGGCTGGAGAGACGCCTGTAATCCAAGCACTTGGGAGGCAGAGGCAGGCGGATTTCTGAGTTCAAGGCCAGCCTGGTCTACAGAGTGAGTTCCAGGACAGCCAGGGCTACACAGAGAAACCCTGTCTTGAAAAAACCAAAACAAAAAACAAACCAAAGTTAGTGAGTGGACCGCCCTGTATAGTTTTCATCCCAACTGAAAATGACCTTATGATCTTAACACTTCCATGTTCATAATATTGGTCTGCTGGTTGTACAGCTCAGTAGCACAGTGTTTGTATAGTCTGTGCAAAACCCTCAGTTCACTTCTGTGAACTGGAATGGCAGCTGCAATGTCATCAAATGCTTTTCAGCACCTGTTGATTTGATCATATCATTTTTTCCTCTATTTTGTTACCATTATGAATTATGTTAATAGATCTTTTGTTACTAAACAAACCCTGGCTCTGGGATAAATTGGTTAGAACATAGAATTTCTTAAATTTAGCATTGTGATAATATTTGAGACATTTTGCATCAATTTCTTTTTGTTTGTTTGTTTTTTTGGATTTGGTTTTTTCGAGACAGGGTCTCTCTGTATAGCTCTGGCTGCCGTGGATCTCACTTTGTAGACCAGGCTGGCCTTGAATTTAGAAATCCGCCTGCCTCTGCCTCCCAGAGTGCTGGGATTACAGGCGTGCGCCACCACCACCTAGCTGCATCAATATCTTTGCAATCAATACTTATAAATTGTTTCCTAGGTTTCTATTTTAGTAATTTAAAAACAAAATCTTGTGTAACCCAGACCTGTTTTGTACTTCTTTTTCTTTTCTTTCTTTCTTTCTTTTTTTTAAAGACTTATTTGTTTATTTATATGTAAGTACACTGTTGCTGTCTTCAGACACACAGCTAGACAGAAGAAGGCACCGGATCCCGTTACAGATGGTTGTGAGCCACCATGTGGTTTCTGGGAATTGAACTCAGGACCTCTGAAAGAGCCATCAGTGGTCTT
This sequence comes from Apodemus sylvaticus, assembly GCF_947179515.1. Lineage (NCBI taxonomy): Eukaryota > Metazoa > Chordata > Mammalia > Rodentia > Muridae > Apodemus > Apodemus sylvaticus. Next base: position 54,872,995 of record NC_067481.1, read on the forward strand.
AACCGCTGAGCCATCTCTCCAGCTCCAGTCTTGTACTTTTCCCCCTGAGACAGGGTTTCTCTGTGTAGCCCTGGCTGTCCTGAAACTCACTCTGTAGACCAGGCTGGCCTCGAACTCAGAAATCCACCTGCCTCTGCCTCCCAAGTGCTGGGGTTACAGGCGTGCGCCACCACACCCAGCTCTGTCTTGTACTTCTTATCCTCCTGTCTCTACTTCCCACTGGGGTTTCAGACTATGTCACCATGCTGGAGTGCCCCCTCTGTCTGGTGATGAGCTTCATGGCAAATGCTCTACTGAGTCACGTGTCAGGTCTCCTTCCTTCCTTCCTTCCTTCCTTCCTTCCTTCCTTCCTTCCTTCCTTCCTTCCTTCCTTCCTTCCTTCCTTCCTCCCTCTCCTTCCTTCGTTTGTTTGAGACAGGATTTCTCTATGTAGCCCTTGCTGTTCTGAAATTCAGAAGATCTGCCCGCCTCTGCCTCCTGTGTGCTGGGATTAAAGTCATGAACCACTGCAGCTGGGACCAGCTTTCTTTTTTTCAACTCTGGATGGAAAGAAGAGTCTCTAACACGGTATATACATACTCCACTGACCCGCACTCTTTTTTTTTTTTTATTGTTTTTTTTTATTCGATATAATTTATTTACATTTCAAATGATTTCCCCTTTTCTAGCCCCCCCCCTCCCCGAAAGTCCCGTAAGCCCCCTTCTCTTCCCCTGTCCTCCCTCCCACCCCTTCCCAGTTCTCCGTTCTGGTTTTGCCAAATACTGTTTCCCCACTGACCCGCACTCTTAACCCTTAGTGTAATTATTATTATTGTTATTAGTCAGACTGGCATCTAACTTGCTTAGGTCCTCCTGCCTTTGCCTCCTGATTGACTGCCGGCACTAAAGGCATGTGATAGCATTCCAGACCCTTATAATTTTAAATCATTTAAATAATTTAATTTTTAATAATTTAAAAGTTTACTCTTTTCCTATGGCCCAGAATAAACAGTGGGTCACTTGATTATTCATATTTTTCCTTTCAGACTAGCTCAGTTGGCCAAGCTACCTGACATTTCTACTCTCCTGCCTCAGCTTTCCTCAGCTGAGGTTTGTTTAAGACATGGTCCTAATGTGTAGGACTGGCTTATTTAGATGATGTAGACCAGGCTGGCTCTTTCCCTCTCTTTCCCCTTTCTCTTTTAACGATAGAACTTTGGATGGGGCCAGGACTTTGCACATGTTGAGTCTCTGTTGAGCTCAGCCCTTAGCTTTTCAAGGTATACATACATTTTAAAGTTCCTGACTTTTAAAATGCTGATTAAAGTTTTAGGTTTGCCCTTTTAATCAAATGTCAGTAGTTTATAGCTTTAATTTTAGGATAAGTACAGGTTCCTTGAAGATTTAGTTATTTTATTTGTGTGTTTCTAGGGATATGTATTTATATCATGTGTGCATGTGTACCCTGTGTGTGTGTGTGTCTGTACCAACTGCATCATGTGCACTGTTGGTGCATGTATATGTACCATGTGTGTGTGTGTGTGTATGTGCACTGTCAGTGCATGTATATGTACCATGTGTACATGTGTGTGTATTGCGTGTGCATGTGCACCATGCGTGTGCATGTATACTGTGTGTACCATGTATATGCAGGCACCTCTGGAGGTGAGAAGTTGAATCTCTTGGAGACATATATTTGTGAGTGACTTGACATGGGTGCTGGATCAGAACCGTGGTCCTCTGGACCAGTAGCATGTGCTCTCAATCATTGAGCCGCGTCTCTAGTCCCCAGCTTCCTTTATTTTCTCTCTCTTAAATAATGAGAGCTCGAAAAAACAAAAACAAAAACAAACAACATGACAGCACTCAGGGCTATTTATATTCCTGAACTCCTGGAACTCACTATATAGACCAGGCTAGTGAGCCTGGAACTCACGGAGCTCTGCCTGCCTTTGCTTTCTGACCCTGTACTTCATTTGTTAGCTTGAGATAGGGTTTGTCTGTGTTTGTCCTGGAACTTGTGCTGTAGACCAGGCTGGCCTCAAATTCATAGACCCAGTATGCTTCTTAAATTAATTTTTTCTTTTCTTTTTTTTTTTTTTTTGGATTTGGTTTTTTTGAGACAGGGTTTCTCTGTATAGCCCTGGCTGTCCTGGAACTCACTTTGTAGACCAGGCTGTCCTCGAACTCAGAAATCCGCCTGCCTCTGCCTCCCAGAGTGCTGGGATTACAGGCGTGCGCCACCACTGCCTGGCTCTTAAATTAATTTCTAAATTAAGAAAAACATATACTGGGAGTTGTGAGTCTTGTTTATTATAATCTCAGCATTTTGGAGGTAGAGGCAGAAGGATCAGGAGTTAGAGCTACCCTATGCTGCATGAGACTCCATCATCTCAAAAGTTAACAAAACGAAACAGCAGCAACAAAATCTTGAAACCATAACAAAATCAAGCCAGGATAGGGGTTGAGTTTTCTGCTTGTTTATTGGCTATTTTATTTTTTTGAGACAGAATTTCTTTGTATTGCCCTGACTGTACTGGAACTCACTTTATAGACCAGGCTGGACTCTGCCTGCCTCTGCATCCCGAGTGCCAGGACTAAAGGTGCGCACCATCCATCACCACCCAGCTATGGAGTTGGGGCTGGGGGTTAGCTCGCTCCTGGTACAATGTCTTGCTTACACTGCCTAGGTTCCAGGTCTGGCACTTCACTGTTTCTCCAAAAACAAAAAAATAAAGAATATATTGACCTAAAGTGATGTAAAAATAGGTTAGAGTTACAAGGAGATTAGAGATTGGGAGATTTGGTTATAGACCTCAGTCAAATAAGGCCTGGGTTATTTACCTCTTGGGCAGAGGTCATACAAGACCCAGGGTCCCTGTGACTATCAAGTACTTTATGGAAGGATGCCTAATTGATGCAATCAATGAAAACAGCCCGGAAGTGGAAGCTGGGAGGTGTGTGACTGACATGAGGCTGGGAGAGCGAAACCTCACTATTCTCTGCTCTCAAAGGAGGGATTCAGGGCCCCAACGTGGATCTGCTTTCTGAAGACTCCAGGTAGTAGGACAGAATTAAGGACAAAATAGAGGGAAATGGGGAAGGTAAAGTGTGGTGGCTCATTGTCTGGTCTCTCCCTCCACCTGGAAAGCTAAATAGACCAATGTTGAGGGTAGCCTGGGCTACTTAGTTAACAAGGCACTGTCTGAAAATAAAATAAAGGTGGTAGAGCTTTTGTTGAGCAGTACTCTGCCTGACTTAAAGTTTACCACACAGTCACAAATGGTGAGTGTAGAGACAGCTTTTAATTTGGCAGTCATTTTAGCCACCCCCCCTCCTTTTTGAGATAAGGGCTCAAATTTGTGGCCCTTGAACCGAGTTCTTTGGATTTAGTTCTCAGTAAAGCTGTGGAACAAAAACAGGGGAAAGCCTAGTGGGGTTTTGACTGGCATCACACGTTCCCACAAAATTAAGTTAAAAGGGTAGACCCTAGTTTGCAGTGAGAACATTTGGTACTCGTAAGTACAAAAGGTGGTCTTGAGGCTAAGAGGCGGCTCCCTTCCACCTTGTATAGGACCCTTGGGCAAGGGAAAGGACTCTCACTGGCTTTTTAAGCCTGGGACAGGCAGAGAGGACAGCAGCCCCAAAGTCCCTCTGGACCTCAGTACCCCTCTCGCTATTACCAGGAGACATGGCCAAGCCATGTGCCCCGGCCTGCTCTCCCTGCTGGCACTGGCTCAGCAGGCTAGGGGAGAGCTTGGCCCAGTCCTGCTCTCTGGGAGCCAGCAACAGTGAGGAAGGGGGTGGGTAAGAGGGTGTTGGGCTCCCCAGCTCTGACTCTCCTCCCTACTCCAAGAAGCCCTTTCAAAGGATTTCCTGGCAAAGTGCAAAGCTTCGATTCATTCACTTGCCTGGCGTGAGGCCCGGGATGTGGGGATGCTGGGAAGGCCCCAAACCTCACCTTAACTGCTCCCAGTTTCCTGGGACCCCAGCTGGCAGGCCTCCCACGTGTCTCCTCATGCAGGACTGGCCACCCCCTTCCCTGGGGAACTCAGGCACCCTGATCCTTTCTTGTGGAGCAGATGGCTGCTCCAGAGGCTCAGGTTTGCTAAATCAGACATTTAAATCCCTTAATCCTTGGTGAGAGGTTCCCCGGAGGACAGCAGGAGCCCAACCCTAGAAGTAGGGGTGGATGGACTGTGTGCCAGTCCTGGCGGGAGGGAGGAGGGACAGTTGGTTCCCAAGTTATGAATGGAGTCACCCTGCTCCCTTGTTGTCATGCAGCCCACAGACTGACCCAGTCCCTGGCTTTGTTCCTCTTCTGGAACCCAAGTTCCCCACCCCTGACTCTAACACTGCCTGGACTCAGGTGGGCACCTCCCAAATTCATCCCTGCACCTGGGGGCCCAGGCAGCTTATGCCGATATCAACCTCTCAAAAACCATTCAAGTGATAACAAAATTTTATTGTAAAATAAGAAATTGATATATAAAAAGGGGTAAAAAAAAGGGAGACTGGCTGGGGAAGGATAAATGCAGACAGGCTTTGCAGAGTGGAAGAAAATGGGCCCCGGAGGAGACGGACCCTATGAGGGCCCAAGATAGAATCTTACAGGGTGTAGGGTAGGGTGAAATTTCATTTTAGGTGCCAGGGTCCAACAACTGGCTGGATAGGATTTCGCTAGGCCAGCAGAGACCTGGCATCTACCAACCCACTCCCAACCTGGGCCAGGAACCAGTACTCAGAAGGGGCTGAGCCCTAGCTACAAGGTAAAAAAGGCAGCGGAAGGGACCAGGGTTGTTTCCCAGCTCAGGGAACAAGCCCTAACATCCTAAAATGGCAAGGAGGGGGATGCTGGTGACGGGACTGGGACAGGACGGGACTGGGACAGGACGCAGAGGCTGTCAGTCTGAGTCAGGCCTCACTTTCTTGATCATTGTTTTTTTATGGCGGGAAGTAGACTTGCCCCTCTTGGTCTTCAGGTAGCTATAGGAAGACAGAAAAGGGGAGGGATGAAGTAACGGGAGCTGGAGTTTGGGCTTTCCTCCTTGATCAAGGTTCTGGATCAAGAGGCTCTAGGCGGGAGGCTGAAAGAAAAGGGAATTTAAGATGGCTCCTACTATGGGTAGGTATATTCACAGAACACGCTGGAGTGCTTCTGAGAATCAGTTTATCCTCCCTTTCATCACCATCACCACCGACATCATCATCACAACCACCATCACTATCACAGGACAGGGTCTTGCTACATAGTTAGCCCTAGCTGGCCGAAAGCTTTATATAGTTGATGAAGGCTTCAGACTTCCCCAAACCCTCCTGACTCTGCCTTCCTCACGGCTGAGATTATAGGAGCGTGACACTGTGCCTTGTCCCTCATCCCACTTTATAGAGCCCGAAATGGTGAGTAGTAGGGCCTCATAGAGTAACCCCACGCGTCTAGAAGAGTGGGGTTATTGTCACAGGAGGGAGGTCCGGGTAGAGTACCCCAGCCAGGCGCTGCCCCAGGCCACTCACCTGGAGTGAGCCCGGCTGTCTCCGGACGCTTGTGCAGCATGGGAATCCTTTAATTCCAAGGCCTCATTCAGCTCCCGGAACATCTCGAAGCGTTCACGCCCTCGGATCTGCAGCAAGGAAGAAATAAGACAGAAGTGCTGGACAAAGTCACACAACCACTTTCACTCTTATCAACTTTCTTTCTGAAAGTTGGTCCCCAACTTAAACTGGCTCGACTTAGTTTTTTGGGGGTCTTTGTAACCATGTGAAAGTAACAGTCATTCAGTAGTAAGTGTACAACAAACTTGGGTCTTTTTTTTCAGTTAGAGGGAACAGACACTTAACAGGGCGACTGTGAGAGAAGCACGGTGGCGCCGAGCTGTGGAGTCCACTGGGTTAGGTGGGGTAAATGCACCCCCGTGTGCCGCTGGGGACCAATCCTGGGCCTGGTGCATGCTCGGTGAGTATTCTGGAACTGAGTAATGTAAACCCGAATGTCCTTTCTTGGGTTACTTTCTTTGTCTTGCCAGCTTTGAGCCACCCTCCTCAGCTCTGTAATTACAGGCACGCGTCAACCAGGCCTAAGTTTTGACATGCGGTATTTCCAACCGATGACGTGTTTCCTAGGACATGCTCCTGTCCTAGGTAGAGGAGCACCTGTATTACAGCGTAAGTTGGTGTTCTTCAGCTAGTTACAACTGAGAGCCACTGTCTCTGAGGAACAATAGCCTCAGAGCATATGTTCCAAAGCTAAAGTCACAGCTAGAGATAAAGCCACTGAAAGAGATAGAGCATTTTGTGCACTAGACTTAGAATTTTAATCTGATAACAACACTAGTTTTATATATGCAGGAGACAGAGGCGGTAATGGGCATATGTCTCTGACCTGCAACTCTCCCAGCCTTGGTACCTTAAGGGTGAAATATTCTCCATCAGAATTCTCCATTCTCCATTTCTTTTGCTGGGGAGAGGAGCTTGTGCTGGTGGGCAGTGCTGTGGAAGGAGAGAGCAAGAGGTGACTTTGGAGGCGGGCAGTGGTGGCGCACGCCCATAATCCCAGCATTTGGGAGGCAGAGGCAGGCGGATTTCAAATTCAAGGCCAGCCTGGTCTACAGAGTGAGTTCTGGGACATTCAGGGCTACACAGAGAAACTCTGTCTTGGGGGGGTGGGGGGGGATAGTGGTAGGAGGAAGAGGTGACTTTGGGTGAAGCTGATGGCCTTCTCCACCTTCTACGACCTGCCCATTTACCTTTCTTGGCATTCCCTGGGGGCAGCTCAGGGCAAGGTTCTTCCTTTTTGCGGAAATTTTCTTCCTCCGTCCTCCGGTCTCTCCCAGGGCAGGCACAAACACGAACCTCAAAGCTGTCCCGTCCCAGAAGGTTCCCACTAACCAGGACAAGAAAAGGAACAGCACAAGGCAGTAAGAAAGCTGGGCCCTAATCTGACTGTTTTGTAAACCAGGCCCTACCTGTTCCCAACCCCTCTAGTCATATCTGGAACAGAAGCCCCAGTTACAGAGAAGCCACAGATAAGAGAAGTCCCTAAGGAAATGGGGAGGAGACTTCATTTACATAGATAAGGTAGGAACTAAAGAGGGCAGGGCTCGTGGAACAGAAGCAGGCAGAGGCTGCTGAGGAAACACGCTAGCCTAACCTAGCACGGGCTTCCTACCTAGAGTCTTCCAGTGTGATGATGGTAAGGATAGGCCTGCGGTTCATGCCCCCCATGCAGGAGCTATTACACATGTACTTGTAGTGGATGGTGGTATAGTCAGAGCCAACCTGGGGGAAGACACAGGATCCAGGTGAAGTCACTCCCAACCTCACCACAGGTGATCTGCAGCAGCCACGAATGTCTATAGCCTCTAATAGTTGTAGTTGTAGAGTAGGGACAGCCCACCTGTTCTGCTGCACACCTCCTGGAGTTGTGGGGCACAACACTTGCTTAGCATGTATGAGGGAACAGGACTCAGCATCTCTATACCCCACCCCATGGGAAAGCCCCTTCTTCCACAGATTGTGGTTAAAGCAGACCTGGGGCTGGGTGTGGCAATTCCCACCTCTAAGCCTAGGCAGGGGGCAAACTGTCTTTAAAACAAACAAATCAAAACAAAATTACAGACCTCAGGTGGCTCATATGGTACCACCACACTGTGGCGAAAAGTCTGCCTGTCGTCCAGATACTCAGCGTACAAGTTCCCTTCCACCCGGATAAGATGATGGGGAGGAGCCAGGCCTAAGAGCAAGAATAAGTCAGAGGCCTGGAGACCCTAGGCAACCAGTTCTCAGCCCACAGGTGGTGTCGAGTGCTTACCGTCAACATCGGAGCACCGCTCATGGTGGGGGCAGCGTCTTACCACCTCTGTCATGTGTTGTGATTTCTTGTAGATGGCCATGGCACGGACACGGCTACCAGGTGGAGGTGTGGCGCTGACCCACAACTGCACAGGGCATGTCTTCGCCAGCTGGCAGAAGAGCTTATTGAGGGAAGGGGAGTACTGTGTGTGAGAGAGGAGAAAGAATGGAAGGTCAGGGACAATGCCAGCAGTGTGGCGGAGGCGGCCAGCGGCGACAGGACTGCAGTCTACATACCAGGAGGGTTGTTCTCCTTTCTCCTCTCTCTCTGGTTTTTACTGAGACAGAGTTTGTCTATGTAGCCCTGGCTGTCCTAGAACTCACTTTGTAGACCAGGCTGACCTCAACCTCACAGAGATGACCACCATACCTGCCTTTTTTTTTTTTTTTTTTTAGAAGACAGGGTTTCTCTGTATAGCCATGGCTGTCCTGGAACTCATTCTGTAGACCAGGCTGGCCTCGAACTCAGAAATCTGCCTGCCTCTGCCTCCCAGAGTGCTGGGATTACAGGTGTGCGCCTCCACCACCTGGCTATACCTGACTTTTCTTTTTCCTTTTCTGAGAGGACATCTCACTGTGTAGTCAAGGCTGGCCTTGAACTTTTGTTCCTCCTGTGGTGGCCTCACCAGTGCTGGAGCTACAGGTGTGTGTCACCCCACTGGGTTGTCTTTGGTTTTGGTGAGATGGGGTCTTGCTTCGAGGTTCAGGCTGGCCTTAAGCAATCCTGCCTCAATGTCTCTAGCAGCTGGGCCTACAGTGCATGCCTCTGTGCCTGGCCTCAGAAGATTATTTTCAAAGGCCAAGAAAGGAATGTGAGGGAAGGAAGTTCTATGCCCCCTGGAGAGATGCAGAGAATCCGAGAGGAAGGATAAAAGGATAAAGCAGGTTCAGGGCGAAAGGAAAACTATAAGTCATAGTCCACAGGCTAAAGAGGAACCCCCAAACCTAGACAGAAAAAGAGGTATCAAAAGGTCACATGAAAGGTGACTCCCCAGGCCCACTGACCGTGCACATAACAGACTTGGCTGTCCCCGACTGCAGGAAACCCAGGTGGAAGCCATAGTTGCCCCGGTAAGTTTTTTGAGAAGGGACGGAAGAAGACAGGGGCCACGGAGTGGCTGGTGCAGGGGCTGGCGGTGCAGGCGCTGCCAGTGCGAGGGCCTCAGTTACAGGGTCCTGGGCTGCAGGAGCTTCTGACACTTGGAAGGCTTCATCTGGGACTTCTAAAAGCTCAGAAACATCCTGGGACAAAAACAGATCTTCCATGGAATTAGGTGACTCCACCAAGGTGGACTGTGGACGGCACAAAGAAGAGCCTCAGGACTGGCCTCAGTCTACCAACCCAACAGCCCACCACAGCCTACGTCCCTTTCTGCCCCAGTCCTTACCAGAACATCTTCTGGAGGAAGTCTGGAAAAAAAGAGCAGAGAGTTACTTCCGCTGATTTCCACCCAGCTTTTGGAGACAGAATCTCACTTATCCTGGGCTGGCCTCAAACTTGCTATGTTTCTCAAACGTCAGAGACCTTTGCCTCCACCTCCCAAGTGCAGGAATCACAGACACCCAACATCATACCATGTTTTAACACTATTGCTTTTGTTTCTCATAGGCAAGGAGAGGATACAGGTATGGTGGGATGGTATCTTAAGGGCCCCATAAGATCCACTCACAGTTTCCAAAAGCGTGAAAATGTCTCCTGACTCAGAGGGAGCTCGATGCTGAGATCCGATGAGTCCTCCATGGCAGTCATCTGTAGAGAGAATAGCTTATGTACTATATGGATGCACAACTTGTCAATAAAAACAATGGCCTATAGGAAAGGGTAGAATAAAAAGAAGGTGGGACATCCGGTAAGGAGATTAAATTCGGAAAGTGTGGGGATTCCCCCAGGAACGTGGAGGGCAGAAGCAGCGGCTGCACAGAGGGGACCAACCACTCGGCAGGAGTTAGGTTAGACTAACAAGGCTATTAAGTTATGAGCAAGTCAGAGAAAAACCAAAGCTATGGCCAAGGTATTTGCAAATATATTTTGAAGTTTCAGAGTCATTATTTCGGGACTAATTACAAGTATCCAAGAAGTTGGCCATGAAGAAGCCAGGACCTGAGAGGACCGCGAGGAACACCATTTCCAGAGAAGCAGGAATGGAACAGCTCAAGCTGTGGCCTGGCCTCCTATCAGCTTCCCCAACCACACACTGCTTTAAGGAACAGATAACCAAGGAGGTACTCCCCCCCCCAAGCCTCCACTCCCTTCCCTCCCCCACCCCCTTATCCACCCCCTCACACTCAGCTCCAGTCTTCAAACCCTCTTCATGGCCAATCTCTAAGAATGCCCCCCAGTGTCTCACCTGTCCCTTTGGGACAGCTCCCCAACCCCTCACAAATTCCTGAAGATTCAGCAAGTTTCCCACTACCTTCTCCCCAGGGCTCTGTGAGCACTTGTTCCCTCCTGGCTCCATCAGTGTGTTCCTTCTACAAGAGCAAAGTCATACTTTCTATTCTCCCTATGGCTATGAGGTAGCTTTTCCTTGTCTTGGATGCCACAGCTCCACAGTGATGTTCAGTTCTAGCCAGCCAATCACCTTCTTCACAGCAGAGCAGCTAAGCGGTCCAATACTCTCACTCACTTACTCTTATTACCAGACATTGAACTATTATCTTCCTTATTTAAACATTTACTTATTTATTGCGCATTATTTAAAGGTGCCAAGGTAGATGAAGGCTAGAGGACAACTTGCAAGAATTTGGTTTTTCCCTTCTGATAAGTGGGTTCTGGGGATTGAATTCTGGCCAGACATCATGTTTCTTTTCTAACAACAAAGACAAACATTCCAGGATAATTACTGTTAATATTGACTATAATCTTAACATTCACCTTCACTTATATGTGGATTAATTACTTTCTCATTTAAGAATTTGAGAAAGTGGGTGGTGTGGTGGTAGGGGCGGTGGCAGCACACGTCTGTAATCCTAGCACTCTGGGAGGCAGAGGCAGGCGGATTTCTGAGTTCGAGGCCAGCCTGGTCTACAGAGTGAGTTCCAGGACAGCCAGAGCTACACAGAGAAACCCTGTCTCAAAAAAAAAAAAAAAAAAAAAAGTTTGAGAGATCTTTACATATGGGCTATTTCCTCTGTGTTGATGGTCACATATGCCACTTGACAGGTGACCCACCAAGAACACACACAGGGCAAGTGAATGAGTTTTTACTAACGATGGCCACCCAAACAATCTAGTGCATCACAGGTTCTTATGCACAGTTCTCTTGCAATCAGTTAAATGAAGAAAGCTAAGGACCAGATATCAGAGCCCTTTCATTCTGAATCCTAAGGTGGTTGGCTCTGGAAAGGGGTAAGGGAGGCTCAGAGCTTCTTCCTTTTGACCTTTTCATTTACTTGAGATTTGGCCCTGGGGCCCGAGCTCAGCCCCCGTCCCCCAACGGTACACATCTGTAAAACATGTAGACTAACACAAGTGCCTGGCATACAAGAGCTCAGCAATGTTGACATGAGCACCTCATGTGTTCTGAGCAAGCAGTGCTTCTGTGGCACTAAACACTGCCCATTACTGCCAGTTCACCCTGTCATGGTGTGTGCTGGCATGGTAGCCCGATGTCTCCATCATAGCCACACAGACAATAGGCGGTCTTTCTTCTCTATCATCCAGGTCATTAGTAATTAGGTTTTCAGTGCTTCCTTAAAAAGAACAGTTGCTGCCGGGCGGTGGTGGTGCTGCCTGTAATCCCTGTACTTGGGAGGCAGAGGCAGGTGGATTTCTGAGTTCAAGGACAGCCAGGACCACACAGAGAAACCCTGTCTTGGAAAAACAAACAAACAAAACAAAAACAAACAAAAAAACAAAACAAAAACCCAACCACCCCCCAAACAAACCAAAAACAGTCACCAAGATAGAACTAACAGCTCACAAGAACCAGATCAGGGGGGCCACGGATCCAGGGAGGCTGGGTTAAGACAATGCCAGGTGGGAAAGGCAATAAACCCAGGAGCGGTCTGAGCACACCCAAGGCTGCTTTTTCCCGGCCCAGGAGGCCTGCTGTTTCCAGGGGCTCATCTCATTTGATTCCGAGAAAGCTAGGCAGGCAGGCAGCTAAGAACAGGGGTTCCCAGGACACAGGATCTTGAGGTAGACCAGCTGGAAGGGTTCAAGAATTTAGTTTAAAAATCTTTTGGGGCTGGCAGTATATCTCAGTGGCAGAGTTCTTGTGCAGCATGTCTAAGGCTCTGGGTTCAACACCTAGCATTGATAAAGGAGGGGGTTGGGGTGGGAGCCAAGGACCGATATATCGTTGGTTCTAAATAATAGCAAGGCCATGTCTAGTTTAACTTAAAGCACACATCTCACTCAGCAAAACCACATCTAGGCTGCACTTCCTACAACAGTCCACAGGGACAGCAGGAGCCTTGCACAAAAACTGCTCCTGTCAGCGTTATTCTGGATATGGAACAAGAAGAAACCACAACATATTAGTGGGGAACAGACACACAAATCAGTCTTGAAAAATGTTTCAGAAACAATTGGGTGAAGAATATGGTTTGCTGAAAAAACTCAAACCATTGATGAAAAACTAATGAAAAACTAATTTAGTTTATATAAATCAGAAAATATATGGGTCTGTAACTAAAATAGGCACTTGGTACCAAGACTGATTACCCCAAAACTAATTTCTACTAATTTGTCAACTGACCCCTTAGACACACGCTAATGAGCATAGCTGAGTTTGACAGACACACACACACACTCACTGACATTCACAATGTGGTAAGATGACCACTACTTTTCACTTAGTTTTTATTTTATACCGAGACAGTCTCCTCACTCTGAAGCTTGGCTATGTGGCATTTCTGCTGCAGCCTCCTGAGTACTGGGTTTGCAGGTATGAGCCACCACATCTGGCTTAAGACTGTTTATGTAACTAAAATGTGGATACAAGAGAAAACTGTTTATTTGGCAAATTTTGAAAACAGCCTTGTAACCCTCTCTTGGTTAGTCCATTCCCTCTATCAGCCAAAGACAAAACCAAACAAAATGTCAAGATGTGTGCCCTTCCTTCCCAAGAGCTTTACCTTTAGGTCTCAAATCGACACCAAGGTAATAACTAAGGAGTCAAATGTACTTCTGTCCCTTCCAACGTTGCTTTCTCTAAGGAATCATCACTTTCGCACCTTGGAAAATATCACTTTGGGAACTTATTCCACGCCCCTTTCTTATGACAAGGTGTCACTATGTATTCCGGGCTTGCCTGTCCTAACCATGGTAGTGTGCCAGGGTCCCAGGCACTCAGTTTGCTGAGGTTTGTTCCTTGTGAAGCCCGCTGGTGGCGGCATGCACTTTGGTCCCAGCACATAGCGGGCAGAGACAGCTGGAGCTCTTCAAGACTAGCTATAGAGAAACCCTGTCTCAAGAAAACAAATTATGAGCTGGGCGGTGGTGGCGCATGCCTGTAATCCCAGCACTCTAGGAGGCAGAGGCAGGCGGATTTCTGAGTTCGAGGCCAGCCTGGTCTACAGAGTGAGTTCCAGGACAGCCAGGGCTATACAGAGAAACCCTGTCTCAAGAAAACAAATTATGATATTACTACTACTACTACTACTACTACTACTACTACTACTACTACTAAAAGAGACACATAACATTTGCTGGAGAGATGGCTCAGTGATTAAGAGCACTGACTGCTTCTCCAGAGGTCCTGAGTTCAAATCCCAGCAACCACACGGTGGCTCGCAACCATTCTTAATGAGATTTGATGCCCCCTTCCGGAGTGTCTGAAGACAGCTATGGTGTACTTACATACAATAAACAAACAAACAAACAAACAAATCTTTTAGCCGGGCACTAGGGAGGCAGAGGTAGGTGGATTTTTGAGTTCAAGGCTAGCCTGGTCTACAGAGTGAGTTTCAGGACAGCCAGGGCTACACAGAGAAACCCTGTCCTGGAAAAAAAAAAAGAATAGAACAGAAAGGATTGGGAAAAATGACGGAGGGCACAGCCGGCTGCCCTTTCTCTGTCTGTTGAGCATTCCCAGGGTGTTGATGCTATGAATTACACAGATTTCTGATTTGAAAACAGCGACCCAGTTTGGTCAAGCTGGGCTTGGCCTTTGCTTTTGTGGTCGCAGGATTTAAACCAAGGGCATCATGTCTGCCAGGTAAAATACTCTACTACAAGCTGCATCTCCAGCTGCTTGTTTTTCAGAGACAAGGTCTTGCTAAGAGGCCCAGGTTGTTTTTTTGACTCAAGGCTTCTTCTGGTCTCAGCATCCCGGTAAAGGCCCAACAGGACTTCCTCATTTACCCTTCCAGGAGAAAGGCCCTCAGGCTCTGACTTGCTAATGTATGTTAACTTTTGTACTTTCTTTTTTAGTAGACACAGTCCCATTTACCCCTACAAGAGGGAGGATGGCCTTAAACTTAGGGTATTTTGGTTTTTTTTTTTTTTTTGGTTGTTGTTGTTGTTTTGAATTTGGCTCCCACACACAGGGTTTCTCTGTGTAGCCCTGACTGTCCTGGAACTCACTCTGCAGACCAGGCTGGCCTTGAACTCAGAAATCTGCCTGCCTCTGCCTCCCAAGTGCTGGGATTAAAGGCATGTGCCACCACTGCCCAGCTCTTTTCAGTTTTTTTTTAAAGCTAGGGTCTCTCTTGACTTCAAACCCCCTGTACACATCAGACACTGTGGCCTGGAATTTGAGATTATCTAGCTTCAGGCTTCCTAATGCTACAAAAATTGCTGCTGTTAGGTAACCTTGTGTCTGTGTGAATATTTACAGATGTGACATATTTTTCTTTTTGAGTTAGGGTCTCATTGTGTATCTTTGGCTGGCTTAAAACTCAGATATCAACCTGCCTCTGTCTCCCTATGCTGGGATTAAAGGCCTGCAGCACCTGGCCCACCCTGGCTCCTTTTTTTCCAGTCAACACTATAACATTTATTTGAGTAGCATATACATTGTATGGTCCTCTGTAAGCTACAGAAGATTTAAACATAATTTAAAGGCACATACTACTCATCAAAGACCTGCCAAACCGCTCTGCAGTAAAATTATTCTGAGAAAACTGGGAGATCAGGAAAGATAAAGAGAAACTCTTTTACGTAAACAACAATTTACATATATCTACATTTGAAAATGGGACGGGGCCTAGGGGCCTCCTTTTGACTTTGGATTGGGAGGGATCTTTTCACATTCATAAGAGAGTCCGACACCAAATCCCGGCAAGAGATTGCAAGAGCAGGTCGTCTATTTGCATAAGAAGGCATCCCTCCTCCGCTGTGATTGTCCGGTCTAACCTTCACAGCTGGGGTTCCCTTCACGCAGAAAAAGTTTAAGCCAAGTAATTTGTGTTTCACTATAAACTTGAATGACTTAGTCTTCCTTTCAGCTTTACACCTGAACCCATGCAAAAAAGTCCCTGTCTACCTATTGACTTATTCTTTAGACCAAAACTATTAAAAATTTCCCGTTCCAAGCGCAGTGTGGAAATAGTATTCTCACAAAACAAATAGAAAAAAACAAAAGAAGAAAAGGCACGCTCATTGCGCGATAAGAAACTGTAATAAAAAGACCTGTCCTAAAAACTGAAGCGGCGGGGACGGGCAACACACGCCCAGACAGAGCTCTGCTACCTCCCGCTGGGAGGAACCGGCCAGTGCGGCGACTGCACTTAGGACCTCCGGGCGCCCGGCCCGGCCCGCCCCTTCCGCTTTCAGGACGTGAGGAATGCGTCGGGCTAGGGAATGGCTCACCCCAAAACCGGATACTCGGCAATTTGCTTTTCCGGCACGAAGAAGCGACCTATCGGCGCACTCTTTTAAATAAACACCTCCTCCTTGGCAAAAGCAATAACCAAGTGATCCAGAAAAATAAGACGTCGAGGAGAGCAGTTTTCCTCCTCAAACAACAGAACCAGCCTAGAATAGATTTCTCTCCTCTTTGCTACTCCCCCGTCGCCCGGTGAGCAGTGATCTGCTCCGAAAAAAGAAACCGGAAATGCTCCTGCAAGCGGCAAAAACGTAAAAGTGGAGCCAAACAATAACAAGGCCGGCGGCGGGCCTTTCAGACCAAGAGGTTGGGTCGGGCCCTGAGGGCAAACACTTCAGGCTAGCAACGCTAGTGCCTCAGGCTCTCCTTGGATTTTCTGCATCTAACAGGGTCGAGAATCGGCAGGAAAAAGAAAGAAATCACTCCAGGAACAAAGGTCCGGAAGTCGCTGGACCTTAGCAGCCAAGGCTTCCCGGATCACCCCGATTTCATCAAGGAATGGAGCCCGGGGTTTCATTAGGATGCTATGGGATCTGAAGTCTTAAGCTATGAATCTCGAGAAATCTCAAATCATAGTGCTTTGTGCATTTTCTTTCAGGAGCTTCCACCACCCAGTAGCGGGTAGATACGTGTGTAGACAGGGTAGCGGAGAGAGAACCCCTTAGGCCATCTCGGGGGTCCCCAAATGCTCTATCTACTTTGCAGGTGCACGACTGCGAGGCTGGTTGGCTAACATCATCAGCTATACTCACTACAGCATCAGACAGACGTTCCCGTTCCTCCCGTCCGCCAAGCTTCCATTCCGCCCATCTCAACCGCGCTGAGCACCCCCACTGTCCCACCCCCAAACCCCACGATTCTCTCTAATTTTATGTATGCAAACCGAGAGAGCCAGTGACCGGAGAGGACCGGTCACGCTCAGTCAGTCACTTACCCAGTCTCCGAAGGAGCGTGACACCCTGGTGGGAAGTGGGAAGTGGGATGCGGGCCTGGATGCCAGGTGCCCCCTAATCGTAGTCGCTACCTACAGCCAGGATAGCCCCAATGAACTGAAGCTTTAGAACTTTAGCCAGTGTGAGCACGTGGGAGGGGAAAGTCCCAATCCCAGCAACCCCCGCGAGACTCCTGGCACAAAGCTGGATAGTGGCCATAACAAGTAAGGGCAAGTCATTCTGTGGGTTGAGGGCAAGAAATGGAGGCGGGGACTTGCAGAGTTAGGATTCTCCCTGAGATGTTGCTATCATGCATGGAACGCTTTGTGAAAAGTCGTCTAAGATAGAGCTGTGAGGAAAAAATTTGTGGAAACCGTTTCGGAGGACTCCTGCCACTGTGTCAAATATAAAGAGTGGAAAGAATTGAGCGTTTATAGTCTAAGTGGACCACTGCTCTGAGCACTGTGCTCTTTCCTATCCAGCTAGTCATAGTCATCTTTTTGGCTTTTAAAAACAGAGTCTTTGTAGCCAGGCCTGGCCTGTAATTCGCAGCAGTCTTCCTGCTTTAGGCCTCCCAAGTACAGGGATGAACCAACACGGGTAGCTAAATTTTTATTTCCCCCATCAGTTAAAATGTCACTTTAGAACGGCTTTTCCTAATAGGTCAATCTAAGGTGTTCTCCGAGATACTTTCTATCACACCACCTTGTTTAATTTCCTGTACAGTCCTTATCACTATCTGTAAAGACTGTTTTCACAGCCTTCAACTTCACAGCAATGAAAACTTTATGGAGATTGAGAACTCGTAAACTATTTGATTCACTGCTATTTTTTCCCAATGCCTCGTACAGTCCTGGGTAGGAAGTAAGAACTTGATAATAAATGTCAAATGAATGAAGGGAGGGCGGGGGGCGGGGGGGAGGTGGAAGAGAGGAACAAGAAAGGGAGGATGGTGGGGAGAAAGGAAACCTTATTTCGAGGTTGCGGAATTCAAACCAAGATATTCAAAGGGGGCAGAAACTGTAGAAATTAAGCGCCCTCTGCAGACCAGGGAGGGTAGGTGCTTTAAGAATTACCCCCAGGGGACGATAGGGGGAGCTCGCGTGATTTTCGCCAAGGCCGAGAGTTCAGACTACAACTCCCAGAAACCTCTAGGAATTCCTTGCGCTTGAGGGTTGGGCAAAGTCGTTCCTTCCTACGCGGAGAACCTATCGGAAAGTGGCCCGACTCCCGCGAGAGCAAGAAGCATTGGCGGCGCCTAGCGACCCTAGGCGCTTCGCTTTGGGCGTTCGTTTCCCGGTGTTTGCTTTAGGTTGCGGGGTTCTGCCTACTTTTTCCGGAAGAGGAAAGCAGACTCAGAGCTGTGCAGTTCTGCGCCTGGGTCCCGGGGAACGGCAATGCAGTCTAGCCTCGGCAGCTGGTAGCCGGCTCAACGAGGCTTGCCTGCCGCCTCTGCCTTTCGCGGGCTTAGCTACAGAATGAAGACCTCGGAGGAGCGACTCCCAGCTCCGGATAGCCTCCCGTCTGACCTGGACCCAGCTCCAGTACCCCAAGGTTCCCCCGCGGACAAAAATACAGACTCTGAACCAGTGCCTCCGCCGTGCAGTGGCGATGACCAACCCCAGGTAGCCACAGATCCCGCGGCTGGCTCGGTTGTGTCCCAGGAGCTTCAACAAGGGGGCCCAGATCCTCTGGAAGTAGAATTTAATACTTCCAGGGGGTTGAGTCCTCGAATCGAGGAGCAAGAAGTTTCTGAAAATGCGAGCCTTCCCGTAGAAGAAGAAACGAATCGACCAGAGTTGGAGTCAGGAGAAGCCACGGAAGTTGTGTCTGAGGAGCGCGCTGAAGTGGATGAAGGGGAGATGTAAGTGACTCTGGAATCTGAGGGCGCCAGCCCTCAGCTCCATTCCACCTCCGTTTTGCTCTGACGACCCACGGTGGTTGTTTCTCCATCTCCTTTCCAGCTTTTGGAGCTACAACTTCTCGCAAGTACCCCGGTACCTCAGTGGCTCCTGGTCCGAGTTCAGCGCCCGTCCCGAGAACTTCTTGAAAGGTTGTAAATGGTAAGTAGTACGATGGGCAAGGAGATGGCCACCTTCTTAAAACCCACCTATACTTGGCCCCTCGTGGTGGGACGACAGTCTTGTAATCTCAACATGTGGGAAACTGAGGCCAGCTTTCTTCATAGAGTAAAGACCCTGTCTTAAAATAAAAACAGTAACAAAAGTTGGGCGCATGCCTTGAATCTCAGCACTCTGGAGGAAGAAGCAGGCAGGTCTCTAAAGTTGAAGGCTAGCCTGGTCTATGGATCCAGTTCCAGGACAGCCTGGGCTACTTAGAGAAACTGTCCGGAGGGAAAGCAAAACAAACCAAGATAAAACCAACCCCAGGGTTTCTAGAGAGAGGTTGTTAAGGAGCAGTAGAGTACTGGTGAGTACTGATGTTAAGATTTGTCCCCTTCCCTTCCCCTGGGGATCCTTACTGCCGTTTCTGGTATTGTGGATTTACCACAGGGTGTCCAGCAGTCTAGTCATTTTTTGCTTTATTTTGAGATGGGGTCTTGTCAGGTTGCCCAGCCTAGCCTGGAGGTGGTCGTCTGCCTCCGCCTGTCCAGTAGCGCGGGTTACAGATGTGTGCCTCCACTCTCTGCATAAGCTTGTTTCCTCAGAGCTGGTGTCTTCTCAAGGACTCAGGCTAGACTACACTAGTGCTACACCTGGAAATAGCAGCTCTGTTCAGTTTTCTAATTTTCCTGTATTTTTAGGGCCCCTGACGGTTCCTGTATCTTGACCAATAGTGCTGATAATGTCCTACGGATTTACAACCTGCCTCCAGAATTGTACAGTGAACAAGAGCAGGTGGATTATGCTGAAATGGTAAGGCGGGGCTGATGCTGCACCCTCGAAAGCCACTGTGCACTAGAGCCCTTCCTGCAAATGAAGACCGTGTGTCCATGGGTCACCTCTTTACAGACAGGATTTTCCCTCACCACAGATTTCCACTTACATCATTTTCTGTCGTGAATTATGAAACCATTTAAAGACTAGTCAGGAACCAGTGTTTTCTGTGACAATGTGTGTTTCTAGGTGTTTACTGAGTGATTTTCACACAGTGTTGGGGATGTAGCTCGGAGTGCTTGCCTAGCGTTACCCACAAAGCCCATGTTTGAGCCCCACACTGCATACACTGCATGTACTGGCTTGCTGTAGTCACAGTTTTCCAGACGCTGAGAAGAGGGATAAATTCAAGGTCATCCTCAACTGCATAGCAGGCCCTAGGCTGCTGTGTTGGGCTTGTATAGAAGCAAATCGTGGCTGAAGAGCTGGTTGTATTTTATTGGGTGGTGGCATATCAGTAAGTAAGATCATTGCACATTAAAACAAATGGTCCAAAAGCCCCAGGCAGGAGTTTACTTCAGCCTTTGAGCTATAGACAGTGCACCTGCACCTGCTCTCTCCCTCCTTTCCTTTAATCCCAGCACTTGGGAGGTAGAGGTGGGCCGATCTCTGTGAGTTTGAGGCTGGCCTTGTCTACTGAGAGAGTTCCAGGACAGCTAGGGCTATATGGGAAAAAAAAAACCCTGTCTTGAAATAACCAAACCAAACTAGGTTTATTTTTAAATTTTAAGTATGTGTGTGGGTACGTGCTTCAGAGCTGAGGGGGGGGGCTCTGCAGTCAGGCAGGCAGGAAAGGGAACCTCAACTGAGAATGAAAACTTGGTTCAGATGGGCTTCCATCAATGTGGGTCAGGATGCTGGGGCGTCTGACTTCAGGTAGTGAACCAAGTACAATTTGGAAAAAGTTTCCTCCATAATGCTATCTCTGGTGCTTAAGGAAGCATAATTACATTGAAATTTGACCTGTCATTTTGTCATTTATTCCAAGAATATGGGTTCTGGAGATTGAGGGCCTGTACTAGCTTTAGGGCCTAAGGAAGGGTCGGTCTGGCCTCATCTTGGTCATACAGATGGTGTAGGTCATTTGGGCTATTAGCCACTTGTAGTCCTAGTTGTGGGAGCTTTGGGGGCCCCTGGCCAAGCAGATGGTCTGAAGGTCATTTAGACTATTAGGTATCTCAGGTTCTGGTTGTGGGACCTTGGGGAGCCTCTGGCTGTAAGGTGCATTTAGATTACTAGACACCTCTGGGCCTAGGTGAAAGAACTTAATATGGCCTGGCCCAAGAGATCACACCGATCACAGGACTATTACTCACTTTCTATTCGTAGCTTTCTAGGTGGAAGAATAGGGTTTTTACCTGTAGACACACGGGCCTTTGTGTTCCCAGTAGAGAGCCATGCTGGAGTTTATAGGTATTCTGAAGCCATGACGGATGCTGGGAACCAAACTTGGGTCCCCTGCTTGTTAAATGCCCTTAACCTCTGAACCATCTTTCCAGCCACCTCTTTTTGAGCCAGGTCTCATGCTGGTGCCTTGAACTCCTGGTTTTCCTCCCTCCTTTTAAGCGCTAGAAACTATAGGCCTTATTTGTTGTCACGCCTGGGTAAAAGGGGTTTTTTGTTTTGTTTTGTTTTTTATGTTTAAAAATTGTTTTAATGTATGTGAGTGTTTGTCTGAATGTACATTTGTGCACCACCTGCATACAGGGCCTCTGGAAGCTAGAGGCTAGATCAGATCCCCTGGGACTAGAGTTCCTCACGCTTGTTAGCCATCATGTGGGTAGTGGAATTGAACCCCAGGTCTTGTAGAAGAGCAGCCAGTGCTTTTAACTGCTGAGCCATCTCTCCAGCACTCCTGCTTCCCCCACCCCTTTGAGAGAAGATCTTTTTTTTTTTTTAAAGATTTATTTATTTGTTATATGTGAGTACACTGCTGCTGTCTTCAGACACACTAGAAGAGGGCGTCAGATCCCATTACAGATGGTTGTGAGCCACCATGTGGTTGCTGGGATTTGAATTCAGGACCTTTGGAAGAGCGGTCAGTGCTCTTAACCTCTGAGCCATGTCTCCAGCCCTTGAGACAAGATCTTATGTAGAGAAGGCTGGCCTCAAATTCAATGCAGCTATATAGCCAAGGATGGCTTTGAATTCCTGACCTGCCGGCTCCCCGTAAGTGCTGAGGTTGCCTTTGTTTTGTTGGTTTGTTTTGAGATAGGGTCTTACTATGTAGCCCATGTAAAATACCCATGTTTGGGTATTTTGCCTGTATATACATGTCTATGTCACATGTGTGCCTATAGGGGCTAGAAGAGGGCACTGGAACTGGTCACAGAGGGCTGTGGTCTGCTATGTGTGTACTGGAAGTTGAACCTAGGTCCTCTAGAAGGGCAGCCAGTGCTCTTGATCACTGAACTATCTCTCTAGCTGCTTTTTTTTTTTTTTTTTTTTTTTTTTTTATATATATATATATTTTTTTGAGACAGGGTCTTACTATGGAATCCTGGCTGGAAGTTAGTATGTAGACCAGACTGGCCTCGAACTCAGAGATCCTCTTGTGTCTGCTTCTGGATTCTCCCCCCCACCCTGAGATGAGGTCTCATCTGCAGTCTGATCTTGAGCTCCATAAGGAGCCAAGGAGACCTTGAACTCTTGAACCCCTAATCTTCATGCTTCATGGGCTAGGATCCCAGGCATGTGCTGCAATACCCTTCTCGTGAATACAGGTGAAAAAAAAAACTGTTGTGTGCATGTGATATGTGTGTATGCATTTTGGGGGCATGCAGAGGTCAGAACACACCTCTGGGTATTGTCACTGCTTTCCATGTTGATTGAGACAGGGTCTTTGTTCAGTGCTGCAGGTGGCCTGCGAGCTTCTGGGCATTGTCTTATGTCTGCCTTGTATCAAGTCACAGGGCTCTGGGACTACAGACAGGAGCTACTGCATCTGGCAGAGCGGGTTGTGGAACTGTGGAAAGAGAGTGAGTGAACTTGACGGTTAGAGGTGGTCATGCCAATTTGCTGTGGACACAGCGCATGCTTGACTGTTGGGGCAAGTGGCAGATGTAAACTGAGGAAGGAAATGTGTGACATTTTCAGGCCAGCATGCCGTATAAATCCATGCTTCTTTTCAGTCATTGTTCAAGGGAGGTGTTTGTTGTTGTTGTTGGCATTGTTCAAGCGAGGTGGTTGTTGTTGTTGATGATGATGATGATGATGATGTTTTGAGACAGGGTTTCTCTGTGTAATAGTCCTGGCTGTCCTGAAACTCATTTTGTATAACAGGCTGGCCTGAACTCTGAACTCACAAAGAACTCTGAACTCACCTCTGTCTCTTGAGCACTGGGATTAAAGGCCTGTTCCACCATACCCAGCTGTTGCTGGCGGGGCTGTGGTGGTGGCAACAGCAGTGGCAGCGGTGGTGATGGTGGTGCTTGGCCAGATTCATGTTAGGTAGGCACTCAGCCGTGGAGCTGCAGCCCTGGTCCTCATCTTCAAGGTTTTTTTGTTGTGGTTCTTGTTTTTCCTTTTTAGGGACATTTGAGTTATACATCGAGGTTAGCCCCATATGGTAACAAACAGCCACATGGTGGGGAGAGGAGCTTCAAAGAAAGTAAAAAGGCTCGGGGAACCTTCTCACAGGAAGGCCTGGCAGCCTCTTAAAGACAGAAGAAGGAAAAGGAGAGTCCAGTCTCTGCATCCTGACTCAGCAGACGGAACCTCATGGTGGCTCGCAGGAACTTCGCCTTCTTTTTTGTGGTAGTGTCTTACTGCATTGCCCAGGCTAGCCCCCAGACTGGACCTGCTCCACCCTCAGTGACTGTGACTGTAGGCTTATGTCGGTGTGCCTAGCAGGTTCAGTAAATTCCTGTTGAACATTCTGTAAGCAGGCCGTATTTCATGTCCTGAGGAGTGGTCAGGCACAAAACAGGCAGAGTCTCTGTCCTTACAAAGCTTTATTTTGTGGGGAGAAATAGGCACTAAAGAGGCAGTGAAATGTATACCTGAGAGATGCACAGGAACGGTGCAGCTGGGAGGGGCATTGGGACTGTAAATTATAGGTGTAAGAGATGGCTGATTAGGTCGGGCATAGTGCTGCGTGCTTGTTTTTATTGATTTATTTATTTTTGTGGTGTGCATGGTGTTTTGCCTGCATTGTATGTCTAGCTGTGTCATTTGTGTGTTGGGTGCCCTCAGATGCTAAAAGAGGACCTCAGACCCTCAGAGCCTCTGGAACTGGAGTTACAGAAGGTTGTCAGGAGTTAGAAATGGTTGTAAGGGACTCTGTGGGTGCTGGGAATTCAATCCCAGTCCTCTGGAAGAGCAGTGAGTTGTCTCTAGCCCTGGCACACACCCTTAATCCCAGTACTTGGAAAGCAGAGACAGGTAAATCTTTGGGAGTTCAAGGCTAGCCAGGGCTACACAGTGAGACCCAGTTTCAAAAACAACAACAAAAAAAATGGAGTCTTAGGAGAAGCCCTCACTGTTAAGGCAGCACTTAAGCAGAGACCTGAGAGATAAAAGAGTGAGTGAAAGTGGAGCCTGGAGGAAGACAGACAGATGGACAGGACAGTGAGTGAGCGCAGGGAGGGCTGGAGAGACAGCTCAGGTTCAGAGAACAGCTGCCAGTGAGGTGACTCAGCAGGAAGAAGCTCTTGCTGTGCAAACCTCACAGTTGAGTTGAATTCATGAGACCCATGAAGAAAGAGATCCGTCTGTAAGAGTTGTCTTCTGACCTCATCCATGCACCGTGGCATGCATGCATCCAGGTCCACCCACATGCTGGACACTTACAGCAGTAATAAAGAAGGACTGGCCGGGCGGTGGTGGTGGCGCACGCCTGTAATCCCAATACTTGGGAGGCAGAGGCAGGTGAATTTCTGAGTTCAAGGCCAGCCTGGTCTACAGAGTGAGTTCCAGGACAGCCAGGGCTACACAGAGAAACCCTGTCTAGAAAAAGCGCACCCCCCCCCAAAAAAAAAAAAGATAAAGAAGGATCTGAGGAAGCAGGGTGGAGAACCGGGCTGGGTGGAGTGTTTGACCGGGGTGCGCAGGCTTCTAGCAGGAGCTCCAGGGGCTCCATCTTCCTGCGTCCTGGCCTTGAAGTCTATGCTGAGGAGGGGAGTGTGAGCCTGCTCAGCTCAGGAAGGCCTGGACCACTGTGAAAAACATTTATCCTCTAACTGTTGAAAAGCAGAAGATAAAAGTATGAGCTGTGGGTTCAGACAGCTCCAGTATTTACACAAAGCTTCCAGAAACAACAGAAATAAATGTCAAGTGCTGTTTTGTAACGCCGTGGGTAATGGCGGCCTTCTCTTTTGTTTGTTTGTTTTGAGACAAGGTCTCATTCTGTAGCTCAGAATGGCCTGAAGCGCACTACTTACCCAAGGCTGGCCTCGAACTCCCAAATACTGAGATTTTAGGAATGAGCCACCACACTAGAATTGTGTGAGTGTGAATGTGTGTGTGTGTGTGTGAGAGAGAGTGTGTGTGTGTGTGTGTGTGTGTGTGTGTGAGTGAGTGAGTGTTTGAACATAAGGCTTCGTACATGCGAGGCAAGCACTGCACTGGAGCTACATTCCCAGTGAGTTGTGATGGCCAAGTTTTAAATATTTATTATTGAGAGTGCACGGTGTGTGCACAGGCACACATGCCACAGAGCACGTGTGGCAGTCAGAAGATAAATTTGTGGAGTTAAACACCACATGCGTACCTGGTGTTCACAAAGGAAAGACAAAAGGGGATGTTAGAGCTACTGAAACTGGAGTATAGACCAGTTTGAGCTCCTTCCGTCTTTCTGTGACTTCTGGGGACTCAGGCTGGTATACCCAGCCATTTTGTTGGGTAGGCCACCTTGCTCACCTGAGATAGCTGATGCTGGTTTAAATCACCTAGAAGATACACTTGTCTGTTTGTCAGGGAATTTCTGGGCTGGATTAATTAATGTAGCAGGACGCATGCTAACCGGGAGAGTCCCCTGTCTGTGGGTGTGGGTTCTGAGCTGGATGAAAAGATAAAATCAGGGGAGTACTAGCTTCCCACACCTGTGCCTCCGGCCCGAGGATAAAATACTTCTGCTGTGACTTCCCTGCAGTGGTGGACTGCACCCTCAAACTGTGACCAAAAGTAACGCTTCCTTCAGTCACTGTAAGGCAAGTATTGTAATCTCAGTATGTGTGAGACAACACAGAACCACATAGGACTGACACCTGTGTCTGATCTGGTACATAGTGTGTTCCACGCCAGCCGGGGAGACAGAGACCACCTCAACAGCAGAGATGGCTCAGCGGTTAAGAGCATGGACTGTTCTCCTGCAGAAGCTCTTTTTTTTTTTTTGAGACAGGGTTTCTCTGTGTAGCCCTGGCTGTCCTGGAACTCACTCTGTAGACCAGGATGGTCTTGAACTCAGAAATCTGCCTGCCTCTGCATCCCAGAGTGCTGGGATTACAGGCGTGCGCCACCACGCCCGGCAGCAGAACCTCTTAAGCCCCATCCCTGTACCCATGTCAGGCAGCTACAGTCCCCTGTAAGTCCAACTTCTAGGGATCCAACAGTCTTCTGACCTCTGTAGGCACCTGTACTCATGTGCACAGACATACAGACACAGATACACTCAATGCAAAATAAGTCTAGGGGGAAAAAAACCCTAAAAAACGCCAGAGCTGGGCGAGGTGGCGCATGCCTTTGGCCCCAGCATGTGGGAGGCAGAAGCAGGGGATCTCTGAGTTTGAGGACAACCTACAAATTGAGTTCCAGGATAGCCAGAGCTACATAGAGAATCCCTGTCTTGTGGTGGGAGGACAGGAATAAGGGTGTGAAGGGTAACAGTAACAAAAGACTCTTGTGAAAGTCTCTATTAGCCTCAGACACCAGAGAGTCCCATCTCTGGCTCATTGAGCACCACTGTGACAGGCACACCAGTCCACATACCCCAGTCTTACCAGTTCCTCCACACCAGTGGGTCTCAGCCTGTAGGTCCCGACCCTTTGGGAGTCCAGTGCTCCTTTCACAGGAGTCGCCTAAGACCATTGGACATCACAGATAATTACATTATAGTTCATAACAGTAACAAAATTACAGGTGAGGAAATAGCAACGGAAATAATTTTATGGCTGGGGGGTTACCACAGCAGTACTGAAGGTACTGACTTAGTCGGTCCTTTCAGGGAGCCAGTGAGAGCCTGCTAGGTTTGGTGTGAAGAAGAGGCTGTCATCAGAACCTGGCAGGAAAGTCTGGTTGCTGCACATGGGCCAGCCTGGACTATGTAGTAAATTCCAAGCCATTCTGAGCTGCAGAATGAGAGCTTGTCTCAAGCAAACAAAGAGAAAGCCGCCATTACCCACCACGCTACAAAGCAGCACTTGACATTTATTTCTGTTGTTTCTGGAAGCTGTGTGTAAATACTGGAGCTGTTTGTGTGTCTGTAACCCTTTGGTACATGGTTTTAATTCCTACTTTTTTTTCCTTTCAACAAGTGTTTTTTCTTTTCTTTCCTTTTTTTTTCTTTTTTCTTTTTCTTTCTTTTTTTTTTTTTTTTGCTTGTTTGTTTGTTTTTTTACTGTGGTCCAGGCTTCATAGTTTCTGTGTTTAAGGGTGTGTATCTAGTGCTTTTGAAAGGTTTTGTTTAAAAAACAAAACAAACTCCTTCATTTGAATGTTTGAGTTTCTAGGATTTTAATAGCAAACATTATTCTTCAGATAGCTAACTGGGTGTGGTAGCCAGTGCCTGTGTAATCTTAACATTCCGGAGACTGAGGCTGGGGGATTGAGAGGTCAAAGCGACCTGGCCTGCACAGTAACTATTTCTAGAGTATTCAGTGGGTATTTCCACATGTTTTGTTTTTGAGACAAGAGTCTCACTTTGTAACATGGGCTGGCATAGAACCCAGAGATGGGCCTGCATCTGCCTTTCTAGTGTTAGGATTAAAGACATGATCTGTCAACCCAGAAAAAAAGCTGAGACAGGTTTTTATATGAAACTTATATGTAAGAAATGTCTTAGTCCCAACAGTGTTCATGCATGTAGACATATGTCTATATAGGTATTTGTTTTATGTTAATGGTTTGTGATATAGAGAATTTGTTTTCCAAATTTTTCTTGTGCTTTCTATTTTTTTTTCTTTTTTTTCTTTTTTGGTTTTTTCCGAGACAGGGTTTCTCTGTGTAGCCCTGGCTGTCCTGTAACTCACTCTATAGACCAGGCTGGCCTCGAACTCAGAAATTGGCCTGTCTCTGCCTCCTAAGTGCAAATTTACATAATCTATGAAACTGGCCACCAGCAGATTTTGGTATGTTGTGGGGGACTGTCCTGGATCAGTGCCTCTTGGGTACTTACTGAGGAGAGATTAGATTTCCTATACCTCCTCTTACCTTCTCTATCTTTTCCCAGAGCTTTCTAGAACTCCTAGCTCCCCAGCCCGTTTTCTGACTTGTCATACCATGTGCTTCTGGCTGCCACCCTGGCCTTCTAAGATACTTGGCAACTTTGATATCCCTTTTTGTATTGGAGATGGAGGAGTCCTCATCGCCCAGTGCAAGGCCATCCTCACCAAGTCTTTTCCGATTTCCTACTTCTGAGGAAGTTGCCTCCTCACAGCCTTCTGTGTCTCCATCATCTTTGTGGCCTCAGATAGTTAAGTCAGAAGCCAGAGTCTCTCCTGTAATCTCTTTCCCTGCCCTCCCGCATCGTTACACACCGATCTTCTCGTTAAGCCGTCTAATCTCACTAATCACTCCATCACCCTCGGACTTTAATTCAGGATCCATTTAATTTGGGTCTTACATTCCTGACAGTGTTGCCTGTCTCCGTATGCTCATGGAAACATTCCTTAAGCACTGGAGAGGTGGCTCAGTGGTTAAGAGCACTTGTTGTTCTCACAGAGATCTGACCCCTTTCCTGACTCTGAGGGCAGTGGGCACACGTGTGGTGCACATCCACACAGCAGACAAAGCGCTCATAAATGCACAGTGGAGATAAAGGAGTCAGCCTGTGACCTTGCCCTAGATGCTGAGAACACTGCTGAGCAGAGCGGGCAGGACCCTCGACTCCGTTAGAAAAGTCGGGGCAGAGGGGGCACTGAGGAGCACAGAGGACCCGGAGCACCAAGCAGGAGTGCAGAAGGGGTGGACAGCTTTTCAGAGGAGGAAGCACCAGGCTCTGGAGTGACTGACATTCCATCTGGAGGAGTTACAGGGGCGAGGGAGGAGTAATATTACAAACAGACTGCTCTTGGGAGGCCAGTGGCTGACAGTAAATGGAATTGCTAACTCATTGGGGACTGAGAGTCAAAGTAGTGGAGATGCTGATTTTTGTTTGTTTGCTTTTTGTTTTTTTATTTCAAGTGTTATCCCCTTAGCCGGGTTCCCCCTCTCCCAGAAACCCTCCCACCTATACCCCCTCCCCAGTTTGTTTGTTTTTCAAGACAGGGTTTCTTTGTAGCCCTGGCTGTCCTGGAACTCACTCTGTAGACCAGGCTGGCCTCGAACTCAGAAATCCACCTGCCTCTGCCTCTGCCTCTGCCTCTGCCTCCCAAGTGCTGGGATTATAGGTGTACGCCACCACTGCCCGGCCCTGGAACTCACTTTATAGAACAGGCTGGCCTCAAACTCACAAAGATTCACCTGCCTCGGCCTCCTGAGTGCTGGATTAAAGGCGTGTGCCACTGCCGCCTGATGGATACTGTGATTATCAATAGAGATGATCAATAGGGATCAATAGTAGAGATGAGTGCACGCCTTTAATCCCAGTACTTGGGAGACAGAAGCAGGTGGATTTCTGAGTTCGAGGCCAACCTGGTCTACAGAGTGAGTTCCTGGACAGCCAGGGCTACTTGGAGAAACCCTGTCTTGGAAAACCAAAAATAAACAAACAATAGTAGAGATAAGTTTTGACAAGTGAATTACAGGTAGGAACATATAATGGAAGTCTTCATAAGGAAAAAGGCTATGTGGAGTCTACAGTACTTCAGCAGGAGAATGATACCACGGAGAATCCCAGTTTACAAAGGACTTGGTTCCAGGGGATGGTGGGCGGAGAGTGGATGGGTCGGCTTGAAAGTAGTGGGGAGGGAGGTCTGTTGAGCACTGGGACACTGCAGAAACAAGAAGGCACAGCTTGTGGTAGGCTTTGAGGAGAGGGACAGAGGCGGGGAGACAGGGAACCCTGCAGGGAAAACTGGCAAATTAGTGTTGGGCTAGTGGAAAGGGTGTCTGAGGATGGGGTGTTATCTTAGTTTGATTATCTGTGGCTGTGATTAGAAACAAGAGTGATTCTGTTCCCAAGCTCATGTTTAGCCACCATTCTTAATAAATACAGTCCAGGTTCACCAGCCCAGGGATGGCATACCTACAGTAGGCCGACCCTGTCACCTTAGCCAGAATCAAGAAAGTGTCCCGATAGCGTGCCCACCGTGCAGCGTGGTCTGTGTAATCCCTCATCCTCAGTTCTAGGTTCCTGTCAGGTTGGCAGCTGAAGCAAGTCTCGAGGGTGCACACTAGCCTTCCAAGCCAGTGTGGGGCCCAGAGCAGCAGGTGCTGGGTCTGTTACGGATCAATGGAGTCGGAGGCGCCTGTGGCACTCTAAGTGGGGCTATCCCCGGTAGGCAGCCGTATGGATTCAGGGTGATGGGGTCAGCCTGGCCTCACAGTGCAGTTCTCTGAACTAGTGTCTTTTTTCTTTGTTTCCCAAGCTCTGGGTTTATAGCATGTGCCACTACCGTATGTGGCTTAATTTTCTCTGCATTTCTAAGGCATATCATTCTGATTTTTTTTAATCTATTTTTTGGTACTAAGTTCTCTTCTTAATAATTTGTAGGAAGGACTTTTAAGCAGTACTATGCCAACCCTTTGTAAGCTCTTTGTGGACTCCACCAGTCATGACTCATTTTCTGCACCATCACCCGGTGTTGTGTGCCTGTCAGGCTTCAGATGCCAACCTGACAGGAGCCTGGTGTTATGGTTTCAGCACCAATGTTGTGATCGTAAAAAGAGAAAGAGGTTTTAGAGAATGTGGTATACGGCAGTGTGGGGAAAAGGGGGTGCCTAGGCGGGCCCATGCCCAGGCATCCCTTCCCCCAAGGGACCAGACACACACAGACATAGTATAGAATAGAGTTTATTCAGGACAGAGGATGGGAGTTAATGGGGTAGTGGAGGCAGAGAAAGGCAGAGAGAGGGAGACAGTAGAGAAGTGGAGGCTGGCCTTGACCTCATAGAGAGAGGGGGGAGAGGAGGAGAGTCTAAGAGGGGAGAGAGGAGTAAGAGAGATGAAGAGAGGCAAGAGGAATAAGAGAAGAGGTAAGAGAGAGAGGAGGGACCTAGCACCCTCTTTTATAGGCCAGGCCTACCTGGCTGTTGCTAGGCAACTGTGGGGAGCAGGCATACCTGGTAGCTGTTGCCAGGTAATTGTGGGGTGGAGCTTAGACAGAATCCCAACACCTAGAGTCACCCAAGAATGAGTATGAGACCATATGAAGCAAAAGAAAAAACCAGGGCAAACTGGCGTACGTTCACTGTATAGTATGGATGGCAATACCAAGTTCTGCCGTAACAAAACACCATCTCATAGCCAGCGGACAGAATAGCCAGGTCTTAGCTGCTCCTCACCCCGCCACTTTGAAGGCTGAGGTGAGGAGGAGCAGCCCCTGGCTTTGTGAGATGTCAGTTTTTCCGGAGCCCTCAGCCCTGTTTACTCTTAGCAGCAGCAGTTAAATGCGCCTGGTGTTCTTCCCCTTCCTGGCATCGCCTGTATTTCGTTTTGTTTTTGTAGTGAGGAGGATCAAAGCCAGGGCTTTGAGCCACATTCCAGCACACTGTCAAACTTTAAATTATTTTGTTTTTTCTGTTGTTTTATTAGAGTGTGTGTGATGTGTAGGCGCGGGTGCGGGTGAGCGTGGCAGACTCGCATTCTCTCCATCTCCCTGTGAGATTAAACTAAAGTCTCCAGGTTTGCACAGGCGCCTGAGCCCACTGGCCCCCAAGCCCACCCCTGTTTTTCTTTGTTGTTTTTGTTTTGTTTGGAGAAAGGATTTCAAGTAGCCCTGGCTGGCTTTAAACTTGCCACATATCTAAGAACTTTGACTCATTATCTTCCTGCCTCTGGAGTACTAAGATTACAGGTATGAGCCTTTTATGCCTGGTTTTATGTGGTGCTGGAGATCAAACCCAGGGTTCTGTGGATATCAGGCAAGCGCCCTACCGACCTAGCTACAGCCTCTTGTCTTTCGGGTTTTTGAGGCAGTGTATTCCTATGTAGCTTAGGTGCATTTTTTTTTAAATGTGTATTGTTTGTGCTAGGCAGTAGTGGTGTACACCTTTAATCCCAGCATACAGGAGGCAGAGACAGGCAGATCTTTGTGAGTTGGAGGACAGCCAAGCCTACACAAGGGAACCTTATATCAAAACAAGAACAAAGAACACATTGCTGGCCAGCTTTGATTCTCAACAAGTGTCTTTTCACCTGCCCGGCATTCTTTAGGTATTCAGGTTGTCCTTGAACTCACAGCAGTCCCTCCTGTCTCAGGTCAAATGAAGCTGGGGTCACAGGCCAGAGGCAACTGGGTAGAAAGGTTGTAGGTGTTTGCTTTTTTGTTAAAAGAGATTGACCCAAGGGCCTGGAGCCGGCCAGGCGGGTACTGTCCACTGCGGTATGGCTACCGCCCTCATTTTGCTTTTGAAGTGTCTGTTGGCTGAGAATGTGGCCTGCTTAGTAGAGTACCTGTCTCACAAATGTAAAGCCCTCAGTTCCTTCCCCAGCAAGGCAGAAGCCGGCTGCGATGACACCTGCCTCTTGGAGGCTGAGGCAGGAGGATCAGAAGTTCAGGGCCAGTCTGGGATCTATGAAACCCTGTCTGAGCCAGGCAGTGGTGGAGCATGCCTTTAATCCCAGCACTTGGGAGCAGAGGCAGGTGGATTTCTGAGTTTGAAGCCAGCCTGGTCTACAGAGTGAGTTCCAAGACAGCCAGGGCTACACAGAGAAACCCTGTCTTGAAAGAAACCAAAAAAAGAAAAAAAAAGAAAAAAAAAAGAAAGAAAGAAAGGAAAGAAAGAAAGAAAGACAAACAGAAAGACAGAAAGCCTTTGGGGGCCAGGTACTACAGGTAAAGATCTGAGTCTGATTTCTAGGACCCACACACAAAAGGGCACACACCTATTTGCTTCAAGTCATCCTCTGGCTTCCACATGGGTGCAGTACTATGTATGTGCACAGACACAGTATTTGAGAAGTCTTTGCAGTTTTGGACTTTTATTTATTTTTGCTTTGCTGGGAAGCAGACTCAGGGCCCTGCAAGTGACAGGCAATCAACTTTGCCACTGAGGTAAATCCCTAGGGCCTTATAATCTTTTAAAGGGATAAAATGCCACAGATCCTCATTGGTTCTTTGTCTTTACATTAGGGTATTGTATTGTCTTTATATTAGGGTATTAGGTATTGTATCTTCTAGATGGGTTTAAAAAACTATGAATCGCTGTCTTTTGGTGGCCCACGCCTGGCAGTAGCGGCTGAGTTAGAAGCTAGAACAGTAAGAGCCCCATGTGCTTTCTCCTACCTGGATCGTCTCCACTGGGTCATAGCGCCCCCAGGGGGTGTACAAGTTTTTGCCTGCTTTCCCCTGCCAGTGACCCCCACATTCCCACATTTCTGTCCAGGTTCCTGTCCTTCGAATGGTGGAGGGTGACACCATCTATGATTACTGCTGGTATTCTCTGATGTCCTCCTCACAGCCAGACACCGCCTAGTAAGTGGTAATGGCCCTCAGGTGCTCCTCACCGTGGTTCCCATCATCTCTTCCCCAGCCCACACACCCAGTTTCAAGAAGGGCTACTGGGAGGGAGGGAAGGAGAAGGTGCTAAGTATGTCCTTCTGACAGAACTTGAGAGGGCTGGGCACTTGGCTCCCTGATGGCAGTCAGGGCCGGGTCTGAGCATTCGTGTCTCCCTCAGTGTGGCCAGCAGCAGCCGGGAGAACCCGATTCACATCTGGGATGCGTTCACTGGAGAACTCCGGGCTTCCTTCCGCGCTTACAACCACCTGGTACTGACTGCCCGCCTGGCCTGTGCTCACTGCCGCCTCGCTCTCCGTTTTGGAAGACGCCTGAAGCTCTGCAGGCCTGTCTCCAGCCCTCTCTCGCTCCACTCCTAGGACGAGTTGACAGCGGCCCACTCGCTCTGCTTCTCCCCGGATGGTTCCCAACTCTTCTGTGGCTTCAATCGGACTGTGCGTGTCTTTTCCACAGCCAGGCCTGGCAGAGACTGTGAGGTGCGAGCCACATTTGGTAAGCCTCCAGGATGGGGGAGATGAAAGAGTCGCTCCTGTGGAGGCCTTGAGTGAGGTGGGCACAGGTGGGGTTTCTCGTTGTTTGTGGTACAGGCCTGGGAGGCGCATGCCAGCTCCAGGAGGGACAGCGCCCATGCATGGAGGAAACCCCCAGGCTCTTGTGTTAGACAAGCATTGTACCACTGAGCTGTAGAAAGGTGACGGGGAGTCCCATTTCCTGTGCGCCTTTAGCTCTTTATCCCTTCCAGGGAAAAGTGGGATGTGAGAGGGAAGAGAGACGCCAGGTTCTTTAGGGAACTGAGTGATCTGGGAACCATCAGAGATCTTCAGATTGCTTTGGGACAAACATGGTGGGGGAATGAGTCCCGGCATGTCAGTACTGGCAGGGTGGAGGCCCTTAGCTAGTTAATGTCCTGTGCTAACTGTTCTCTTGTTTCCTCCCCAGCCAAAAAGCAGGGCCAGAGTGGCATCATCTCCTGTATAGCCTTTAGCCCATCCCAGCCCCTTTATGCCTGCGGCTCCTATGGCCGCACCCTGGGCCTGTATGCCTGGGATGATGGTTCGCCTCTTGCCTTGCTGGGAGGCC
The DNA here is from genome assembly GCF_947179515.1 of Apodemus sylvaticus. Lineage (NCBI taxonomy): Eukaryota > Metazoa > Chordata > Mammalia > Rodentia > Muridae > Apodemus > Apodemus sylvaticus. Next base: position 54,907,284 of record NC_067481.1, read on the forward strand.
ACCAAGGGGGCATCACTCACCTTTGCTTTCACCCTGATGGTAACCTCTTCTTCTCCGGAGCCCGGAAGGTATGGGTCAGAACCCAAAGCATGCGGGTAGTCAGGGATGGGGATGCCATCTGTAACGTGTTGGAATGTGACAAGTTCGAGAGACTCAGGGAGCCTGAGGCGGAGTCAGAGGAGAGAACCGCCGACTCCAGACCCCTGTTCTTACCTTCAGGATGCTGAACTTCTGTGCTGGGATCTCCGGCAGCCAGGCCACCTCCTGTGGTCTCTGAGACGGGAAGTGGCCACCAATCAGCGCATCTACTTTGATCTGGACCCGTAAGTGGCTGTGGCCCCCTCCGGGCTCGAGTCAGGGTGTCAGAGTCTCGCTGCAGGGTTGGTTCTAGGCCCCTGGATATGAATGGGTGATGCCTGTCTGCCACAAGCCTCCCTTCTTTCCCAGGAGTGGACAGTTCCTAGTGAGCGGCAACACCAGTGGAATTGTCTCTGTGTGGGATATCAGTGGAGCTGTTGGTGACAGCAAACAGCTGGGACCCGTAATGACTTTTCTGCCCCAGAAGGACTGCACCAATGGAGTCAGGTCCTCATTCACTGAAGGAGCTTGGAGCTCTGGTGTGGGAGGAAGGTGGATTTCTCGGGTATTAGCCTGAACTAGGTGCTGACAGACTGCTCTCTCCTCCCTCCAGCCTTCATCCTACCTTACCTCTGCTGGCCACTGCTTCTGGCCAGCGCATGTTCCCAGAGCCCACCAATAGTGGGGATGAAGGTGAGACGGAGCCCGATCTTCCTCTGCTCTCCCTGTGCCACGCCCACCCTGAATGTCAGCTTCAGCTCTGGTGGTGTGGAGGGGGACCTGACCCCCGTAGCCCTGACGACGAGGATGAGAAGGGACACGGAAGGACAGAGGCTGTGGGGATGAGTTAATATAAAGACTTTGTATCACACTGGAGTCATTGTGTCTGTTTGGGGTGGCACGTGACTGGTGGGAGTTTGGCAGGGGCGGTAGTAGGTTCCTTTGTCCAGCATCTGTGGGGTCTGGCATATTGTTCCCAAAACCAGGGGCTGAGAGGTGGGACCAGGCAGGAGCCAATGAGGCGCTGAGCATGGTGTGAAGTCGAGCAGGTGGGGGTGGGCTCTCTTGCCATTGACTGTGTGGTTGCTAGGCAACTTGGTAAACTGAGGAGCAAACCTGTTTGAAATCTCACTCCTGAGGTGGCTGCATGGGGGTCACGATGAGCTGGCCTGGGTAGGGGTGGCAGGAGCTTGGTGGCAGACTGTTGAGTGTGACTATGAGACTAAGCAGACAATGACAGACAGGTCAGTGCTGGCGGCTGCACCCCGCACTGTTTACCATCATCCAGCTGCAGAAGAGAAGGGTGCGAGACACCACGGTGTCCCACTGCACCCCAGGAGGCAGAGGCAAGGACACAGAAAGGAGTAAATGGGAGAACACAGCTGCTTCTCATTGGTCTCCCCTAGACTGCAGCTCGCCTGCTCGGGCAAGGGGCTTGCTTGTTCTCCGTGCTCCTCCATCTGTCCACTCTCCCTCCTCCCCACACACCTTGTCAAATACCCAGAATGGGAGCCTTTGAAGAGCTGCTGTCAACGGGCCGTGGTGGGGACCTCAGTCAAAGGGAAAGGAGCAGCCTGTGGAGGATTGGGCAGGAAAGAGAGGAATGTGGCTCCTGCCGGGGAGGTGCTGAAAGCCTGGTGCTTACACCCAAGAAGGCAGCTCCTCCCTTCCCCCAGGATAATTGGAAACAGTCCTTCCTGTGGATTGCAGCTTTGGGGTTATAGGTACCCCTTTCCTCTCCCAGTCTTACTTTTCTCCATGATCACCCAAGAAAGGCCAAAATGTACTACTCCCTGGTCTCCACCTAATCCATAGAAAACAGTAAAGAGTCAGAGAAGCTGTGACAAAAGGAAGCCCAGGAAAAGGGGGTGTTCAGCAGCCTAGGTTGTGTTTTCAGGGTTTTCCTAAACTCCCCGTGTGACCTTGGGCAAGTCACGGGGTCCCCTCTCAACCTGGGTAGCTCTGCCCCCTCCCACTTCACACAGGTAGCCCATCAACTTAAGCGTTACTTTGTGAAGTGCCTCGCCTTCAAGGTTGTCATTATCCTCTCCAGGCCGCCCGGAAAGCCGCGGTGTTGTTTTGGAATGGAAGAGGAGCAGGCTGCGGGAGCAAAGGGGGAAGGTTTTTCGGGGTGGAGAGGGCAAGAGCCTTTCTGGATGCTAGCGAGGAAGATTCCAAACGCTCGGGCAATCGGAGGGCAGGAAGGAAAGCAAGTAGAAACTCAGCCAGAGACGGACACTGCCAGAGACAAAGGGGGCGTGAGAGACCGCGCGGGGCAGCGAGGCGGGGTGGCGGACGGGAGGTGCGCGAGGTGAGGGAGGTGTGGGGGGCGTGGGCCGCGGGATGCGACGCCCGCTCCGACTGAGCTCCAGCTCCGGTTTTTCCCTCCACCATGCTCTCCCCCTCCCCGCCTCTCCTTTAACTCCCCCCTCCTGGGCTCGGGACTGGTTTCCTCCCTTAGCCCGCTGCCCTCAATCCCGGCGAGGCTGGGGCTCCAGCTCGGTGTCTCCTTCTTCGCTGCCTTGCCCGGCGCCCCATGTCGCCTCCGCCCGGCCCTCGGCTCCCCATGTCCCCCACGTAGCCAGGCGCACAAATCCCGAGGTGCGGCGCGTGGGCCGGGGGCGCGTAGGGCGCCTGCAGACGGCCCCTGCAAGGGTTCTTGTGGGGCTCAGCGCTCTGGAGCCGGGGCGCAAGCATCGCAGAAAAGGGGGTCCTTGTGGGAGCTGGGGGTGACTAGCCACCCACCAGGGTGACTGGGGCTCCACAGCGTGGTAGCCACCCCTGGGGGTGAGAGACTTTGGGGGAGTTGGTGCCCCGCCCCCAGGCCTTGGTAGGGTCATGGGGGCCCCCCATTTTGGACCAGGGGGTGTGCAAGTCGGGGCCCTGCTGCTGTTAGGTTTTGCGGGGCTGGTGTCTGGACTCAGCCTGGAGCCTGTCTACTGGAACTCGGCGAATAAGAGGTGAGTGGCCTGGGACCAGGAGATTTCCAGTCCCATGGATAAGGGATATGGAAGCTTGGAGACTAACAGCTAGGATTCTGAGCTGAGAGGAGGCTGGCAGAAGGGTGCTTGCTATAGCACTGAGGTGAGGTGACAGGTTACAAGACAGCAATGATCTCGGGAGCCAGACTCCTAGTCTCACAGAGCTGTTTGTGGGTGGTGATACCATGTGTCGGGAGTTGGGAGACCTTACAGGGGCAAAGATAAAGTTCACGGGCAGCAGGAGGGGCAATAGAGTGGCTCTGTGGATCTGGAGGAGACCTGTGTCATCTGCGTTGAAGGGAGCCTGGTTAATGTCAGCTCTCGGGAGAGAGGTGCTGAATGGGTGCTGCTGAGGCACTGAGGGGAAGGGCAGGGACGCCTAGCTCCCAGGAGGCACTCGGCATTGCAGATGAGGGGGAAAGGGGTTCAGTTTGGGGCTCTAGAACAGCCCACCCAAGGTTCCTTGACTCTCAGTCTGTGTTCCGACTCGTGTTCACAGCCAGAGGACGAGTGAACCTTTGGCTGAACAGTGTCAGCTAGAACTCATTCCTGTCTTCCTGGTTTGGCGGATTCTTTCTGGAGCCTCTCATGGCCCCCTCCTTCCCTCTTGCCACTGGAGTCCTGAGGGTGCCACTGCTCTCTCCAGTCATCTTGGCCGCAAACTCTCCCTGACACCATTCCCTGACATGCTTGCTCTGCTTGGAAAAAGGCCAAGGGTCAGTCACACAGAGCAGACAGAACCTTTGGGAGGTCATCTGAGTGATTTGCTTCCATGACATTTCCTATCTCCACCAGCCCAAGAGTTCTGGGTTTCAGAAACTTCCTCCTTGGCTGGGGCGGTTGTGAGCCAGCATGGGAGAGGGGAGAGGACCTGAGAGTTCATCAGGTTCTTGGTCTTAACACTAGCCCTGCTCTTTGCAGCTGTGTTCTTGTCGCTTAACCTCTCTGAGTTTGTATCTTCAGTCCTTACAGCTGTTATGAGGATTGGAGACAAGGTATTTGGACATATTATATACTCATGAAAGGAGAGGTAGGATTGTTTTCTTTTCTTTTTTGTTTGTTTGGTTCTGTTTTTTTGCTTCTTGGCCTCCCTGCCCGGTTCCAATCTTGGTACCCCCCCCTCCCTCCCATATCTCAGTGGGAATAGTCAATCTCAAGCCCTCCCACCTGCTAACAACTCCTGGCTGCAGCTTTGAGTATGAGGTTTACCTTGAGGATGTAAATTGGTCTATCCCAATAGATAGGGTTGAGGCAAGGCGTTGGGACATCTGAGGTTCTTTCGGATGTCGGATGGGGGGGAGCTGATCTTTAGGAGTTTGGAAAGACGCTGGGCAACAGTTGTGTGGGACCCAGGTTCAACTGCGGATGCACAGGTGGGGCTTGCTATGGTAGGCAGGTTGTGGCTGTGCTGGGCCCATCCGCTCCCTGGCTAACTGGCCAAGGAGATGTTAGGGTTAGGGTTTGTGTCAGCTGTAGTGACAGAAACCAACTACTTCAACTCCACAGCAGGAGAGCACTTTCCTCAGGAAGTTTAAGGCCCCAAGGTAGAATGCAGGAAGACTGATCTGAGTGGTTGGCATCTCTACTTCCATTCTCATCGGCCCCATTTTGGTCATTGCCAAACTGGCATTTGCCTCATGTCCCATTAACTAACTTGGGGGATTGGTCCAGATCCCTGATCATACCACCCCCCAGCCAACCTTTTCCTTGCCCCCCTTGCCCTGGAATTCGGTGGTGTCCTGGAGAAGGGGGAGGTTCCGTCCCCATGGTTGACTGCCATGGAATAGTGAAATCACCTGGGAGGGGTAGGCTGTGTGGTTCCAGAGAGGCCAGCTCCTTGGTAACTGGCATCCTGTTGCCATGGCAACGGCACCGGTGATGGAGCGGGAGATGGCAGTGTGCATGTGGTGAGGGCGGGCTGAAGAGTGCATTTGGGCACACCAAGGGGCAGGAGACCTCTGAGCCTGGCTTCCTGCTGCTTCTGATGCGAGCTTACAGAGCCCTTAGTGCCTGGGCTTACTGAACACAGGACTCAAACAAAGGCAGTGGGTGGGAGCTAAGAATTGCTGTCCTGGATGGTTGGGAGTGAGAGAGGGAAAGCTTTGGGCGCCACACCCCTGACACCTCTTCCCTGCCTACCTTATCTTCCCTGTAGGTTCCAGGCAGAGGGAGGTTACGTGCTTTACCCGCAGATCGGGGACCGGCTAGATCTACTTTGTCCCCGGGCCCGGCCTCCTGGCCCCCACTCCTCTCCTAGTTATGAGTTCTACAAACTGTACCTGGTAGGGGGTGCCCAGGGTCGGCGTTGTGAGGCACCCCCCGCCCCAAACCTTCTTCTCACATGTGATCGGCCAGACCTGGACCTCCGCTTCACCATCAAGTTCCAGGAATACAGCCCTAACCTCTGGGGCCACGAGTTCCGATCCCACCACGATTACTACATAATTGGTACTGCCAGACATCGGGCAGGGGCAAATAGAGTGTCCCTGGGATGGAGGGGAGGAAGGTTAGGGCCATTGGAATCCACCTCTATGTGCTCATCAGTGCTCCCTTGGCATTCAGTAGTGCTCCCCCCACAGGGAACAGGGGAGGGCTGGACCCAGGAGTGCTGACCTCTTGTCCTCTTCTTATTTTCAGCCACATCAGATGGGACCCGGGAAGGCCTGGAGAGCTTGCAGGGAGGTGTGTGCCTCACAAGAGGCATGAAGGTGCTCCTGCGAGTGGGACAAAGTGCGTGGGGCCAGGGGACATCTGCTGGGAGCTGAGGGACATTTAGGTGGTGCATGCAAATCAGGGGCAGTCCTCTCAGCCCCTCAGCCTTGTGTCTTTCCCAACTTCAGGTCCCCGAGGAGGAGCTATACCCCGAAAACCTGTGTCTGAGATGCCCCTGGAGAGGGAGCGAGGGGCAGCTCACAGCCTGGATCCTGGGAAGGACAGTGGACCAGGTAGGAACCAGGCACTGCCTCCTCTGCTCCCAGACCCCAGCTGCCCTGCCTTCACCCTCTCCCGCCCTCCCTCTCCCGTTTTGGGGGCGGCGATACAGGAAAGAGGAGAAGAGAGGATGGGAGGGTGGGAGGGAAGTGGAAGCCAAATGAGGAAAAGACTCAATTAGAACTAATTAGCCAAGTCACTGCTTCAATCAGTGCTGTCAGAGAAGTGGGGGGTGGGGGGACTACATGGCAGGGAGCTGGAGGCCGGACACCTGGATTTCGATCCCCGTTTGGGGGAGGGAATATGGGGTACCTAAGGGGCCTGGGTACTGCTGGGGAAGCCCATGGGGACCCCCAGGGCTGGGTGTATCCAATATCCAGATGGTTCCTTCAGCCCCTCCCCCTCTTTCCTCCTTCACCCCTTCCCTGCCAGGTGACCCCAACAGCAATGCAACCTCCCGGGGTGCTGAAGGCCCCCTGCCCCCTCCCAGCATGCCCGCAGTGGCTGGGGCAGCAGGGGGGCTGGCGCTGCTCTTGCTGGGCGTGGCAGGGGCTGGGGGTGCCATGTGTTGGCGGAGACGGCGGGCCAAGCCTTCGGAGAGTCGCCACCCTGGTCCTGGCTCCTTTGGGAGGGGAGGGTCTCTGGGCCTGGGTGGTGGAGGGGGGATGGGGCCTCGGGAGGCTGAGCCTGGAGAGCTAGGAATAGCCCTGCGGGGTGGTGGGGCTGCGGATCCCCCCTTCTGCCCTCACTACGAGAAGGTGAGCGGCGACTATGGACACCCTGTGTACATCGTGCAGGATGGGCCCCCCCAGAGCCCTCCGAACATCTACTACAAGGTTTGAGGGCTCCTCCTACCTGGCTCTCCTCAATCCAGCCATCCATGGGGTGCTCCTCCAGGGTAGTTCATGGTATGAGGGACACCTGCACCGTGACTTTGGCCCCCTTTGCCCTCCTGGCCATAGCCCTCATCTCCAATGTTAGGATCCCTTAAGACTTGACTACACCTCTTCCTGCCCTCCCCGACCCTCATTTGGCTGTGGGCACTCCTCTGTCTCTGCCTCTTAGGGGAGGGGGCACAGGCTCAGCCTCCCTTAATCACTACACAGGTGTCCTTTCTCCGTCACCCACCCAGAGTTGGGGTGGGGATGGTCTGTCTTTTGGTTGGCACCTCTTTCTGCCTCTCACCATTTTTCTCTTCTCTCTATTTCTTATTCTCTCTCTCTCTCCTGTGTCTAGGTCTGTTCTCTCCCTCCTCCCTAGCCTCCTCCTCCTTACATCTCCTTTTACCCTCTTGGCTTCTTGTCCTTCCTGTGCCTCTCATGTGTCTCCTGGGTTGGGGCATCAAAGTATCTCTCCCCTTGTTCTTGGCCCTTTCCAACTTTTCATACCAACCACTCCCCTCCCCCACCAAAAACAGGGGGTCCGGGTGGGGGGCGGATTCTGGCACTCTACCCCTCAGCTCCAGGCATGGGGTACAGGGCCGCTTTCCCTGCCTTTCTGTGTACTTACTCCAGCCATTTGGGGTGGTTACTGGGCCACAGCTACTCCCATGAGAAGAAGTGTCCTGTTGTGGCCAGTGGCTGATAGGAAGACACGAAGCAGTGTGGACATGACGGACTGGGTCTGATGCCAAATGGGCATCAGATAGGAAGTGACGCGTTCCAGACAAGAAGTGACCAGGCCTGGACAGAAAAGGCCTGGGAAGTGGCAGCAGCAGGAACTGGAAGTGCCTTCATCCAGAACAGGAAGTCGCACTTCTGAAATAGGAAGTGGTCTGGCTGGAATCCCAAGTGGCTCTTAGTCTGGGGAGGTGGTGGGGTGGGGGTGGGGGCATGGGAAGTGGATGGTTCTTACCCTGTGGAGAAAGGGGCAGGAGGAACTTCTTGCTTTAGGAAGAAGCTGGAACTTACCACTGTGAGAGGACAGATGTGGACTGGGAATTTTTTTAGTGTTCAGTGGCACTTCCCAAGGATCCCCCTTCCCTTGTATTCTGTGCGGTTTTTAGGACAGCTAAGATGACTGCCACGTGCTGTGGCAGGCCCAATTTGTCTTGTTCTCCCCCAGTATAATCTCTGTTGATCAACAGAACTACCCCAAGAACCCACATGTTCTCCCCCCAGTAACCAGACGGCTATCTGGTTCTTGCCTTCCTCCCTTCAAACCCAACACAGCGCCCTCGTTAGTGAAGAGGTGGCCCATGGGCTGGTCTAGCTGATGGCAGTTATTAGCACTGGTTGCTGTTTCCATAGTGACAAGCCTATACCTCTTCCCTGCTCTTTAGTGCACAGTGGGCTGCTGCCTCAGTGTCCTCCCGGCTCAGTTTTATTAGATCAGAGCTGCCCTTGGGCACCGCGTTGGCCACCTCAGTCACCAGCCAAAATGGTTGCTTTGTCCACCAGAGGTCAAGTCATCTCTCTGGCGCTGTAGTTCCCAGGTCCTTCTAGGGAACAGGAAGTTGATATTGCCATTGGGGAGGTGGCGGGGTATGGCCGTCACCTCGATAGTTTTACTGTAAAAGGGAAATTTGAACAACAAAAAAAGAAAAAGAAAAAAAATAAAAAAAACTTTAAAAGTTGACCAGAAGGCTGGAAAATGACTGGACATGAATCTGGGGGTTCAGAGTGAATGTGGGGGTCAGAATGGCTTTCAGGCTGAGGGTGGGTCACTGCAAACCCCCTGGGGGCCTGGGGAAAGGACACTGGTTGGGTGGTGAGGTAAGCAGTTTCTGGAGAGGGAATCTTGGGCTCAGAAGGTTGAGGGAGGAAACCACCTGTAGAAAGGAGCTGCTGGGACACTCCAGTAGTGATATGTGCCAATGCTGGTCACGCGTGGGGGAGTTTCATGCTAAGCCAAAGCATGTGGGAGAGAAGAGTCACCGTTAGAAGCACTGTGGCACTAATGTGCACTTCCGTGACGGTCTGTTCCCTACAATCCCTTGCCAATATGCTTGAGGTTTGCTGTTGGGGATAGAGCTGATGAAAAAAAAAAAAAACTGTAGGAGACCCCCAGGGGTGCAGGCATCGAGTGTGTCTGCTTATATGCCCGGCTCTTCTCCCCCAAAAGCCCAGGTGCCCATCCCCCTAGACTCTGCCCCATTCTCTAGCCACAAAAGCTGCCATCAGGAACATCGCTGGAGCGAGTCCACAGGGTCACAACCTCTGCCCCGGCTGCCCTCCACTGACTTAAGGTTCCCTCCCACTGTCTCCCATCTGCCTGGAGGTCAAGGGGTCCTCCTTCCACTCTGTTCATAGAGGCCCCCTACCCATCAGCAAGATGCCTGGGTCCTCTGAGGTATAGGTACTGGACAAGGGGAGTTGAAAACTGAGAGAGCAGGTACTGGGCTGTGTGGAATTTCCTCCTGCCTTCCGAGCCCACACTGGAGCTACCCAAAGTGGGGAGGCTTGAGGGGGTTGGAAGGGCTGGTCCCTGGCCCTTAGTGGGGGTTGGTCGTCTTGGAAACATCCCCTTCTCTACACAATGGGAAGCCCCCCTCAGCCTCCCGCGTGGATGGAGCCGACAGCCCCATCGCTGGCTATCAGCCTCAGGGACTTGGCAACCGTAACTATGGCAACACAGAGCCCAGCAACAGGGCCCACTGAGAAAGGGAGGGGTCCAAGACTGGGGAAGGGCTGTGAGTATGAGGGGACAAGGGCTCTGAGAGTCCCCTTGACACAAACATCCTGAGGTACAGGTGGATACAAGAGGGGAGAGAAGTAGAGATAAAGTCTCTGTGACAAACACATCACCGAAGCAGCCAGGACATCACAACATGCTGAGAGACAGGAAGACACCTGGGGACCGATGCACAGCTGGGAAGAGAAACAGCACAGACTGCTCAGCCCCTGGGACACACCCCCTCCGAGCACTGGCATCCACAGACCCCCTGCCAACCACCTGACATTCACGACACCTACAGCCTTTCACATGCGCACTGACTTGCCTGTCTTTTAAGCTATTTGAAAATGCTGGTGACTTCCACTTAGAACCACACATGCCATCTGTTGGCTTTCTGGAGACAAGTACACACACACTCCCAGGGTGACAACTATGACAAGAATAGAAGGGAGGGGAGCTACTCCTTCCTCCATTCGTTCATTCAGCCGCTCCAACATGTCTACTGTGTTCCAGGTGCCACTTCAGCCCTGCGCACTAAGGCGAAAATCCCCTGCTTCATAAAATCACATTTTTGTCTATTGACTGTTTTTATACTCCCCCCCCCATGGTGCTAGTGTCAAACCTAGAGCTTTGAACATGTTTGAGAAAACATTAAGCCACACCTCCAGCCCCAGGTCCACTTTTTTAAAAGATGAATTTAATTTGAATATTTTTGCCTGCGTGTGTGCATGTGCACCTTGTCTGTGTCTCATGTCCACAGAAGTCACGAGGGCATCAGATCCTCTGAGCAGAGTTACAGAGCCCTTGGGCCTTGTGGAACCAAACCTGGGTCCTTTGTAAGAGCAGCTCTTAGTCTCTGATCCTCTGGCCTCCCTCTTGCCTGCATTTGAGACAGGGTCTCAGTCTAGCCCAGGCTCTTTGGTTGTGTGATTGACTGACTGACTGATTTTTAAGACAGGGTCTTGATGGCCAGTGGTGGCACACACCTTTGATTTCAGCACTCAGGAGGCAGAGGCAGGCAGACCACTGTGATTTCAAGGACAGTCTGGTCTATAGGGAGAGTTCCAGGACAGCCAGGGGTCTGGAAAACAAATCAAAACCAACCAACCAACCAACTAACCCCTGAAACAAAGAAGGTAGGGTTTTGACATATAGACCAAGATGGCCTTGGATTTAAGAGACCTGCCTGTCTGCCTTCGCTTCCTGACTGTGTGCAACTCCATTTCTGCCCAGTGTTTAGCTTCTGAGATCCACAATTTAAAAAAATATTTATTTATTTATTTATTTATTTATTGGTTTGATTTGGTTTTTCAAGACAGAGTTTCTCTGTGTAACAGGACCCCGCCTATCCTGGAACTCACTCTGTAGACCTGACTGGCCTCGAACTCATAGAGATCCACCTGCCTCTGCCTCCCAAGAGCTCTGATGAAAGGCATGCACCACCCCACCCCACCTGAAGTCCACATTTTGATGGGGAACAGCATTTACAATCTCAGTTCATGAAAACAATATTGAGGCTGAGGTGAGAGGAGTTTGAAGCCAACCTGGGTGGGTGAGAGACCCTGTGGAGAACGGAACAAGACCAAACAAAGAAAGGAAACTCAGGGGAACAGGGTAACTCTTTCCGGTTCAGAGGTCAGAGAGTACTGGTGGGGCAGCCAGGAACTGCAGTGAGAAGGCAGAAGCAGCGATAGAAAGGGAGAGATTTTGATGTGTTTGGTAATAACAAGGGCATTCTCCTTATTTTTGTTCCCTGTCTGTCCCTAGCCACAGCCCAGGGGGCAGAAAGTCACTCTAAGAAGCTAGTCAAGTCAGGTGTGGTGCACATACTTAATCTCAGCACTCCGGAGGCAGAGGCAGGTGGATCTCTCCGTTTGAGGTCAGCCTGGTCTACGGAGAGAATTCCAGACCAGCCTGGGCTACACGGAGAAACCCTATTTCAAACAGTGAGGGGATGAGAAGAGGGGGGGGGAGGGAGAGGAGGGGAGAGAGAGCAAGAGGGACAGACAGAGTCAGACAGAGAGAGACAGGGAAAGAAAAGAGAAAGAAGACTTGGTCTTCTCCCCTCCCCTCCCCCTGGGTTCTTGTGTGTATAGAGTAGTTGTTCTTTCTCAAGGACTTTTTAAGCCCGAGGAGGGCAAAGATGATGGCTCGAGCTTTTGGACACCCAAGACAGTAAAATCCAGAGCAGGAAGCTGAGTGTGGGGTGGCAAGAACTTGTAACCCCAGCGCTTGAGAGGTGTGGAGGAAGGAGGCTTATGGGTTTGAGACCAGTGTAACCTGTAAAGCGAAACCCTATCTCAAACAACACAATGAAAAGAGCCCCCAGTCCAGAGCCGGAGCGGGCGAGCAGAGCAGAACTAACAGAAACAAGTAGGCAAGGGACCGAGATGCCCAAGCTGCCCTTCCCGACAGTGGGAGGGAGGCTGTGCAGCTCAAAGGTTACAACTATCACCTGTTCGGAGTGCCGTCCTGACGTCTAATGCGCGTGTGGTAGGGAGCATGCATGCAGGCCGTGGCATGCGTGTGGAGGGCAGACACCGGGTTGCCAGACTCGGTTCTTCTCCCGCGGCCCCCCGCCCCCCGGGACGGAACCCTGGTTAGCAGGCTTTGCAGCAGGTGCCTTCACTCCCTGAGCCCACTCACCAGACTGCAATCAAAATATCCGGTGGATAACGTTCGATGCTACAAACTGAGATTTAAGTTAGAATGAAATGTGGGGCTCCCTAGGGGGAAAGTGGGCACCCACAGACACGGGGCTCCACCTTCCCAGGGAGAGGTCCGAGGTCTGCAGGCAGGCTGGGAAAGGAGCCGCGGGGTGGTTCTGAGGCAGCCTGCTGGCTTGCCTGGGTTTGGGGCGGTAGGCAGGGACTAGAAAGACACCGCGAGAACGGCCACTATGGAGTAGCAAGGCCGGGCAGGTGTCTGGAGGGAGTTCAAAGCCACCAGCTTCCAGGCAGCCATGATTCCTCATGCGGGAATCGAAGCAGTCCATTTCCTGGTTCTCTCTCAGGAACTCAGGCGTCAGCTCCCTCAATGGCACTGACTGGTGGGGTGGGGGTGCCCACGAGCAGCCTCAGGGGGCAGCAGCTGGTGAGTGGGGAGGAATCTGTGTGCTCAGCAAACAGCAGCCTTCGTGCGCATGGGCCTCCCCCCCCCCCCCATCAATCAGCCTCAGCCAAATGTCCCTGCATTCCCACCACCCCAAGGGGACTGGGGCTGGGCCAGGGTCCCCAGGGGAGTGAGAAGGGGATGGGTGTGGGGAGCTGGGGTGGGGCTTCAGTTTCCATCCCTTGGCCTGTGTTCTCTTCTCTTCGGAAGCCCTCAGTCTTGGTGACGTGGGTGGAATGACTCTTTCCTGGCTCCTGCCACTCTGGGGGCACCAGCTACAAATCACCTGTGGGGGGCCTTGCTGGACGAGAAAGGGGGCAGGGAGATGAGTCAGGGTGCGGAAGAACCCACTCTGGTTCTCATGGGACTGGTCCAGGCCATGGTCAGCAGGGAGGTCGCTGGCACAGAGGCCCTGCCTCCCGGACTGGCCCTTCTCTCCTAATGGATGCTCTGGTCAGCCAGTGGAGAGACCCTGACCCTTGAACATCTGTCCTTCTAGCTTCTCCTAGCATCCCAAGCCTCATTCCCTGTTCTCACCAAGATCTAGAGGCATGACACCTACCTCACCCAAAGTTTGCTATCACCCACAGGGGTGGGTGTGGGTGTGGGTGTGGGGGGGACGACTGTGACTTCTAGGTCTTAGCTTCTGGCTCCTCTCCCTCTCAGCCCTTACTCCCCTCAGGGACCCAGGCGTCCTGCCCACTCCCTTTCCCATAGCAACCATTCTTCTTGGAGTTGCTTAAGACTTTAATATCATTTCATTAAGTCCGTAAGTTCAGGGAAGGCTGGGAACACAAAGGGACTAGGAGTGGGCCAAAGAGGGCCAAGGTAGGGGAGAAGGACCGAGGCCCCTCTTCTCCGTGGAGATGGCTCTGAGAAATCAAATATTGACAGTGGGAGGACAGACCTTATTAAATCTGGGACAGGGGTGTGTGGGTGGCTGTGGGAATGGCAGGATGCCTGGGTTCTGAGGGTGATAAGGCTTTGCGGGGATGGGGTTGGGGTGGGGTCGGGGGGAGCCTATAGCTGGGATGGCCTAGGCTAAGGGACTGACTCCAGGGTGACTGGTCAGTCCTTTCCTTTGGGATGTGCTTAGATTTGCTACTCTGGCTGTTTCTCAGCTGTCCCCTATAGTCCCTAGGGACAAGCACCCCATCACAGCTGTGGCTGCCTCCCCATCCTCTCCCTTTACCTCCACCTCTGTTGATGAGCTTCGAGCGGCAGCGTTTAATCGGATTGAGCAGTAATTAGCAAAGCAAGATGTTTGATTACCTATTTAGCATAATGTGGGGGGCTGGGATCCCTAGACACAGCCACAGTTGAGAGGGGAAGTCAGAAGAGAAAAAGGCTCTGTGCAAAGTTCCTTTCCCTGAGGGATTTATGAACCTGCCCTTGAGGATCCCCATCCCAAGCCTCCCCACAAATTCTCGGTCCTTTGGGATTTTTCCCTTTGGGATTCTGACCAGCCACACCACCCCTCTCTACCATCTGGCTGGAAGATTACCTACATGTTCCATCCCAGCCCCGTGTGCTGTGCAGCTGCTGGTTTCAGGGTGTGGCGCGCATCATCTTTCCTTCAGTCCCTGCTCTCTCAGCAACAGGAGTCTGTGCTGGGCCAGAGACCACACAAATCAGAGCCCAGAGACCCATCTTCAGGATAATGGCGGTAGCCAGATGTGGCGCACACCCCTGTTAATTCCAGCACTCAGAAGGCAGAGGCAGGACTCAAAGTTTGAGAGTTTGAGGCCAACTTGAGCTACGTGGCGAACGGGGAAGGTGGTGGTGGTGGTGGTGGTGAGCGGTGTGTGTAAGTAAGAAAGGAATTGTTGATTATGGAAGTGGTAGCTTGGGTCAGGGTGTAGATAAATACATTGGCTTCCAGGAGTACCAGGGACTGCCACTTCCGGCAGGACCAGACTGGCAAAATGAGACCTGTCAGGTGTGAAAATGGGGGAGCTGAGGTGCCAGCGTCTCTTCATAGCCAGCAAAGAAAATGCCATCACTTTAGCTCCTCATGGAAATGTAATCAGTGGGCTCGCTGCTGGCTTTGTCTTAATTAGGCACTATTGATGGAAGCAGGGAGGGCGCCTCCCTATTCCCATGATTCTGCTTCCTCGCGACATTTCCCACGTCTCCCCAAAGCGTCTTACGACCCCGGGTACAGCTGTCTTTTCCGCCTTCCAGCCACCAGGACGCGCAGCGCCCCCTAGCACCCGCTCAGTTCTGCCCCTCCAGTGCTCTCCAAGCTGCTCTGGGACGCAGCCTTTGTTCCAAGGAGAGCAAAGCTCCTCCCAGGCCGGGTCACCTTCCCCGAGGGAGTCCCCGCCTCTCGTTCGCCCCCCAAACCAGCAACACTTTTCAAAGCCAATCCTCAGATTAAAAAAAAAATCCAGTTCCAGCCTTCACCCGTTTCCCCCCCACCCTGTGCCTCCCAGCAGTCATAGACCCCAATCCGGGCTAAGAAGCAGGAGCAGCAGGAGGGCAGGGGTGCTCCAGCCCCGGTTTTTCCCCTGGACCCAGCTGCAGCCGTGGCTGTTTGGAAATCCTGGAGAGTTTTCTAGAAGGTGAACGAATCTCGCAGGCGGGACCCCGAGCGCCACCTGCTGGACCCGTGCAGGCCGGAGCCCCCACACCTGGGGGACCGGGTCGGGCGTTTGGGTCCTCTACGTCTTTTCCACATCCTGCGAGACCGTGTCTCATTGTTTTCAGTCCCAGTCCTTCCAGCTTAGTCCTCAAATCCAGGCGGGAGCCGTCCCCCGCACCTTCGGCTCCCAGATTTAGTAGATCTCGAAACCCTAGCACGCCCCCCCCCTCTTGCCCTTTAGTCTCAGATCCACGCGGGAAAGACTCTCGTGGGGTGGGGCCGCGGAGCAGTGCGCCTGCGCAGTGTTGGCAGACCCGCCACTTACTCTCCCGGCCCCGAGTTGCCATGGCGACGCGTGCATGCTGGCGCGAGCCTGGGAGGGCCACGCGGGGCAGCTTCTTGGTTGGTGTGACCCAACCGTCGGTCTAGGGAGGAGAGGGTCGACATTGTGAGGTGTGTGTCGGGACAGAGGGAAGGAAAGAATGCTGGGGAAAGGGGGCAGCTGTCGGGGAGGAGCAGCAGCTTGGAGGAGTGGCGGTGGCTAGAGGGGCCAGGGGAGCAAGGAGCATTTGTGACTGAGAGGAAGAAGGGCAATTCAGGGTGCAATGAAGAGGGGACAGTTGTATGGGCAAGAAGTTGTGAAGGAGACTGCATACTGGTGACCATTGGGGAGCAGGCGGGCCCTGAGGTATTTCCGGTAACCCCAGTGAGCCCCGGGCTGGAACAGTGTCTCCTGGTGTCTGCAGTGTGGTTTACGTCTCTCCCGAGGCTCCAGTTTGAGGCTCAGGGGAACTAGGTGCTTCCCCTGAGGCTGATGAAGGAAACGGCGCTCTTGTAGTTGGTTTTATTGATTTGTTGGCCTAACAGAACGTTTTTCCTTGGAGCAAAGTACAAATCCTTCAAGTTTGAAATTCATAACCCGTGATCAATGCCTGTGGCAGCCTGTGGGGATGAGGAAAGGAAGCCACAGGTGGCTGCCAGACTCCCGAGAAGGAAGAGGGAGTGCCCAGCGTTCTACAGTGTGTTCCTGGAGGTTCTGTGCTCCTGACAGGGCTGCTTTTTCTGCCCGCTGGGTCTTCCTCAGGCCCTCAGTTTCTTTTTCACCATCGCATAATATGAAATTCGTTACCGAATTGCTTTTGTCCTTCTTGGTTCCTGGTTGTTCTTAAGGACATTTGGAACCTGGTGATCCTGAAATTGTGTACTTAGGGTAGACTGGACCAACAGGCCTAAGGGCCTAAGAAACCGCAATCCACACTAAACAGGCTCCCCACCTCTAAGCCATTAGAGACTAAAGAGACTTGTGTACATGGTCTTTGTTTAAAGCTGTTGAGATTTCAGTGTGGAAATTGGGTTTGCCTCAGTGACTTGACACAGAGACAGCGATGATAAGTGATAATCTCGGGGACTGGGCTCCTCTCCATGGGCCTCCTCTTATTCAGGAGACTGTAGGGCAGTGTGGCTGAAGGTCTGGGTGGACATATCATGCATTTTCCATACCTTAGTGGGGTTTCTGTTATAAAAAAATTAATTTTTTATGTACACATAAAAAAACGTGTGTAGGTACCCAAAGAGGCCAGAGGGTAGTCAGATCACCAGGATCTGGAGTTACAGGCAGTTGTGAGTCCCCAGGTTGCTGGGAACCAAGCTCTTGTGGCCCTGAAGAGCAGGAAGCTATCTGTTCAGTTCCTGTGACTGCTACTGGTTTGTTCTTAATGGCTTGTGAGACCTCGATTTCCCCCACTTGTAGTTATTGTCTGTTTATGTGTGTGTGCGTGCCGTGGTGTGTAAGTGCAGGGCAGAGAACAGCTTGTGGGTGTGGGTGTGCTCTCTGTACCGCGTGAACCCCAGGGATGGAATTCAGGACCTTAGTCTTGTTGGCAGGCGTCTTCGTTTTCTAAGCCCTCTAGCCTGCCCGGGGCTTTGGCTTTTAATCTGATTCTGTGGAGAATTTGGGTTATCCCAGGGAAGAAGTGAGAAGGACTCCATGGTCCCCCTCCCTTTTTAAATTTGGTGTTTGGAGTCTAACCCAGGGCCTTGTACGCGCATTCTATGCAAGCACTTTACTACTGAGCTGTGACCCGCCCCCCCCCCCCCCCAGCTCCAAGGTTCTATTGGGTGTGCCCCGAGTGTCTAGCAGGGTACTCCCAGAAAAAAGGATCATCTTGGGTGTCCCACTCAGTTTCTGAATCTAGAAGGGAATGTGTGTCTTGGGAGGTTGGATTAGAGGTGGGATCTGGAGGTGGACTTCCGGCACCCGTGTACCTGCAGGTTTTGCCTTCAAGATGGCGAGCAAAGCTGAGAAGAAGCGAAAAGTGGGTGGCCGGGGAGGCGCCCGGGCAGGCCGAGCTGGCCGAGCTCCTCAGTCCATTGCGGCCCCGGGAGCTACCGAGGCTTCCCGGTTCTCTATCGTCCAGGAGCCGGAGCCGGAGTCCATCAAGGAGGAGTCTGGTGAGTACTTGCGGGAACAGAGTACTTAGAAATGGATGGAGGGGAGAATTAGAGAGGCCTTTGAGCACCTTTTTATTTTTCTTTCTTTTCCTGGAGACAGGGTCTCTCTGTGTAGCCCTGGGTGGTCTCAAACTGGCTAGGTACACCAGGCAGGCCTGGAATTCAACAGGGATCTGCCTCCCTTTGCCCCACAAGCCCTGGGATCAAAGTGGGCACCACCAAGCCCAACTCTTGAGTACCTTGGGGCCAGGGAGCAGAGCCTCGAAGCAGAAGCAGGATAGGTGTGATAGTGTATCTGTGACAGAGCTCTGTGGAAGCCTCTGTCCTTCTCTTGTCTTTTCTCTTTATATGTGCACGTGTCTCCTTCCTGGCCAGCCCGCTATTTATTCTGTCTTAAAAATCTCCCATGAGCGAACCAGGAATTCACCAGCCAATTCTTTCTCCAGCTTCTTCCTTATTTCAAGTGTTCCTGGTTGTTCCCACCCCACCGTAGAGGGTTTGATCTCTTCCTTTTTCCTATTTTCACCCTGGGTGGCAAAACAAATAGTGTTTTTCTTCCATTAAACCCATCACCATGGAGACCCAGCCTGCTTCGCCACCCTTTGATTCCTAAGCCCGGCTGATGCTTTCCGCCATCTGTTGAAAGCTCCTGTGTTTTCTTCCTCGTCTTGGCAGAGACTTGGTAGATGGTGGAGGTTCAGGTCCATGGTGACAGGAAAAGAAGCCTACATGGAGGGAACAAAGAGCTGCGTCTCGTGGAGCTGATCCTGGAGCCGGAGGGGTTGGAGGGGCTTGGGGGCTTGGGTGCTGCCAGTGCCTTCCCTTTAGACCCAGTCCAGTGGCCTGAGACTGTGGGCCAGGTGTAGACCTCACCCTTAAGACGGGGCTTGTCGGTATTGCTGGAGCCCGGCAAGGACGAAGGGAAATAGAATCTTCTCCTGCTGACTTTTACAATTTTATTTGATTAGTATCTTATTGTTACTACTACTATGTTATTATATGTATGGCTGTCTTGCCTGAATGTCTGAGCACCATATGCATGTCTCTGGTGGAGGCCAGAGCATCAGATCTCCGAGAGCTCTAATACAGATGGTGAGCTCTCATGTGGCTGCCGGGGTCAAACGGAAGTCCTCTGGAAGACATGCCAGTGCTCGTAACCACTGAGTAATCTCTCCAACCCCTAATTAATTCATTATTTACATATATGTTTAGTGTGTTTGTGTGTGCGTGGAGGGGTGTGCCTACTCATATCACGGTGCACATGTGGAGGTCAGAGGGCAGCTTGTGGAACTTGGTTCCTTCCTCTCACCACCTGGGTTCTGGGGATCACACTCATGTGGTGAGGCTTGGTGCTGAGTACCCGAATGTGCTGACCCAGGCCCAGACCCTCTCTTTTCCTTCAGTGCTGAGGGCTGAATCCAAGGCCCCATGCTTGTCAGGCAAGTGCTCTACCACGGAGCTGCTGTAGCCTCAGATAGAATCCACTGTGATGAGATATTGGGAATAGGCCTAGGGCTGTGGGTGTGCTAGCAACACACACACACACACACACACACACACACACTGAGAGATGGGGTTTTCTTATGTATCCCAGGAGGGCTTTGAACTCTTGCTCTTGCTTCGAATTCTTGACCTTTCATTTTCAGTCTCCCCAAGTCCGGGACTATAGACCCGCACCTCTCCTGGATCCTCACTGATATTACTAATAAGGGTTAGGAGATGAAGTGCGGGTCTAGGGAAAAGGCCCGTGAACCTACTCTAGGATCTATAATAGTCTTTTAGAAACACACAATATGGGCTCAGCAGTTAAGAGCACTGACTGCTCTTCCAGAGGTCCTGAGTTCAATCCCCAGAAACCACATGGTGGCTCACAACCATCTGTAATGGGCATCCGATGCTGTCCTCTGCAGTGTCTGAAGACAGTGACAGTGACCCACATAAAATAAATATGGCTGCAGCGAGCGGGGCCGGAAAACATTAAATTAAAAAAAAAAATGAAGAAAAGAACTGAGTCCTGCAAGCTGTTCTCTGACAGCCACATGCACATGGTGGCTCCTCTGTGCCCGTTTCCATTGTGACATAGATAACATATTTAAGAAGATCCTGAAGCCTGGCGGTGGTGGCACACGCCTGTAATCCCAGCACTCTGGGAGGAAGAGGCAGGTGGATTTCTGAGTTCGAGGCCAGCCTGGTCTACAGAGTGAGTTCCAGGACAGCCAACGCTATACAGAGAAACCCTGTCTCGATAAAACCAAATCCAAAAAAAAAAAAAAAAAAAAAAAAAAAAGATCCTGAAACCTCTAGCTTGCAAGTTCCCACCCCTATAAAGTCTGGCATATAAACTTATTTAGTGGCAAAACCTAACCTAAGCTGACATAAAGGTATTTATGATCTGTTCAAGCCACTTACTATAAATATTCATATATTTTACTGCAGAGATACAGTAATAAAAGGTTGGTTGTTAAATATTGCTCTAGAGCTCTCTGGAACAGGAGCCAGGGATTCATACCAAACAATGTTACATTACTTTTGGTTTTTTGAGACAGGATCTCATATAAGCCAACTTGGTCTTCAACCTCCTTTGTAGCCAAAGCTGACGTTTGTCTTAGGGTTTCTGTTGCTGCAATGATGCATCATGCCCAAATAGCAAATTGGAGAGGAAAGGGTTTATTTGACTTACACTTCCACAGTCTTGTTCATCAATGAAGGAAGTCAGGATAGGAACTCAAACAGGGCAGGATCCTAGAGGCAGAAGCTGATGCAGAGGCAGAAGCAGATAAGGGCAGAAGCTGATGCAGACACCACGGAGGACTGATGCTTACCGACCTGCTTGCTTCCCCTGGCTTGCTCAGCCTGCTTTCTGAAAGAACCCAGGACCACCAGCCTAGGGATGGCACCACACACAATGGTCTGAGCCCGCCTCCATTGATCACTAATTGAGAAAATGCCTTACAGCTGGATCTCATGGAGGCATTTCCTCAACTGAGGCTCCTTCCTCTTGATGACGCTAGCCTGCATCAAGTTGACACACAAACCCATCCCCCTGCCTCCATTTCGGGAGTGTTGGTATTACAGGTGTGTGCCAGCCTGAGCCTGACCCCAGAGCTTCATGCACTCGAGGCTAACACTCCACTAACTCGGCTGCACCCCCAGCCCCCGTGTCACAGACGGTGTTACAACTTTAAATCTTACTCTGTCCTGGTCTAGAGCTGGAACTCAGGATCTTGCCCCGGTTAGCACAGGCTCTCCCTCTGCCCTGCACTCTAAGCTCCATACAATTCTGACTTCAGAGCATTTCTGACACCATGCATTGTGGGTAATGGATCACAGGCATATTTTAGGCAGAAGAGAAAACCATGGCAGTGTCCCCAGTCATGAGGATAACACATCCCTGCTCACACCATCCCCAGGTCTCCTCCTTCCTTAGAGGCCACTGCTGTCTTGCCATGTGGTATATCTTCCACTACTGCTTAATTTTCTGCGTATATCCATGAATGTTGTGTACTATTATGGCATTGCATGTCTTTTCTTTCTCTTTCTCTCTCTCTCTTTCTCTCTCTCTCTTTCTTTCTCTCTTTCTTTTTGTTTCAAAGACAGGGTTTCTAGGGTACCTCTGGCTGTCCTGGAACTCACTCTGTAGACCAGGGTAGCCTTGAACTCATAGCCTCTGCCTCCCAGTGCTGGGGTTAAAGGGGTGTGCCACCACATCTGGGGGCACTGCATGCCTCTGTTTCAATCGAATTAGAGAAGACAAAACCTGTTTATCTCAGTGGTTGCCTAGTTTCCCTCTTGGTTTCCCATTGCTAAATCTCTTCCCTTGGGGAGATGTAAGCAATGTCTCCCTCCAAGGTCCTAACACAAACCAAGGTTTGTGCCTGCAGAGTTCAGCCTGGGGTTTAGTGGTCTGTCCTACTGAGTGTAAGTGAGGGATTACTTACAGGAGTGGGAGGCCTCCATCTGGGGATGGTCTTTAGTCAGCAGGGATAATGCTTTCCCATAGCTGCATAGACGGAGTCGCTCTCTCTCTTAGCCCTCCTCCATCTGTACACCCTGAGACCCTCAGGCCACATACATGCAGTTAGGGCAGAGTGGCAAACAAGTAAAGGAGGTGGCGAGATGCTTAGGTGAGGTTTCCCTGACCCACCTCTCAGTTCCCTGTTTATAAGAGCGAAGGCCACAGGTCAACAGTCCCAGCTGGGGTAATGTTTTGCAAGCAAGCCCAGCTAAACTCTTGAAGAAGAAAGATGGTGGCCGCATAGCTCAGAGGACAGTCCTGAGTGAGAAATGGAAAGCTATTAGCTCCCAAGGGACTCAGCTCAGTCCCCTTGCTGTGAAGCATCTGCCATTGTTTTCCATCTCTCCTCCGTTCCTTCTTTGTCCGCACCCTGCCTTTCTGGCCGGCAGGGCGTCCTAGGCCCCCTGTCCTTCAGTTCTGTCTCGTTGGCCCCTTCCTCCCTCCAGTTCCCAAGGATGGGAAGCCTGCTGGTTTTGTCCTGTCTGTAGCATGAGCAGAAAGTGCCGAGGCAGAGAACCAGTGTAGGTTTGTGGGCCCCACAGGGCAGATGTGGCAGAGTGGGGTGCCTGGGGTGGGAGAAGGGCGGACTTCTGTGGGCCCCAACTTCTCCGTGCAGGAGGAGGACTGGTGGCGAGTAGAACCTAAATGGTAGGCTACTCCTAATTCTAATTTCTCATCCCCCAAACTACCTGCATCTTGCCCCAGATAGCTTTATTTATTTATTTATTTATTTATTTATTTATTTATTTTGAGGCAGGGTTTCTCTGTATAGCCCTGGCTGTCCTGGAACTCACTCTGTAGACCAGGGTGGCCTTGAACTCAGAAATCCACCTGCCTCTGCCTCCCAAGTGCTGGGATAACGGGCATGCACCACCACTTCCCCGGCTCTCCGGCTATCTTTAACATTATTTGTATTTTATTAGTGTTATCTTACAACACCATTAACATTATTGTTGTTGTTTTTACGTATGTGCTCCTCTGTAAGTGCACAAGTGACACCGCACCTGTGTACAGGGCCATCTCTCCCTCCACTGCAGGTTCCTGGGACTGAATACAGATTGTTAAGCTTAAGGGCAGATGCTTTTAGCTGCTGAGTTATCTTGCTAGCACCAGCTTTTTTTTTTTTTTTAATATTTATTTTCTTTTTAACGGTGTGTGTGTGTGTGTATTGGTATTGTTCATGTGTGTGTATTGGTATTGTTCATGTGCGTGCTTGTGCCAGAGGAGACCAGAGTATAGAAAGTCCCTGAAACTGGAGTTATAGGCAGTTGTGAGCCATCTGATATATGTGCTGGGCACGAAACTCTGCAAGAGCAGTTCGTGTTTGTAAGTATGTGCGTATGTGTGTATGTGTGTATTTATGCATGTATGTATGTATGCATGTGTGCATGTGTATATGTGTGTATGTATGTATGTATGATGTATGTATGTATGTATGTATGTATGTGTGTATGTATATTTTGAAACAGGGTCTCCCTCCCTCTGTGGCCTTTGCTGGTTTGGAACTCACTATGTAGATGAGACTGACCTTGAACCCACAATGACTCACCATTCCCTGACTCCCACGTGCTATTGTGTGTGCTTTTAAGGAGATTTTATGCAGCTGAGGCTGGCCTGGAATTGATTCTCCTACCCCTGCTCTCTCTCCGCTGGGACCGTGTAAATATGTGCACTACCACTCTGAGATTTCAAACAGCAATTTTAAAAATCAAACATGTTAATACAACACAATCCAAAGATACACTAATTTGATACTTACATGCCGAGGAGAGATGCCAGGAAAATATTAAGGTCTTTGTTTTCTATAATTAAACCGTTATGTTTTTATAAGAACAGAAAACGTGGTGTGTACAGTAAAAACCCTGCAGCTTATAACATACAATAGTCTCCAATCTGAGCTGAGGTGTTTCAGGAGATATTTGTTGGCGATGTGTTGGTGGTACGTGCAGTGTGTGTGAGTGTGTGTGTGTGTGTGTGTGAGTGTGTGTGTGAGTGTGTGTGTGTGAGTGTGTGTGTGTGTGTTATGTGCTTAGGATCAAGGCCATGGAGAACTTGCAGAATGTAGCATGGGTGATGGGTGATGGCTGCCAGACGTACCTCAGGTTCATTATGAGTTCTATTTTTTAATTTTTTAAAAAAGATTTTATTACATTTTATTGTTATTTATTTATTCTCTGAGTGTGCATGTGGTGTGCAGGTGCCACAGTATTTAAGTGGGGTCAGAGGACAGCTTGTTGGAGTCAGTTCTCTCCTTCTACCATGTGGGTCCCAGAGATGAAACTCAGAGCACCAGGCTTGGCAGTGTACGCCTGAACCCACTGGGCCCTCTTGCCAGCCCTTTACATTAATTTTCATCAGAAACCTCTTACTCTCGTCAAAGTTTTCCAGTGCCCATGTTCTGTTATGCAGTCCCATATGGGGTTGCAACCCACATTCAAGAAACTTGACCTGGGGGCTGGAGGGATGGCTCAGTGGTTAAGAGCACTGACTGCTCTTCCAGAGGTCCCGAGTTCAATTCCCAGCAACCATCTGTAATGGGATCTGATGCATTCTTCTGGTGTGTCTGAAGACAGCTACAGTGTGTACTCATATAAATAAAATAAGTAATTTTTTTTTTTAAAAAAAGGAAAGCCATTTTAAGTACCTTGACAAATTGGTGCTAAGTGATTCCTGGATCTATCTCCTTCTTTTCTTCCTCCTCTTCTTTCTCCTCCTCTCGTCCTCCTCCTAATGTATGCGTGTGTGCATACATATGTATGTATATTTAATATATGTATGTATTATGCATATATATGTATGTGTCTTGGTTTGACTTTTGTTGCTGTGATAAAACACTGGCCAAAAACAACCCAGGGAGGACAGGGTCCGTCACTGAGCGGTGCCAAGCGGGGCAGGAACCTGGGGCAGGAACCAGAGCACAGGCTGTGGGGGAATGATGTTCGCTGGCTGTTCACCACGGCTCGCTCAGCTTGCTTATTTGTTTATTTGTTTATTTATTTACGGAGGTGTTGCTCGGACATATGTCTACATGTATACACAGGGGTCAGAAGAAAGTGTCATCCTGGAACTAGAGTTATAGATGGTTGTGAGCCACCATGTGGTTGCTGGGAATCGAACTTGGGACCTCCGGACAAGCAGCCAGTGCTCTTAACCTGTGAGCCATCTCTCCAGCCCCTGGAGGCTTTTTTTTTTCTTTTTTTAAAAGTAAGATTCCATCTCCCCCGGTGACTCTAGCTTGTGTCAAGTTGATAAAAAAAGCTAACCAGTGCAATATGTATATGTGTATGTGTGTGTATGCATGTGTGTATGTAAAAGTATCCTTTTTTTCTCATCTATCTGTCTACCTGTGTATTTATATATTTATTTATTTTTAAATTATATCTTTATTATTATACCTAAGTACACTGTAGCTGTCTTCAAACACACTAGAAGAGTGCATCAGATCTCAGTACAGATGGTTATGAGCCACCATGTGGTTGCTGGGACTTGAACTCAGGACCTTCGGAAGAGCAGTCAGTGCTCTTAACCACTGAGCCATCTCTCCAGCCCTATATATTTATTTATTTATAGAGCATTGGTGTTTTGCCTGCATGTATGTCTGTGTGAAGGATTCGGATCCCCTGGAACTAGAGTTACAAAAAAGTTGTTACAGACGGTGTGAGCTGCCATGTAGGTTCTGGGACTCGAACCTGAGTCCTCTGGAAGAGCAGCCAGTGCTCTTAACTCTCGAGAGAGTTGGACATATACGGTTCTGTCAAATTTTTCCCTGATTCTTCACTTTGTCACTCAGTTAGCCACCACTTTCAAACATGGGTGCTTCCTTCTACAAACTTAACTTTACCTTCTTAGTTTGGGATTAAAGGTGTGTGCTAAGGCTGAGCCAAACCCTAACTACAAACAGTTTCAAGCATCCTGTCATACTTGTATATGCTAGGAAAGACCTGACCCTGGGCTGAGAGCCTTGATTCCAGCAGCTCTCCCTCAGATCTTGAGATGACTCATGTACAGTCTCTCTGTGGACGGTCTCTGCTGGCCATCTCACGTAGGTGGAGTCACACAATGATGTGCTGTCTTGTGTCTGACTTCTTTTCATGGAATAAAGTTTTCAAAGCTCAGCTGTGTTGTAGCGCGAACCTTTACTTTCGTTTTTTAACAGTGACTAGTAGTCCACTGTAATATTTTGTTTATCCAGCTCTAGCTTTACTGGACACAGACTGTTCCTGCACCGTCTGCCCTCCTTCCGTCCATCTCCTCCCTCAGTCCTAGGGAGGGAACCCAGGGCCTTATGTGTGCTACGCAACTAACGGACCACTGAGCTATAGCCTGTGCCCACTTCCTTTTTTTTTTTTTTTTTTAAAGGGGACAGGGTTTCTCTGTGTAGCTCTATCTATCCATCCATCCCCTGCCTCCCAAGTGCTGGGGTTAAAAGTATGTGCCTGGGGGCTGGGGGGAAGCTCCTTCGCCCATTTCTGCTCCCCACTGGGAACAGCACTGCTGCTGCTGCTGCTGACTTTAACAGGTCACACGAGTTTTGCTCTCAAGCCACGTGGGCCCCAGAAGTGGGATTGCTGGGTAATGTGGCTCTTATCTTTGACATTCTCCCCAGAGCAAGAGCCAGAGGAACCTGAAGTACCTAAAGAACTGGACACCTCGATGGACGTGGTAGGTCTGCATTTCCCCAAAGGATCACAATCCTCCCATCAGTCCTCCCATCAGTCCTCCCATTGACTGAGCAATCAAAACATGAGTGCCGGCCATGTAGGCGGGATCCTCTAGCCTGTCTCTTGCCCTCACTTCATCCCAAAGCCAGTTCACGAGTAATGGGTTAGATGATCTGAGCCTCTGTTCCCCAGGACAAGGCCTCGGGAAGGGACTGGCCTCTGAGATGATCTCTCTTGTTCCCAACCTTGGGTCAGTCTTACTCGTGGACATCTGAACAGCTTGAACAAGTTGGTTAGTTGATGTCCTGCTTGGATAGTAATTTCTAAGATGTCCTTTTTCCTGCTGTTGCCTTTTGACTGCGGACTTCGTAGAGTCTGCCCTAGCCACTGTGTGAGATGGACATTCAATACTGTCTTTTCTTCCAAGCATAACCTTGCCCTTCATTATGCAGGGAGATGAATGGGGTAGCAACCTTGCGTTCTTTTTTGAAAAATTTTTCAGTGTTTACTTTTGGTTTATGTTCTTTAGCATTTTGCCTGCATGTATGTAGGTCTCCCTGGAACTGGAGTTAGTGACAGCTGTGAGCTGCCACGTGGTACTCAGGAAGAGCAACTCGTGTTCTTAACCACTAAGCCATCTCTCCAGCCCCAACCTTGTTGTTTTTTGAAAAGGGAAAAGAGACTTAATAACTGCCTACTAAAAAACCTTGTGCCAGCTGAGATCTGTGCACATGTTTGCAATCCCAGCCCTTGGGAAGCTGAAGCAGGAGGATTATATGGATAAAACCAACCTGGGCTATGCATCAAGATTCTGTTCAAACAGCCAAACGACAAGAGGAGAACAGAGAAGGAGAAGCAGCGTAAAGGCCCAGCCCCAGCCAAATACAATATTCTCCTCCCCCATGTGTCGGACCCTAAACCCAGGCTGAGACGTCACACAAACACTCTGCTCTTAGATAGTTTAGTTGGTTGTTTGAGTGAGCCTGTAGCCCAGGATAGCCTCAAATTCACTTGCTGTCTTCTTGCCCAATTCCCTAGTGCTAGATTACAAGTGTGCCTCTGCCCGGGCAGGCCTGTAGCTCTAGTCTTTGTGAGTCAGGGTCCTGCTGCACAGCCGAGTGGGGCCTTCACTCTTCCGTCCTCTCGCTTCACTCTCCCAACACCACTTTTAGTGGCCGCCTGGTGTTCCACTAGACACATGCACCCTAGTTAAACCATTACTCTGGTCATTTTGCTGTTTGCCATATTTTGCCCTCATACTGTCACTGTGAGAAATACCGTAAAGCTGACACTGACATGTGCAGTATTGCTTTAAGCGCCATCTCTGTACAGGTAAAGCATCACTAAGAGTGGCTGGGACTGGACAGATGAGATGGCTCAGTGGTTCAGTGCCCTGGCTGCTCTTCTAGAGGACCAGGGTTTGATTCCTGGTACCCACATAGCTCACAACTATCTGTAACTCAGTTTGCTGAGATCTGCGGCCCTCTACTGGCCTCCTTGGGCACCTGGCACACAAGTGGTACACAGACATACATGCAGACAAAATACTCATGTTCATAAAATGAAAAATTAAGGTTAAAAATGAAAATTAGCTAACAAGAAATAGTAAGGGCATTGCTTATATTTCTAATACACAATATGAAGTTGTCCTAACCAGATTGTAATATGCCCTTACATCAGCGATAAAGCTCTTTTCTAGACTGAGGATTATCAATTTACTAAATATTAACAAAAACAGAGAGTAAATGATATCTGTCATTTTTTATTTATATTCTTTGATTTCAAGTAAAACAATGTCATTTACAGATGGCATGGCCTGTCTGTGTCTTTTACTTTGTGGGCTCTTGGTATTCTATCATTGATTCCTCCATATCCTGTCCAGGAAAGAGCTTAGAAGATTGTCTATTTTCTCTTCTTTGGAACTTTGTGATTCCTCTTTCTCATCGTCCAGGGATACTGGGAAGGATCGGGTGGCACCTGCAGTCCCCAGAGTCTTTGCTCCACATCATAGACTCCAACGGGCTCACTGTTTTCACAGGGATAACTTGTTTCCCACCCAATCAATTTGTTCCTTAGCGCTTTGCAGTTTTCCTCTCATCCCTGGGGTCTCCTAACTGCTGGGCCAGTCACCTGCTGATGGAGTCTCCTGCAGGGCAGCTTCCCAGGCCAGGGGCTGGTCCTCGTGCCTGCCCCTCCCTCCCCATCCTGCTCCCAGCTCCTTGGTCCAGCTGGTGTCTTCTCACCTGTTCCCTTTATTCATCTTTCCCTCTGAGGTTGAGAATGCCAGAGGATTGCGTTTCCACAGCCACAGGCAGAAGAAATATTTTGGGGAAGATAATGGCGCACCAGTGACACATTAAGTTTTCCTGCCCTGGGTCAGGAGACTCTATTACCTCCTTCCTTTAAAAGCCGGAAACCTATCGTTCAGTTTTCCCCAGCCTTCTGGTCTAGTCTCCCATGTCAGCCTTTGCAGCTGTGGATGGGAGCTCGGACTGCACTGCCTCTCTCTGTCCTCCACAGAAGCCTTGCTTCCTCTCACGAGCTATGCTGACCGGACTGGCAGATGCCACGTGGACGGGGGAGCACGACATGGTTCTGGAGCACTTTGTCCAGGATCCCACTGTGCCCGTCCTCACCATCTTCATTGACCCCATCTCTGGGCTGAAGCTGGAGCTGGGTATGCCTGTGCAGGTGGGTGCCCTGCTTTCCGGGCAGTCGTCCTGGAGCCGGAGGTGCTACATAGCTCCCTGGTCCTGAGTCCCTCAGGTGCCCAAGGCTCATGGAACCCCGCTGTGTAGGGGACACTACCGGGAACAGATGTACAGAAAAAGACGGTGACACGAGGCAGGGAGGCCTGGGTAAGGAAAGGCAAACGGAAGTAGTGTAGCAAAGAGTCAGCGGTGGAGTGCGGGTCATGGGTACCACCTTCGCATAGTTCTTTTACTTAAAAACTTCCCTTAATTAATTAACTTATCTATCTATCTATCTATCTATCATCTATCCTCTATTGTGTGTGAGCATGAACACAAGTACATGCATGGCATGTGTGTGGACAACATGTAGAAGTCACAGGTCTGCAGGCGTGGTAGCCAGCACCTCTGCCTACTGAGCCATCTCACTACCTACTGAGCCATCTCACTACCTCCTGAGCCATCTCACTACCTACTGAGCCATCTCACTACCTACTGAGCCATCTCACTACCCACTGAGCCATCTCACTACCTACTGAGCCATCTCACTACCTACTGAGCCATCTCACTACCTACTGAGCCATCTCACTACCTACTGAGCCATCTCACTACCTACTGAGCCATCTCACTACCCACTGAGCCATCTCACTACCCACTGAGCCATCTCACTACCTACTGAGCCATCTCACTACCTACTGAGCCATCTCACTACCCACTGAGCCATCTCACTACCTCCTGAGCCATCTCACTACCTACTGAGCCATCTCACTACCTACTGAGCCATCTCACTACCTACTGAGCCATCTCACTACCCACTGAGCCATCTCACTACCCACTGAGCCATCTCACTACCTACTGAGCCATCTCACTACCTACTGAGCCATCTCACTACCCACTGAGCCATCTCACTACCCACTGAGCCATCTCACTACCCACTGAGCCATCTCACTACCCGCTGAGCCATCTCACTACCCGCTGAGCCATCTCACTACCTACTGAGCCATCTCACTACCTCCTGAGCCATCTCACTACCTGCTGAGCCATCTCACTACCCACTGAGCCATCTCACTACCCACTGAGCCATCTCACTACCTACTGAGCCATCTCACTACCCACTGAGCCATCTCACTACCCACTGAGCCATCTCACTACCTACTGAGCCATCTCACTACCCACTGAGCCATCTCACTACCTACTGAGCCATCTCACTACCTCCTGAGCCATCTCACTACCTCCTGAGCCATCTCACTACCCACTGAGTCATCTCACTACCTACTGAGCCATCTCACTACCTACTGAGCCATCTCACTACCCACTGAGCCATCTCACTACCTACTGAGCCATCTCACTACCCACTGAGCCATCTCACTACCTACTGAGCCATCTCACTACCCACTGAGCCATCTCACTACCTACTGAGCCATCTCACTACCTACTGAGCCATCTCACTGGCTCTGATTCTCCCATTTTCTTCTGTCTATTTGAAACATTTAAAAATAAAATGCTGGGGACCGTCTCACTGCTTGGCTCTCGTTGGACCATGTATACAGAAGTGGAAAGGCGATGCTCAACATTCCATATATTATGGTTGTTATTGTTATTATTACTTTGGTTTTTCAAGTCAAGGTTTCTCTATGTAACAGAGCTCTGGCTGTCCTGGGACTTGACTGAACTGGCGTTACACTCAGAGATCCATCTGCCTCTGCCTCTGGAACTCTGGGATTAAAGGTGTCGTGGTGTGCCACCACAACTGGCTTCACTGTGCAGTTTTAAAGTGCAACGATATTTCATTCAAAGAAGTACTGCTTCGTCTTACTATTTTCTATGTAGTTCAGGCTGCCCTTGAATTCAGGGCTCCTTTTCCCGGCGCTTCCTGAGTGGCTGGGGCCGTAGATGTGTGTCTCCATGCATCATTTTAACTTAATTTAATTTAGAGTACCCAAAACCACATCTCTAGATTCCCTTTTTTGTGTTGTTGAGACAGAGTCTTGCTTTGTTTACCTGGCTGACCTCTCATATGTATCAGTGCTCAATATGTAGCCCAGGATGGCCCAGAACTTCTAGACCTCTTGGTTCAGCCTCAGAAGTGCTGGGGTTCCAAGCATTGCCACCATGATTGGCTGGCTTCCTTGGATAAAAACTTTTTTTTTTTTTTAATTTATTTCTTATGTATACAGCATTTACCTGCCTCTATGCCTGCAGGCCAGAAGAGGGCTCCAGATCTCATTACAGATGGCTGTGAGCCACCATGTGGTTGCTGGGAATCAAACTCAGGACCTCTGGAAGCTCTGAGCCATCTCTCCAACTATGATTAAACCTTTCAGTGCAGCCAGTGATACTGGTTACATGGCAGGACGCTCATCTAGCATGAAGGAAAGTCTGTAGTTGGTTGGTCCAAGCCTGTCAATCTAAGTATTGGGAGCTGGAGACAGGGGGATCAGAAGTTCAAACATTTCCTTGGCTTTACTGCAAGTTCAAGACTGGCCTGGACGTATGAAACCCTATCTTAGAAACCACTGTTTTTATCTATATCTATGTCTATATCTATATCTATATCTATCTACCTATCTATATGCTGGGAGGTTATGGTATATACCTTTCATCCCAGCACTCAGGAGGTAGAAGGTGGAAGGCAGGTGGATCTCTATGATTTCGAAGCCAGCCTAGTGTACTGAGTGAGGTCCAGGACAGCAAGGGCTACACAGAGAAACCCTTTCTCAAAAAACCAACCCCCCATATATATTGCATATATATGCAATAAAAATATCAACAGTAATAATGAAGAAAGCATTGTTTATAACAGTAATAATGAAGAAGAATTGCTTATTAAACTATAGTAATTAAAACAGTTAATACTAGGTCAGGAGTATAAATGATGAATAACATTAAAGGATGTATAAAAATAGACATCAGTGGGCTGGAGAGATGGCTCAGAGGTTAAGAGCACTGACTGCTCTTCCAGAGGTCCTGAGTTCAATTCCCAGCAACCACAGGGTGGCTCACAGCCATCTGTAACAAGATCCAATGTCCTCTTCTGGTGTCTCTGAAGACAGTGTACTCACATATTTATTAAAATAAATAAAATTTTAAAAAGAGAGAGATCCTTTAGCCTGCTACAGCAGCAGATGACAGAGTTTACCATATTCTCCTGGTTAGGGTGGCTAGTTTAAACTTCCTTTAAAACATGACTACTCACAGCAGCTCAGTGGGACCTTCACGAGGCCCTGCACCCCATCCCCAGCACAGAAAGGGGAAAAAGATTCATGTCTCTCTGCATCTTGACTTTAGACTCTGAGTATCTCCTCTTGCCATGCGGGGCGGGGCACGGAGGCCAAGTCCATGACCCAGTTTCTGATAAAAGGGGCAAAGAGAAAAACCTGCAAACGTGAAGGCAGCAGCATGGAGGATCCACAGGGGAAAGGCATAATCGCATAATCGCATCGAGTGAATTTTACAAACAGGTGTGAGCACTAGATGGGACCTGAAGCCCCAAGTCCCTCCTTGCCCGCACTTGGCTGGGGGCAACCTTGGAGCATTCCCAACCTCTCCCAAGAGGTTTGTGATTTAACAAAGATTTGCTATTGCCTTAAATTAGCATTAACCACTTGCCCCTCCTCATATAAGTCTCTCAGGCTACAGAAAAGTGAATACAACATAAAATACCTAATCCTTTCGCTTTACCTTCAAGAGGCAAAATAAACTGGTTTCTCCCAGTGGGACATCAAGAAGTCGCCCACAGTGTGCTAGAGCCAAAGAGTGAATTGTCAAAGCTGCTCAGGCACGAGCAAAATGGGGTGAAATTGCATGGCAACGGCGGGTGTGTTATACCACGGACAAAGGGAAAAAAAAAAAAGAACAAAGCGCATACAGGAGGGAGAAGGAGGAGGCTCCTCACAACAGCGCGACAGCGCAACCCGATACGAACACGGATTCAGTCTCTTAAAAAGGCAGACGAGATGATAAAAGGTGGAGGGAGATGAAAGGGGGGGGGCACGGATCTTAGGGAGCGGATAAAACAGCGTGCTACAAAACCAGATGAGAAATGGCGGGGACCTGAATAGCTGTGGTTGAAAACCCGTCACTGCCTGAGCACAAGGCTGAGGCAGCCGCAGTTCATGTGAAAGGAAAGGCCGGACACATTAATGCAATTAGAGAGACTCAGTAGACTGGAGGGATGGGCACGGCCGGGCTGCGTGCGTAGACAGCCACACAGTGCGGACCTAGGACATACAAAGACTTTTCCTGAGATGCAAAAGGACCGTTTAGGAGTGGGGAAGACGCGCTGTTGCTGCTTACCGATGGCCTCTCACGGTTAATGTTGGTGTGCAGTTTAGTTTCAGCACTGAAATGTAAGGATGCCAGTGCTGGGGAACATTGTGACATTCTACCGAGAACATTTAGCTTCAGCCTAATAACAAGCATTCAGATAAATCCAAATGAAGGGACATTTGAAAACATCTGGCTTGATTGTTAGTGCGATGGATAGTACGACATAAAGGAGAGCTGGGCATGGTGTGCATGCTCCTGATCCTGTCCCTAAAACAGGAGGATTGAGAGCCTGCGCGCGCGCGCGCGCACACACACACACACACACACACACACACGAAAGCAAAGAATGGAGAGTTGTTGAAAGGAGGATGTGGGAGACAGAGGATTAGGAGTTCAAGGCCAGACTGAATATAAAACTCTGTCCACACCCCAAAAACCCTAAACAAACAAACAAACAAACAAAAATTCACCTCAAACACCACACATACACACACACACACACACACACACACACACACACACACACACGAGGCTAGACATGGTGGTACATGCCTTTAACTTCAGCATTTGCGAGGGAGAGGCAGGGGCATCCTGTGAGTTGAAGGCCATCCTAATTTATGTAGTGATGTATTCTAGCCCAGCCAGGGCTTACATAGTGAGACCCTATTTCAGAAGAGAAACAAAAGGCAAATAGCAACAACAACAACAACAAAATAAGTCGTTACCACGGATGGTCCTGGGCTGGAGATGGATGGAGAGGAAGAGATCCGGCTATAAATAATATCAGGACAACTGGAGAAAGCTAAATATGGACAATATTGTATTAGGTACATTTTTCTATTACCATAATGACAGTGTTAGGTATTTTTACAAGATACAGGCCAAGTATTAAGGGTGTGGTGCCTGGATGTCCGCAGCTAACAAAGGCCCACGTGTAAAGAGGGAGCAGACAGGTGAAGTGCTGACATTGAATCTAGGAGGCAAGGATATTTTGTTAACTTTATTTTTCTTGGAAATTTTCTACGGGTTGGACTTTTTTGAAAATAAAAACTGAAAGAGCTGGGTGGGGGTGGTGGCCCAGGTCTGCAGTGGCAGCCACTGGAAAGCAGAGGCAGAATTTCTGCAATCGTGGATTCACAGCTGAGACCTTGTTTCAAAAAAAAAAAAATCGCACATGCGCACATGCACACAGTTGAGGGCCATGATGTGGTTCAGTAGGTCGTGGTATTTTCTACAGAAGCCGAACAATGAGTGTCCGTTCCCTGAATCCTCGGTGGAAGGAGAGAATCGGCTCCCCAAAGATGTTCTCACCTCCACATGGATGCTGGGACAGACGTACACACTCTTGTGCTCTCTCTCTCTCTCTCAATCTCTCTCCCTCTCTCCCTCTCTCTTTCCTTCTTCCTCCTTGTGTCTCTCTCTCCCCCCCCACTTCTCATGCACGTCTACACACACACACACACACACACACACTATCATCATCACCATCACCATGATCATCAGGATATAAAATAGAGAAAATTGGGTAGCAATGTGTTTTAATAGTAAAGCTCATACTTAGGATATATGAGGTTCAGAAATCAGTTCCCAGCACTGGAAAAACAACAACAACCACCACCACCACAACAAAGGATCATTTTGAGATGTCTCTGGGGAGAGACATTTATATGAAGCTTAACAATCCTTCTATCAACTTCTCAACTTCAGTTTCTTTTTTTGTTTGTTTGTTAGTTTGTTTGTTTGTTTTTTTAGTTTTTTGTTTTTTGAATTTGGTTTTTTCCTGAAACAGGGTTTCTCTGTATAGTCCTGGCTGTCCTGGAACTCACTCTGTAGACCAGGATGGCCTCGAACTCAGAAATCTGCCTGCCTCTACCTCCCAAGTGCTGGGATTACAGGTGTGCGCCACCACTGCCTGGCTCCAGTTTCTTCTTATTCTACTAAATTCAAACAAATTTAGATGTGAAACGTCTTAAAAAGGGATTCCCTGTTATCTCTATGTGTGTTGGCCAAACATTTTCATCTCTGTGACAAATACTGGAGCAAAACCTTTCTTTTTTGGTTTTGTCTTATAAGTGAGAAAAACTACAGACTTGTGAATGTGGGCTGCAGCAGCACTCGCCACAGGTGAAACCGAATGCTAAATGACCGTCAGGGGAAAGGTGCAAAGTGTGAAGCTTGTGTGTGGCCTTGCTCCAGAGCTGCAGGCGTGGCACTCAGTTCAGGTTTTCCCTCAGCTCCTTAGTGACTTCTAGGACAATTTGAGACCCTGAAAATAAAAATCTGAAATGAGAAATCCTAGAAAAATTTTATTTCTTTTACTTTTCATTTGTTTATTTTTTTGAGACAAAATTTCTCTGTGTAACAGCCCTGCCTATCCAGGAACTTACCAGGTAGATCAGGCTGGCATCGAACTCACAGAGATCCACCTGCCTCTGCTACCAGAGTGCTGGGATTAAAGGTGCGTGCCACCACCGACTGCCGAGATAATTCTTACTCGCAATCTTCCTCCTGGATCTCTTATTTCTCCCTGCTTTTCCCATGGCTGAAATAAAATATCCATTCTACCCTGTCCATTTACCCACTCAGCCAACACATTTATTGATCATGTGCTATGTGCTAGACACGCTACATTAGCCTCTTAGTTCAAGTTGAACAAAATAGAGTCGTACGTTTTATCCGTTCCCTGTACATCTGTGGAATCAAGGAAGAACAGGTTGGGACATCACAGAGCTCAGCCTGGCTCTCAGGAGGGAGCCTCAGCCGCCTTCGCCTTCGGGCATCCTGGAGACTGAACTCTGATCTCTTGCCTGCAGACGCAGAATCAGATTGTGTACTTCATTCGACAAGCACCAGTTTCCATCACCCCGGAGAACTTTGAGGATGCTGTGCAGTACGGGACAGTGCGGGGCGCCTACATCCCAGCTCTGCTCCGGCTGCTCAGCGGTGTCTACGTCCCTCAGATTTTTATGAACAAGTCTTGGCCTGAGAGCATCCGGAATCATTTTGTTTCACACCTGCATCGGTTTCTGGCCTCTCTGACGGGTAAGCAAGAGGCTGGCATGGCCAGCTTCTCCATGCTGGGGGTGTGAGGCAGTTGGGAATTCATCTCATCAGTACCATTTCTCCTGGTGGTGGGTAAGGCCTCGTGTATGCACAACTCTGCCACAGATCCACACCACCAACTCTATTATTAACATTCATGTTAAAATATCAAAAGTATTTCTTTTCAGCGCTGAAGATCAAACCCCGGGCTTCATGTATACTAGCTAAGTGATTGCTTTCTTTGTTTCGCTTTGTTTTGGTTGGCTTTTTGAGACAGGGTTTCTCTGTGCAACCATGGCTGTCCTGGAACTCACCTTGTAGACAACCTGGCCTTGAATTCACAGACTTGTGCCCCCCAGGTCCACCCCCCCCACTGGGATTAAAGGCATGTGCCACCTGGCACGTTCTATTCCTAGCCTTTAAAAGACTCTTAGGAATGAAATCTCTCCGTGCATACCACCCATAGGTATGTGTTTTTTGTTGTTGTTGTTGTTGTTGTTGTTTTTCGAGACGGTTTCTCTGTATAGCCCTGACTGTCCTGGAACTCACTCTGTAGACCAGGCTGTCCTTGAACTCAGAAATCCACCTGCCTCTGCCTCCCAAGTGCTGGGATTAAAGGTGTGCACCACCACCGCCCAGCTGGAAGTGTTTAATATGTGTGCACACAAGCGTCTTGCTTCCGTGTTTCCTGACTTGGGCTGGGATATAGCTTAGCTGCTAGAATGCTGGTCTAGCATGCACAGAACTGTGGGTTTGAATCCCAGCATTCTGTAACCCCGGGGGATTGTGCACACATTTGTAATCCCAACACTCAGGAAGTAGAGGCAGGAAGATCAGAAATTTCAAGTCCTTCTTAGCTACCTAGTGAGTTTGAGACTAGCTTAGGATATAGGAGACCCAGAACAGCAGCAGACAGTGGAGGCAGATGTGGCGGGCATCTGTGATTCTAGCACCCAAGAAGCAGCTGAAATCAGGAAGATCAGAAATTCAAGGTGATCTTGGACTACATGAGACCCTCAAAAAAAACCCAAATTGACTTAAAGACTAAAAGTTCGCTGGCATCCAAGAGGAACTGAGGCAGGAGGCTTTTGGGCTTACGGTCAGTATGGACCACATAGATCCTGCCTTAAAAAACAAAACAAGGAAGCTGGGCACAGGAAGTGGTGCACACCATGAATTCTAGTGCTCTAGAGAAGAGGCAGGCAGATCTCCATGAGTTCAAGGCCAGTCTGGTCTACATAGTAAGTCCCAGGACAGGCAGAGCTACAAAGTGAGGCTCAGTCTCAAAAAACCAACCAACCAACCAACCAAAAACCACCACCAACAAAACAAGGGCTGGAGAAATGGCTCAGTGGTTAAGAACACTTGTTGACCTTGCAGAGGACTCAGGTTTGATGTCCAGCACCCACATGACACTCATATGTGTTTGTAACTCCTGTTCCAGGATATTTAATGCCCTTTTCCCATATCCATAGGTACCAGGCACATACACGGTACACATACATTCATGTAAGCAAAACATTCATACACATTAAATAAGCCTAAAAATATTACAAACAGAAAAAGCTACTTCTGACCAATGTCTGTTCTTTAGTTTGGTCTCCGATGCCTCTTCATACAAATGTGTCATAATACAAAGAATTTCCTAATAATAAGACCT
Source organism: Apodemus sylvaticus (assembly GCF_947179515.1). Classification (NCBI taxonomy): domain Eukaryota; kingdom Metazoa; phylum Chordata; class Mammalia; order Rodentia; family Muridae; genus Apodemus; species Apodemus sylvaticus. Next base: position 54,945,372 of record NC_067481.1, read on the forward strand.
ACTCAGAGGGCCTGGTGTAGTAATTCTTAGTTTAATCCCAGTCCTCTGGAGGCCAGAGGCTTGTGGGTTTCTGTGTGAGTTTTCAGGCTAAGTTCAAACAAAACAGAACAACAAAACCCAAAACAACAACAACAACAACAACAACAAAGAAGAACATCTTGAGTATCATTGAAAAGCAAAGACCAGTCACTAGGGGCTGGAGAGATGGCTAAGCTGTTAACAGCACTGAGTGCTTTTCCAGAAGACCTGGGTTCAAATCCCAGAACCCACATGGAAGCTTACAACTGTCTGTAACTCCTATATCTGACTGACACTTTCATATAGATATACATGTAGGTAAAATACCAATGCACATAAATAAAGGTTAAAAAAAATAAACAAGAGACTAGTTGCTAAAGGGGGGCTTTGTAGGTAGAACATTTGCTTAACATGCCTGATGTCTTAGGTTTGATCCACAGCCCTGCTAAACAAAGCCTTGGTCAATGCTAAATATAGTGTTGCAAAAATTTGCCTTCTAATTTAGATTCACTTTTCTAACAGAGAACTTGTTCAGACCTGCTCAAACCCATAATTGGAGATTGCTAAGCGTACACGTAGCATAAGGAGACATATAAGCGATGGGGGTGGGGTGGGGGGGAACTTGTGTGTATTTCGGAGGACATGGTGCAGACAGTGAAAAGATTTTATGGTAATTTCCTAACAGACCTCCTGGAGCTTTGCCCCTTAGCGTCTGTTATTTCTGCTCGACACACCAACGAAGTCTGAGTCACAGTCACTCTGTGCGCTCTCCTGAAGTGCATGTGCTATCTTTGGTATCTGTAAGGAGTTGGTTTTAGGACTCTCCCTCCACTCTGAGGACATTCAAGCCTCTTAGGAGGCGGTGCCATGCCTAGCGGTGGTGGCGCACACCTTTAATCCCAGCACTTGGGAGGCAGAGGCAGGCAGATTTCTGAGTTTGAAGCCAGCCAGGTCTACAGAGTGAGTTCCAGGACAGCCAGGGCTACACAGAGAAACCCTGTCTTGAAAAAAAAAAAAAGGACTAGAAGGTGGTGCCACACTTAGAAGGAGGTGCCCCAACTGCACGGGTACCTATACCCACCCCGAGTCCTTCAAATCCTTTCTGCCTCAATACAGTGTCATCAGGTGTCCTATTGCTTAGGGGATAATGACAAGAGGACTCACTCAATACAGATGTAATTTGTAAAGAATTCTGGGGGGCAGGTGAGATGACTTGGTGGGTCCAGTAAGTCTGACAATCTAAGGTCCTTCCTCAGACACCCACGGCTGAGGGAGAGAATCGCCTTCCCCGAAGGTTGGCGTCCGGTTTCTGCACCGTTGGCACGTGCTTAGGATACACGAGACCCTCTAAGAACAGAACCGAAAACAGTGGAGTTCTTTCTTAATTGTGGACACGAAGTCGGGAAGCCTATGGCTACGCAGAGTTGGCTATACTCCCCACCCACCACCAACTGTCATCCATCATAATTTATACAGAGGCAGTGAAGCTCACCCTTGGAATTTTCCTGTTCCTTTCTTAGATACTCGGTACAAGCTGGAGGGTCACACCGTCCTGTACATCCCCGCAGAGGCCATAAAGATGGACCCCGAGGTGGTGATAAAGGACAAGGAGCTGGTACAGCGGCTGGAGAGTGAGTGGCAGGTGTCTGGGGCCAGGGGGTGGGAGTGGGGAAGGAAGGCAGCTCCAGCTGCTGAGAGAGGAGCTGGTGAGGAGGTCACACAACTGGGAAGCAGAAAAGGAAACACAGGAGGGACCCCTCTTCTCCACTGCAGCCTCCATGATCCACTGGACAAGGCAGATCAAGGAAGTGCTGAGCGCCCAGGAGTCTGTGGAGACAGGAGAGAACCTAGGACCTTTGGAAGAGATCGAGTTCTGGCACAACCGCTGCATGGACCTGTCGGGCATCAGCAAGCAGCTGGTGAAGCAGGGCGTGAAGCACATTGAGTCCATCCTGTTCCTGGCCAAGTCGTCCTACTTAGCGCCCTTCAGGAAGCTTGCCCAGCAGATCCAGGTTGAGTGGATCAGAGGCCCCGGGTGGATCACAACGCCGGCGGGTGGTGGCTGGGGTGGGGGCAAGAGGAGGGAGGCAGGCAACTCTCACACAGTGCACAGACCGCCCGGGCACTGTGGGCTTCGAGGACACATGAGTAGTGTATAAAGGTCCCCAAGCAGCTGGACGTTTAGGTAGGAAGACATCCAATTAGTCAGTGAGGAGAGGGTGGTCCCCACAGTGAGCCCAGCACTCCAGTGCAGCTGAGAAAATAGAGTTTAGGTAAAAGAGGGCCCAAAGAGTGTGCAGAGCCAAGGATAAGCTTGTGTAGTCAGGAGAGTTTCAAAACTACATTTCCCGTGGCAAGCCGATTGTGTTGGTACTGCGTCCCCCAGGAGGTGAGTGATCTTCCTCAGGACCTTTCTTCCCAGGTAGAATTTCAACCAGACATTGAAGGAATTGAGCTGTAATAGCTGGGGAAGCCTAAACCCTCATTGAGACAGTAAGGGGACTGGGTGACCTGAGTGGGTGTGGGAGAGGGGTGACACCCAGGCAGTTAGCCAACAGCTCTGAACCTCCACTCTGTACAGCGTTCTTCATTTAATTGGAACAGGCACCAGACCTGGGTTTAGGGAATTCCCAGCCTGGAGCCTTCATTGGAAGTTGCACAGAAGGGCTGGGGGTGGGAGTAGGGATGGTGGGGGGAATGGGGGGGAAGGGGGCTTGCAAAGCATGCCTGGGAGCCTGGGGTCAGTTCCCAGCAAGGAATAAACAGGGCACAGTGGTTTGTAACTGTAATCCTAGCACTCATGGTGGAGGCTCAGAAATTCAAGGTCATCCCTGGCTTCATAGTTAATTTGATGCCAGCCTAGACTATGTGGGACCCTGTCTCAGAAAAAGCAAGTTGGGGGCTGGAGGGATGGCTCAGAGCGCAAGAGTATCAGTTCCCAGCACCCACATGGCACCTCAGAGCCATCTGTAACTCCAGTTCCAAGAGATCCAACTCTCCTCTAGCCTCGTAAGGCACAGCGTGTCATATGTAGGCAAACATGCAGCCAAAACACCCACACACATAAAAATAACTATTTTTTCTTCGAGACAGGGTTTCTCTGTAGCCCTGGCTGTCCTGGAACTCACTCTGTAGACCAGGCTGGCCTCGAACTCAGAAATCTGCCTGCCTCTGCCTCCAGAGCACTGGGATTAAAGGCGTGTGACCACCACCACCACCACCACCACCACCACCACCACCACTCAGCAAAAATAACTATTTTTAAAAAGCAAGTGAATGTGCAAACTCTGGTTCTGAAATGATAATTCGTGGAGAGGAGTTGTTGGGGGAGGTTGCCTGGAAGATGAAGATGGGTGGAAAAGCTGAATCTGTTTTTTTGTTTGTTTGTTTGGTTTTTTTTTGGTGTGTGTGTGTGTGTGTGTGTGTGGTCTATACACATATTGATGTGGATATGTGTACATGTGTTTATGTGGTTTATATACATGTTCATTTGGGTATGTACATATGTGTGTGGTTTATATACATGTTTATGTGGGTGAGTGTGTGTGGTTTATACACATGTTCATGTGTGTGTGGTGTACACACATGTGTGTGTACATATGTGTGTGCACATGTGCAAGCCAGAGGAGAAAACTGGCTATCATCCTCAGTCATTCTTCATTCTATTTTATTTTATTTTTGTTTTTTAGAGACAGGGTCTCTCTGTGTATCTCTGGCTGTTCTGAAACTCTCTGTAGACACAGTCTGGCCCTAAACTCAGAGATCCCCCTGCCTCTGCCTCCCGAGTTTTAAATTAAGTTCCCTCTGCTGGGAACTTAATTTAAAAAAAAATTTATTCATTTATTTTACGTACATGGGTGTTTTGCCTGAATGTCTGTCTACCACATGCATGCAATGCCCAAGGAAGCCAGAAGAGGGCATTGTATCCCACAGAACTGGAATTACAGATGGTTGTGAACTGTCAGGTGGCCATGGGAAGAGATATAGGTCTTCTGCAAAAGCAGCAGTGCTTCTAACTGCTGGGCAGTCTCTCCAGCTCCGTGTTATATTTTAGACAGGTCTCTCACTGACCCTGACCTATTGGCTAGTGTCACTGAGGCAGCAAGCTCCAGGGACCTGCCTTGTCCTTTCCCACCAGGCCAGTGCTGGGATTAGGGACACAGGCCACTGTGCTCAGCAATATATGGATGTTGGCAATCTGAATTCAGGTCCTCATGTGTGCACAACAGCAAGCCCCTTATCAACTGAGCCGTCTCTTCGGCCCTTACATCTGTTTTTCTCCCACATGGATAACAGTACTCCTGGTTTCTCTTTGTGGCTAGGATGGCTCTCGACAAGCTCAGTCCAACCTGACTTTCTTGTCGATCCTGAGGGAACCCTACCAGGAGTTGGCCTTCATGAAGCCTAAGGACATCTCGGAGAAGCTCCCCAAGCTCATCAGTCTCATCCGAATCATCTGGGTCAACTCGCCCCACTACAACACCCGGGAAAGGCTGACCGCCCTGTTCCGGAAGGTGGGGGCGGCAGCGCCAAGCCGGCAGGGCTCAGATTCCCTGGCAGATGTGAGGTGGACAGGCCGTACTGGCCTGCCTTTCAGATTTTAGAGATGGGCCTGAGGAACCTGCAGCAGGGTGCGGGTCTCAGAGAGAAAGTGGCAGCGAGCCCAGGAAGGGCAGCAAGGATAGACTTCAGAGAGCAGCCCTCTTCGCCTTTTTCAAAATGGAGTTTGCAGTGGGGTATGGGAAGGAGCTCCGTTTCCCAAGCAGCATGATCAAGACAGTTTGTCCGGGGAGACAGAGGGCGGTAGAGGGCATGCTGAAGCCAGATGTTCAGAGCAGGTCTGAGGGCAGAGCAAAGATCACAACAAGGAGCGTCCCACGGACCAAGTCAGGAGCCCTAGACCTGAGCAGAGTTACGGAGGTCGGAGAATGGAGTGGTGGGAAGAAGGCTGAGCAGAGGACGGTGCCGTCTCTGCAGATGAGCAACGAGATCATCCGCTTATGCTGCCACTCCATCTCTTTGGACCGAATCTTTGAGGGCTACGTCTCTTCCAGCAAGAAGGACCTGCAGGGCTGCATTGCCTGTTGCCACGCTTGGAAAGAGCACTACCTGCGCGCCGTGCAGATGCACACCCAGTAGGACAGCCCTGGCATCGCGTGTCCAACACCCTTGACGCTCCCGCACGGGGGCGGGACGGGGCGAGGGGGGGACTCTGACTCTCTGCAAGCCTTCCCCTTTTGTGGGCTATATGTTTTTCTAGACTTGGGAGTCTCTACCCCCCAGCTAAGGATCTGTTTAAATGCAGATGTTCTGGCTCCTAGCCCCGTGGTTTCCTTCTAGCCTCGTGCAGGAACCTCAAGTAGCCCTCCCACGATCATACGGTCTGAAAAGCCACCTTCTGAAAGTTGGGACTGTGTCCTCTGATGTTCTGCTCACCTCTGGTCTCTCCTCTCAGGGTTCAGGGAAACGACTCCTCAGGGTCTCCTTTCTGAACCCAGGCTCACACAGGGAGGTTTTGAGGGCAGACTGGTCTTCAGCGGCTCGCCTTTGTGGATTCAGCCCATCTTCTCCCCTGCGTAGGTTCTCCAATCGGGGCTGGGTTCTGGACCAGACTAGCATATTTGCTCAAGTAGATGCCTTTGTGCAGCGCTGCAAAGACCTCATTGAGGTAGGAAAGACTGCCAAGGTGGGAAAAATCAATGCTAAGAACAGGCCCCCAAATCCCCTGTGGGAGCCAAGCGTGTGGGGACTGAGGCTCTGCTTGAGAGTCTAAAGCAGGACGTTGGCTTGGTGGCGTCTCTCTCTGCAGAGGTGTGGGCCTTCCACCCTTGGCTTCTTTCTTCTCGGCTTTTACCAGGCATCTCACGTTTCATTCTGCAGCCCAAATCCACCCCAGTGTTCTCCTCCATCCAGATGACTCTAGTTTTCATGGACATTTGAAGGTAAATCAGAGCTCTCAAGGGGCCTGGGTGCCCTGCAGGAGTCTTCACACCCTGACCTCTTTTTAGGTATGCGAGTGTCAGTACCATTTTGCCCGTTGGGAAGACGGCAAGCAAGGTCCCCTTCCATGCTTCTTTGGTGCCCAGGGGCCACAGATTACACGAAACTTGCTAGAAATCGAGGACATCTTTCATAAAAATCTGCAAACGCTGCGAGCCGTGCGTGGAGGCATCCTGGATGTGAAGAACACCTCTTGGCATGAAGACTACAACAAGTGAGGAACTCAGGCTGCACTGGGGGGCCAGGCTGGGAGGCTCTGTGCCCCGAGGAGACCGACCACGGAAATGCCAGGATTTGGGGTGGAAGAAGGAGGAAGATCGCAAGTTGAAGGCTGTGGGAACTGCTTACGGGTGGGGAGGGACGAGAGCAAAGGGGAGGGTGGGTTCCTGGTTCCAGAGTGGATGCCTGTGCCTCCTTATCCGGAAGTCTAAGGACTCTGTCTCCTAGCATTATCTAGAGGCTTCAGGATTTGAAGCAGCGTGCCTGAGGGAAGTTGATACTCAGGGCATTAGGGACGCAGTCGGGAGGCAGAGGCAGGCCAGGGCACTGATACTTCCCTGTGCCTTTCTGACCTTGCAGATTCCGTGGTGGTATCAAGGACCTGGAGGTGATGACCCAGAATCTGATCACCTCTGCCTTTGAGTTGGTCCGGGATGTAGAGCACGGAGTGCTGCTCTTGGATACTTTCCACAGGCTGGCTACTCGGGAGGTGCGAGGCCCCCACCTCGAGGGCCTGCCCGCACGTGTGTCCTTCCCACCACATTTTCTTATTTCCCTCTTTCCGATTCCCCGCCTTCCACATCTGTGGAGAGTGTACCCGCTGCTGTGTGGGGGTGAGAGGTTCTTCTGGGGTCAGGACCAAGAAAACCCCCTCCACGGAGCACGACGTCCTCTTGTTGCTTAGGCCATCATGCGAACCTATGAGAAGAAGGCCGTGGACCTCTACATGCTGTTCAACAGTGAACTCGCCCTGGTGAACCGGGAGCTGAACAAGAAATGGCCGTACCTGGAGCCGTACATGGCTCAGTATTCCGGGCAGGCCCACTGGGTGCGGATCCTTCGGCGGCGCATCGACAGGGTCATGAATGTAAGTGCCTGGCCCCTTCGGAACTGTCTTCGGTGAACACCAAATTACGGGCTGTATACAGCCCGGGAGAGGCTGGGGTGAGTGCAGACAGCGTCCTCGGGCCAGACTCAGTTTTCCTGGCAAGCCGTGGCTTGGTGTGCAGAGTTGGCAGGAGTGGCGGGTGACACACAGGTCATTTTAACATTCTGTGTGAAGGTAGGAGACATAAGCTTGGAGTCTGGGAGGTTGGAGTGACAGAACAGGGCTACACCCTGGTGACCCCGAGACCCCTGCTTTCTCAGGAAGAACGGGAAGGAAAGAACAAGGGGAGGGGAAAGGCTTTTCTCTTGTTGCTTGCTTGCTTGTTTTCAAGACCAGGTTTCTCTGTGTGTAGCCCTGGCTATCCTGAAACTTGATTTGTAGACCCGGCTGGTCTCGAACTCACAAAGATCCACCTGCTTCTGCCTCCTGAGTGCTGGGATAAAGGCATGCATGCCCCCACTGCTGCTGCCACCATCTGGTGTGGTGCGGAGGATTAAAAGAAAAACAATTTTTGTGCTAGGCATGGCAGAGTATCCGCATCATCCTAGTGCTTGGGAAGCCGAGGTAGGAGGCCTGAGTCCTGGCCAACCTGAGCTATGCAGTGAGAACCTGTCTGTACCCTAGCTTGGGGGCGGCAGGTAAGGGTGAACTCTTTACCTGCTATCCCTGATTTATTCTGCGAGAAAGTGAGGGAGTCTGCAGAGGACTGGGCTGAGGGGCCTGGAGAGCCCCTCAGGTCGTGTTTCTGGGATTGACCCTTTCCTCCAGCTGTTGTCTGGGAGCGCTCGCCCTCACCGTTTGGCGTCCTCCCTCTGTCTCATCAGCCTCAGCCTCCTTCCAGGGCTGAGGGCTGAGCAGGTACCTGTGAGGGTTGCAGACATGTCGCAGGTCTGTATCAATGGGCTTCCCTTCTGTCCCCCCACTGCCCAGTGTCTTTCTGGAGCTCACTTCCTGCCCCATATTGGGACTGGAGAGGAAAGTGTACACACCTATCAGCAGATGGTTCAAGCCATTGACGAGTTGGTTCGAAAAACCTTCCAAGAGTGGACAACAACGCTGGACAAGGACAGCATTCGTCGGCTGGACGTGTCGCTGTTGCGAATCAGCCAGGAGAAAGTGGGCATGCTGGATGTCAACTTTGACAAGTACAGGACCCCCCTCTCCCCTCCCCCTGTCCTTGGTGCCAGTCTCCTCTCACTCCCCCAAGACCTTAACTCCCACCTTGGGTCCTCTCTCCCATCCTTATGTTTCCTGATGTTTGCTTTAATTGAGGCTGATTTTCACCATGTAGTTCAGGCTGGCTTTGAACTAGTGATCCTTTGGTCTCGGTATGGCGCCTCAGTGGGGCTCCACCATACTCAGCTGCTGTCACTACTTCTTCCTCCTCTTCCATCTCTTCCTCCCTGCCCCCAGAGCTAGGGCGTCTCTGTGTACCCCGGCTGTCCTGGAACTCGCTCTGTAGACTAGGCTGGCTACAAAATCAGAGCTCCCACTTCTGCCTCCCCGTCCCAAGCGTGGGGATGAAAGGCATGCACCATCACCCACTAGCTATCGCTTCTTAAATTTAGTTTTACCTAGGTTGGGACTGGGGTCTTAAATTCAATCCTCAGTACTGAAAAAAAAATTAGTTTTACAGCTTATTTAAAGTAAGCAAGCAAACAGACGACAACAAATGGAGATTTTAACAATTCACCAATGTGCCGGGCCGTGGTGGCGCACGCCTGTAATCCCAGCACTCTGTGAGGCAGAGGCAGGCGGATTTCTGAGTTCGAGGCCAGCCTGGTCTACAGAGTGAGTTCCAGGACAGCCAGGGCTACACAGAGAAACCCTGTCTAGAGAAAACCAAAAAAAGTAAACAATTCACCAATGTACTAAACTAGTGATGTCACTGTTCTACCACTAGATGGCGGTGACAGCCCAGCTAAGTCATGTAACTGCGCCCTAGTTTGAGCTTTCCAGAGACAGCACAGCTTTGAAACATATTTTCACATTGTCCTTTAAAAAAAGGCAACTAGCTCATTAATTATTAAGACTATGCAGTAATTTCCAGGTGTGGTGGCCCACTCTTAGAATCCCAGTACAGGAAGCTGAGGCAGGAGAGTTTCCAGTTGAAGACCAGCCTGGGCTGTAATCCAAGGCAAAACAAAACAAACCCCCAAACCAGACAAGCAGTGGGCACTGCGCTAGGAACTGAGTCAGGTACCAAGGATGTCCCTGTCCTCAAGGGACCATGATGTCATTCTCTCAGCCAAGGTTTACTCAAGAGCAGAAAAGGAGAAAGCCGGTGTGGTGAGGCATTTCTCTCAGCGACGTGGATCTTCCGGGGAAGTTGTTCTCCTAGTCAGGCTCTCCCTTGCCTCACCCGTGCACCCTGTGAAGCCAACATAGTCGTGCAATTGCCTGTTATGCTGGAGAGATGGCTCAGCAGAGGACCTGGGATTGGTTCCCAGCACCCACATGATAGCTCATAAACATCTGTAATTCCAGTGCCCAGGGTCATGACACCTTCTGATATTGGTACCAGGCACTCACGTGATGCGCATACATACATATAGGCAGAACAATCACACACATAAAATAGATAAATCTTTTTTAGATTTATAAATAGATAAATAAAATAAATACTGGCATGGTGGTGATGCCCTTAATCTGAGCACTTGGGAGGCAGAATAAGTGTTTCTTTATGAGTTCCAGGTCAGCATGGTCTACACTGGGAGTTACAGACCAGGCAAGTCATACAGCAAGATCCTGTCTCAAAAACAACAAACAAACCAACCCAAAAACTCGAAGTTTTAAATGGCCTCTTATTGATGTGAAATTCTGAAGAAAAGAAGCATTAGGCCAAGATTATATTATAACTGGTTCTCTACATGCTATATAAGCAGATTTACAGATAGCTATATATTTATTTATTTATTTATTTTTAAAGATTTATTTATTTATTATATGTAAGTACACTGTAGCTGTTTTTTCAGACACGGGACGAGGGCCTCAGATCTCTTTTTTTCGGGTGGTTGTGAGCCACCATGTGGTTGCTGGGATTTGAACTCATGACCTTTGGAAGAGCAGTCGGTACTCTTACCCACTGAGCCATCTCTCCAGCCCAGCTATATATTTATATAGACAAACAGTTTTCTTGGTGATAACATTTGCAGTCACATACTAGGGCTGAATACCACTTCCCCTGCCTCCCTACCCCTGCCAGACAGGGCTTTTCTAGGTAACAGCTCTGACTATCTTGGAACTTGATTTGTAGACCAGGCTGGCCTTAAACTCACAGAGATCCCCCTGCCTCTGCCTCCCGAACCCTGGGACTAAAGGTGTGTGGGACCATCGTCCAGCCTAGAACTGAATCTTAAGATGCATTCTCTGTTAAGCTGGATATCCTCAAAGGTGCTACGCCAGAGAGTCTTCCTAGTGGGCAACCTTGGGCTACTGTGGGTGTGGGCATACTTGGCCACTCTGTCCTTTTTCCAAAACACACACACACACACACACACACAGAGGCAGGCACACATGCACACATGACTTACATGCACACTAAATAAGCCTATAAATCTGAAAATTTACATTCATAATACCATCAAAACTTTAAACAAAGATAAGGAATTGTATTTCAATCATAAAATTTCCTGTCTTAGGTTAATCATGTCAGAGATTTAGCCCCATGCTGTAAAGTCAGGCTAGGTTTTCTAGAAGGCGGAATGCGATGTCCATGTGGCTGGGCAGATGACTGTTTAGTCATCAGCTGGAAACAGGTCTCCCTTCTACTGCAGCTTATTTGTTTGTTGGTTGGTTGGTTTGCAGAGCGTGTGTGGAGGTCGGAGGACAATTTGTGGGCGTCAGTATGCTCCTTGTAGTCTGTGGGTCCCAGAGTTGGAGCCCAGCGGTCAGGCGAGGTGGCTAGGGCCTTTACAGCTGAGCTGTCCCCTGACCCCGCCTGAGACGCCTTTTGCATTCTCTTTATATTAGTGTTTCACACACACACACACACACACACACACACACACACACACAAAGCCTTGGGACATCATTTATGACCTAGATTTATCTGAAAGCCAGACAATAGCTAAGCATTTCTTCCAAATAGAAGGCGGCTGTGTTTCTGTCCTTTGGCAGCTGTTTTCTGGAGAAATATAAGGTGCCTAACAATACATTTGGTGATTTTAGGATAAAATTGCCTCAACTCAGTAAATAATAGATAAGAAAGAAGAGAAAAGTCTGAGCTGATTAAACCCGTAAAAAAATTGGAGACAGTTTCAGCTCCCACACTGATTAGCGCCCCTGAGAGTGAAAACAGCTTATCAGGCCTAGCCTCCCCGTCAAGGCCAGGGCCGACCTTGAGCATACTTTTGAAACGTCCCCGACAGTTCTCAGAATTACCTGACTGTCAGTCCTGGGAGCTTTCTAGGCCCTAATAGGATTTATATTACCCTACAAAGGCCTTTCCCCTCCGCATGTCCCAAATATTTGAACTCTGAAGCCCAAATGGGCTTTTAGCACATTTTCTGGCCGGAACAGCTCTGTAGATTGCACTTAATGCAAATGTGTCCCAGGTGCTCGGTTGAAAGAGCTGAGTTCTCAGCCTGTGGACCAGAGGGCGGGGCTTCCCCAAGCCAGGACTGGCGCTGGTGCCTGCCCAGGCCTTCCTTCGTCCCAGTGTGGCCCTCTTCTCCTCCCTCCTGTTGGCTGGCATCGTGTGTGCACTCTGGGCTGTCAGAACTGCCAGCCTCAGTGGCCTCGCTTTGTTAGCTCTGTCACACATTTGGGGATCGCATTATAACACAGCTCTAAAAAAAAAAAATCGTAATCCCCCAAATGGAGTATGAAGGAAGCTAGGTTTGTCAATAAAATTTGTGCTCTGGAAATTTATTGGCAAAATTCTGTCAAGACTGAACATCATTTTTAAAAAGTTTTTTTAAAAAAATGACTATGCTCTTTAGAAGAACCTTAGGAGATACTGTCTGAATTCATTCTGCTGACTGACAAAATTCGATAATTTACCTTCAGCTTATTTTTGAAAATCCTGTCAAGACAAGAAAAGTTCAGAGCTATTTTGGTGTGTTGTTGGCCAGTATTCTGTCCCGCTGAGCTTGTCCAGATAGTTGTGAATGGAGACAAATTCAACCTCTCCAGTTTGAAAACATGGGAGAATATATTTAGACTACCAGAAATGTCCCTATATATTCAAGCCCTCCACCCTCTTTGATGGCTGTGACAGTTTTTGGTGAAGTTGACCTTCAGCATGGACGGCTACTTTGCTACCTGCTAAGCCATGCGGTTTCATGTTGATGCAGTGGCTTCCCTTAGCAGAAGCCTGCGATATTCATATCTGTTTGTTTTGATCTCTCAGAAGGGAAAGACTCTGCTCTTAGTTTTTACTGCAGTATGTCATCATAACGGTTCTGTTGGTCTCTCACTCTGTTTATTTCCTTTTTTATTGATTTTTTGTAAGATTTATTTATTTTATATGAGTACACTGTCACTCCCCTCAGACACACCAGAAGAGGGTGGTTGCTGGGAATTGAACTCAGGACCTTTGGAAGAGCAGTCAGGATGGCTCTTAACCACTGAACCTTCTCTCCAGTCCCCTTTTTTCCTTTTGAGACATCCTCAAACTCTTTAGCCTAGGCTGTCCTAGAACTTGGAGGCAATACTCCTGCCTCAGCATGAGTGTAGGGTCTGCAGTCATGGCCCCCAAGCCTGGCTGTGCCTAATTCTCAAACTGAACTTCTCCTGGGTGTGGATTCATAAGAAAAAACAAGCCACTCATGGGTTAGCACCACCCAAGGCGCTGGACTCCCCGGGGGTGGGGGTGGGGGTGGGGGTGGGGTGGGCCTGCAACTGTTGCACCCAGATGAGGGGCTGAGGTGCCTCTTTCCTTGCTTTCATGATATTTTTGTCATTAGTAATTGACATTTCTTGTTACCACGGTTCAGTTCCGTTCACTGCCGTTAATTCCTACACACCAACTAATACCGGCCCTTCATCGCCCTCTGAGGCGCTCGCTGCACGTGCCGGGCTCACATCCCTCAAGCTGCTTCATCAGTGAATGAAGTTGTCTCAAGGTCTGCTTCAGAAAGCCACATGGAATTTCCCTATTTCCCTCCCTGAGTCTCTTTTTTATTTGTCTGTTTGACTTTTTTTTTTTTTTTTTTTTTTTTTTTTGAGACAGGGTTTCTCTGTGTAGTCCTGGCTGTCCTGGAACTCACTCTGTAGACCAGGCTGGCCTCGAACTTAGAAATCTGCCTACCTCTGCCTCCCAAGTGCTGGGATTACAGGGATGCGCCACCATTGCCCAGCTCTGACTTTTTAAAAAAGATTTATTTATTTATGTAGGTTTATTTATTTATATGAATACACTGTAGTTGTCTTCAGACACACCAAAAGAGGGCATCCATCAGATCCTTCTATAGAAGGTTGTGAGCCACCAAGTGGTTGCTGGGTCTTGAACAGTCAGCTGTCTTAACCACTGAGCCATCTCTCCGGCTTGTCTGTTTGACTTTTTTTTTTTAATTTGGTTTTTCGAGACAGGGTTTCTCTGTGTAGCCCTGGCTGTCCTGGAACTCAGTCTGTAGACCAGGCTGGCCTCGAACTCAGAAATTCGCCTGCCTCTGCTTCCCAGAGTGCTGGGATTACAGGCGTGCGTGCGCCACCACCGCCTGGCTAAGATTTATTTATTTATTATATTTAGGTACACTGTAGCTGTTGTCAGACACCAGAAGAGGGCGTCAGATCTCTTTAAGGATGGTTGTGAGCCACCATGTGGGTGCTGGCATTTGAACTCATGACCTCTGGAAGAGGAGTCAGTGCTCTTAACCGCTGAGCCATCTCTCCAGCCCCTGTTTGACTTTTTAAGTGTACTACCACTGAAATTCAACCTCAGCCCTCTTATCATATATTAATTAATTAGTCAATCACTCATTTCCTCTGACTTTCTCTTCGTTGGTTTCCATCTTTGTTTTGGTCAAGCACATCCTTTGGTAGTTCTCGAGGAAGTGAGGCTGGGAGCTGAAGTCTTTGAGTTCACACACAACAGGCAACCACTCCTACTGCCTTCATATTAGTACATTAGCTTAGGGTTACAGTTCTAGGTTGAAAACATTTTTTCCTGATTTCTGCCTTTAGCTCCTACCTCAAAGACATTCATTAAACATCTGGTGACCCACTGTTGATTTGTTTTTGTTTTTTTGGGGGTTTTTTGGATTTGTTTTTTTCGAGACAGGGTTTCTTTGTGTTGCCCTGGCTGTTCTGGAACTTACTCTGTAGACCAGGCTGGCCTCGAACTCAGAAATCCGCCTGCCTCTGCCTCCCAGAGTGCTGGGATTACAGGCGTGCGCCACCACCATCCGGCTCCACTGTTGATTTGTAGTTCAGAGAGTCTTATTCACTTTGAAGAAAATTTAACAGCTTTATAAATAATGCCTTTGTTAGTGAAGATGTTCCATGTTTAAAAACTCAGAGAAAAAAAAACAGTTATCTTCCACAGTCTCTTAAAGCATAAATCACAAATAAACACGAATTCGAAATAGTTTTATTCTTTAAATTATTCTCCTTTTAAGATGAAAATAGAGCCAGGCGGTGGTGGCACACACCTGTAATCCCAGCACTCTGGGAGGCAGAGGCAGGTGGATTTCTGAGTTCGAGACCAGCCTGATCTACAGAGTGAGCTCCAGGACAGACAGGGCTACACAGAGAAACCCTGTCTCGAAAAAACCAAATGCAAAAAAAAAAAAAAAAAAAAAATGAAAATAGAATTCTTCAGAGGGTTTAAGATGTGATATCTTTTATATCATTTATTGACTATAGAATGGATAAAAAAGTATATTTGTATGTATATAATATAATATGTGTATGTACATATGTGTGTATAATGTATGTGTAGTTTAATATGTGTGGATATAATATGTGCACATTTGTTTATAATGTGTGTGTATAATATATATGTGTGTATATATGTAAAACATTATATATACATATGCATATATATATATATATATATATATATATATATATATATATATATATATATATATTGAGACAGCACCTCATGAGTGCAGGCAGGGTGACCTTGAATTTCTCATGTTGCTAAGGAGGATCTTAATGCCCTGATCCTTCTGCCTGAACCACACCTGTGCTAGGATTAGAAGTGCCTGTCACCAGGTTGCCTGATTTTGTCCTTTACACTTAGGTCTTAAATCCATTTGAAGTTTACTGTGGTGTAGGGAAGATGTTATGGATTCAATTGTGTCTTTTATATTTTTAAATAGATTGAAAGCAAGTTGACCTAATCTTGCTAATGCACTATTTTCCACCCTGCTGGGGAGCTGTGCCCACACAAGGCAGGCACCCTGCACTCGCCAGGCCCGACATTTACTGAGCTGCTATATTTATAATAATAATAAAAAAGTCTCCCAGCAAATCTCTGCTTTTGGATTCGCTCTTCCAGCGTATTCATGTTCAAGAGCCGAGCTGTTTTAATTATTGGCCTCATTTCTCGCACTCTCTTTTTCAATTTCCTAGCTATTTTTGATATATATTTCTCATAAGAATTTTTTAAACAATTTATTTCTTTCCCAGAATAGTCACATTCCTATTTTTATTAGAATATGGATTGGGTTAAATTTATAGGTTAAGTTTAGGGGAGTGAAAAGCTCTATGATTTTGAGTATTTCTGTACAAAGATGGCATTCTCCTTTCAACTGGCATAGTTTCTGCTCACAGGTCATTTTTCAGTACAAATCATTTCTGACACATTATCCTCCGTTACATGCCATTGCTTTTGTTCCTCCCTGACAAAGGTGGTTCTTATTACTTTTTTTTTTTTTTTTTTTTTTTGGTTTTTTTGAGACAGGGTTTCTCTGTGTAGCCCTGGCTGTCCTGTACTCTGTCCTGGAACTCACTCTGTAGACCAGTCTGGCCTTGAACTCAGAAATCCACCTGCCTCTGCCTCCCAAGTGCTGGGATTACAGGCATGCACCACCACTGCCCATCGAGGTCCATATTTCTATAGGGTGACAACTATGGCTCTAGCTCTTGAAGATAGAGTATGTCTTCTTATCTTAGGCAAATTTCTGTTGCCACTTACCATGACATTGGAGTTATATAGTCCTTGGATAGAACTGAACTTCTGGGTTTTGCTTTACAAAAACAAAAGTTAGTTGTTAGTGGTAGGTAGGGCGCTGGAAAGTTGAGATTGTGGGTGGATGTGCGTGTGGCCTTTGGACCCTGCTTAGACGTGGGTAGTGCTTTTCCTTGGTGTTCTTCCCTGTGCTGCCTTCCTGTTTGATGTTTTCCTGTGCGCTGTTCTCCCTGGGGTGCTCCTCCTCTAGAGTGCTCCTCTTCTGGAGTGCTCCTCTTCTGGGGTGCTCCTCTTCCTTGGAGATTGCTCTCTCCTGAGACAGGCGCGATTCCTCTTGTCTGTGGACACAGGGAGCTGGAGATGCCTGTGGCACAGGCTGAGGAGCTTTCAGAGGCAACTGAAGCCGCCATGGCTTTGGGTTGTTCACCCCGGGAAGAGCCTTCAGGGGTCCCCATTTAAGTGGGCTATGGAGGCAGCAAATTCTTTCCTGTACCCTAGTGAAAGGATCCCAAGATACCACAGAGAAGACAATTCCGTCTGAAGAGAAGATAGATGAAAGGGGAAAGTCTGGGTCCAAGAAAAGTGGAGTGTTCACCATAACGTCAAAACCTACAGAGGGGCTGGAGCAACGGCTGCGGGGCTGGAGCAACGGCTGAGGGGCTGGAGCAACGGCTGGGCAGTTGAGTGCTGACTGCTCTTCCAGAGAGCCTGAGTTCTGGTTCCAACACCCAGACGGCATCCCACAACTGTCTGTAACTATAGTTCCAGGGGATCCAATGGCCTCTTCCGCGCCCCCCGCCCCCCCCGTGGTACATAGATATCATGCAAGTAAAAACAGCCATACGCACAAAGTAAAATTAAATAATAATTTTAAAAAGCCTGTGCAAAAGTCAGGGAAGATAAGACCAAGAAGCCATGACATCATTGGATGTAGCTGTGGGAGCTCTCGGTGAGTCCTCTTAGAGGTAAGGGTGGAGGGGTGGGGAGGCAGGACTGGGAGAAGAAAGCAGCGAAAGGGGCCCTCCCTTCCAGAACAGTTCCTTGAGGAGTCAGGCTCTGCTCTGCGGGGGAGGGCAGAGTACCTGAAGGATACAGCAGTCGGGAGAAGGTTGCTTTTATTGTATTATCTTTTGAGATTGTGGAATTTTGGCCATTATTCCAATGGTGGGAAGGAACGGCTGTGCTGAGGGAGTAGTGGGTGTGGCAGAGCTTGAGAGTGTGTCTGAGGGAGGACAGAGGCCCAGGGAGCTTTAGTACGGAGAGGAGGGACTCTGAGGTCATAAACCTGAAGGGAGCCCAGTCCGGAGAGACAGGTCAATTCACCTTCTGTGGCAGGAAGCTGAGGCGGCTCCCACCAGATGGCTTTCTGCTGGGGAGAGCAGACCAGCTCTGAGAACAGGATTTACACAGGGACTGAAGAGATATGGAATTGTCAAGGATTTTTTTCCCCCATTCTGTAGGCTGCTGCTTTGCTCAAATGATGCTGTCCATTGCTGATTTGGAAGGTTTTTATTTTAACGAGGCCCCAATTATTAACCGTTGATCTTAGTGCCTTTGGTATTGGTGTCCTGTTCAGAAAAACCTTTCTTGAGTCCAAGCCTGTCACACACTTCCTGTTCTGTCAGATTCAGGGTATCTGCTCTTAGGTTGACCAGATTTGGAGTTGAGTTTTGTGTGGGGTTGGATAGATACAGATCTGTTTTCATTCTTCTACCTGTAGTCATCCGGTTTGACTAGTACTGATGTTGAAGATGCTATCTTTTTTTTTCTTACTAAAAACCAGCTGTCAGCCAGATGTGGAGGTTGTAATGCTCCTTTAATTCCAGCACCTGAGAGACAGAGGCAGGTGGGTCTCTATGAGTTCAAGGCTGGCCTCTACATAGTAAGTTCTAGGACAGTCAGGGCTACATGGAGAAATCCCTGTCTCAAACAAAAACAAGAACTAACAAACAAGCAAACCAATCAGCTGTTTGGAGTTCTGTCCAGGTCTTCAGTTTTATCGCATTGGTCAGTGTCTGTTTTCAGGCAGATACCACAGTGTGTTCTGTCAGGATCGCTTTGTGATACAACTCAGATCTGGAGGAAGGCGTAAGAGAGTGACTGGGAAGGACTCGGGATGTAGCCTGGAGAGCCATCCCTCTGCGGCAGTCACAGTCACAGTCACAGGACTTAGCCTGGAGGATAATAGATTTCACCTACGCCCCAGCCCCTGGCCTGGAACGTGGACGGAGATCAGATCCGCCCCAAACTTGCTTCGATATGTCTGCCTTTGCCTCCCAAGTGCTGGGATTAAAAGCATGTACTAACATGCCTAGCTTGTTCAGGAGTTTTTGTGAGATGTTTACACTAAAGGACAAGAGTGGGGACTGGCCAAAAAGTGACTGAGATGTGGGGCTGGGACCGGAGGCTGTAGCTCAGTGCAGTTGAGAGAGGGTACGTGCTGCTTAGCGCAGAGCCTTGCTTCCCTTCCCAGCGTAGACAACGAACAAAAACCAAGAAGTAAAGGCCAGCCGGCCTGGGGAGGAAGTGGACGGGGAGGAGGTAAACATCGCCGCCTGAAGGCTTTTGTGAGGTCAGAGAGCAGGTGGTTTGGATGTCTGGAAGCAGCTGGTGCAGGCAGCTTTAGACTTGAGGAGGGTCCCTGGGTGTGGCAGGGCCAGGCAGATGGAAGAGGATGCTGAGAATTGGGCAGCATGCTCCAGGATGCCATTAATAAATGAAATTAGTTATGATAGTCAACCCGGCCTTCCCTCCAGTACACAGCAATGTAGCACTGTTAACGGGGCACTCTCTGTTTTCTCCTGTAGACGCTCTTCTCTTCCTTTACCTCCGCGTCCTCCTCCTGCCTGTCTTCCGAGAGGTCTCAGTCCATTTTACCTTGTTCTTACCTGGATTTCTGAGTGTTTCTGCTGTCATTTTGAACTTTGAGCATGAGGGGGTGGAAGCCCAAACCAAGCCTGTGACAAGCTCTGAGAGAACATGGGAGACAGCGGAGCTGTCACCATTGCGCTCACGGAATTGAGAATCCGTAAGACAAAGTAGGATGCTGAGGGAGTCAAAGCTGAACGCCCGCAGTACTGTGAGTCTGTGATCTCAGCACTTGGGAGGTGAGGCCGGAATATCCGGAGTTCAAGGCCATCCTCCGGGCCTCCACAGCCAGCCTGGGTAGCCTGAGATTCTCTCAAAACACCAGAGCAAGCAAACAAGAGCCCTTGTGTGTTAGAAAAAGAATAGAAAGGCTCCTTCCATGTCCTATTCTCATTCAACTTGTAGGAAAGGGTCTGGAAGCTGATTGCAAGCTTGGGAAGTGGTGGGCGGGGCTTGTCAATTGTAAATGTTGATGTCTGTCAATGGGGCTCGGCTACTTGAGGAGTATTCCCAAAGTCTTCATCCTTAGACACTTCCTCCCAGGTTGGTCAGAGGCCACAGAAAGGAATCTTCCAAACGGGGTCCTTTCTTGGTGTACTGCCTGCCCTCACATACGCACAGCTGTCTACTGACAGAGTGCGAGTCTCTTTGTGAGCAAGAACGCTAGGTTGTAACCCTGAGCGTGGACACCCCACGCACTCTCAGTATACTACTATGCTTCCTGGCCCAGGGTCCCCTGGTCACGGTCATCTCCTGCTTGTCATTGTGCTGTCCTCATCAGCCAACAAGGCTTCAGCCCGTTGCTGTCGCCAGGGAGGGACCCCTGCTCTACAGGGTCGGGGAAGGACACAGGGAAGCTGCTTCTTGAATTCTCCACTGGTCTCCCTGTTTGAATCTCACTTCCTTTCTTTCTCTCTTTCTGTCTTTTAAAGATATATTTATTTCATGTATGTGAGTGAGTGCAGAGACACCAGAAGAGGGCATCGGATCCCATTACAGATGGTTGTGAGCCACCACATGGTTGCTGGGATTTGAACTCAGGACTTCTGGAAGAGCAGTCGTGCTCTTAACCCCTGAGCCATCTCCTCAGCCCCAGAATCTCACTCTCAAAGTTCCTTCTGTTTGGTCTCCTTGAACCTGCAGTCCCGGGTCTTTTCCAGAGCTGGTAGTTTCCCAAGCTCCTGGGCTGTACCTCTTGCCCACTTAGGAGTCCCCGTCGGTTCCTGACCCAGCTCAGCCACTGTTAACTTCTAGGACTTAAACTGTATATTCACCTCGTACCTGTGGCCATTTGCCCCAGTCACCCCGAAATCCCCAAAGCTGCTGTGCTCTGTCCAGTCTACCTCTGTCACTGTGCTAATGGCAGTGCCCTGAGCTGCTCTGCTTTCTTCCCCAGGGGTCTCCTGACCCTCTTTGTGGAGATTGACTATTGGGAGCGGCTGCTGTTCGAGACCCCCCACTACGTGATGAACGTGGCCGAGCGCGCCGAGGACCTGCGCATCCTCCGGGAGAACCTGCTCCTGGTTGCTCGAGACTACAACAGGTGGGCCCCATCCTCCCGTGGGCCAGCCTGGCGTTTCCTGTGGCCGCCCGACAACGCGGTGGCCCTCCTGAAGCTTCCCACCCAACATGTTTCTTCCCACTTCCCACTCTTACATCCCTGCAGCCAGTTCTATCCCCTAAAAGCGACGGGGTGGCTTAGAAGTAACCATATTCATTGCTCACAGTTCCAGAAGCTCGGGACCGAGGTCTGGGCAGACCCAGTGAAGTGTCAGTGAAGTTCTCTGCCTCCTGGTTTCTAAATGGCGACCCTTATGGTGTCCTCCGTGGTCCAGTGAGACAGGAGCTGTGCTAGGTCTCTTACTCAAGACACCAACCCCATCCATGACAGCCTCACCCTTCGTGGTTGAATCAGCTCCCAGCGCCTGCAATACCACAGCAGAAGTTAAAGATTTTAACAGACAGATTTTGGGAAGATAAAATCTTCTCACCTTTCCCACCTCAGTGAGAATCCAAGGGTCTAAAAACATGTATTATTGTCTGAATGTCTAGAAAGGCTATATTCAATGTAGTAACCATTAGCTGCATGCTAAATTCCCATTTAGATTACGGAATTAAAAATATTCCGCACTGGCACATGCCATGTTTCACGCTCTACTTGACTAATATTGGACAGCACACGTTACATTTTTATTTACTTATTTAATGTGTATGGGTGTTCTCTCTGTGCACCACACGCAGGCCTGGTGCCTGAGGAGGGCAGAAGAGATCAGAGTTACAGAGGGTTTGTGAATCACCAGGTATGGGCTGGGAATTGAACCACAGTCCTTAGCAAAAAACAAATGCTCTTAACTGCCAAGCCATCTCCAGCCCTGGTGGAGGCCAGAGGACAACTTGTGGGAGTCGGTTCTCTCCTTACACTCTGCGGGGTCCCAGGAATTGAACTCAGGTCATCTGACTTAACGGCAAGTGCCTCTAACCACTGGACTACCCCACCAGCCCCTGGCCAACACACTGTATGTAACACATGCACTATCACAGTTTCTTTAGGGAGTGCCAGGCTAGGATGCTGGCTTCAGAGCCTGCCAAGTCTCCTGGCACGAGGAGACGCCTTCGCAGTTTTCCCTCCCAGTTACCCATCTTCCCTCATTCACAGGATTATCGCCATGCTGTCCCCAGATGAGCAGGCCCTGTTCAAAGAGCGGATCCGATTCTTGGATAAGAAGATCCACCCAGGACTGAAGAAGCTGAATTGGGCCCTAAAGGGGGCCAGTGCCTACTTCATCACCGAGTGCCGCATCCATGCCAGCAAGGTAGGCCGTGGTCACCAGAAGTCTGTAAGGCCAGCGGAAGGCTGACACCTGGGCCATCAGCACCCGGGTCTTGGGTGATGGGGGAGGCCCCCGGAAGCATTACCACATAAATGAACTATGCTGGGGGAGAACTCCCTCCTCCTTAAAATCTGCCCTGATATCTTGTGCACTCCAGGCAGGTCTTTTCTGAGGGGATGATAAGTGGAGGAGGGGAGAAGAATCAGGTCCCTGTGAGGTGCCCCCCGAGGTTCACGGCGACACGTGTCACACGTGCCACCGTGACCCCAGGTGCAGATGATCGTGAACGACTTCAAGGCCTCCACCCTGACCATCGGCTGGAAGGCCCAGGAGATGTCAGAGCTGCTGCTGGTGCACATCACGGGCAAGCAGGTCTACAGGGACCTAGAGTTTGAGGAGGCCCAGAGGGAGCACCGCATGATGGTCCAGCAGAAGCTGGTGAGCCTGCACCAGGACGTGGTGAACATCATGACCAACTCCTACGAAGTGTTCAAGAATGACGGCCCCGAGGTAGGCGTGCTGCGACCAGGCTCTTGTGACAGGGAGACAGCACGAATCCCCTCCTACCATGCTACTATGGCCCCTTTACTAATTATGTTTTTCAAATATCTGATGCTGGTCCCAAGTTCAGTTCATCTTCCATGTTTCTGCTTTCTTCTGGTAGCATCCAGGATCTCACCTCTCTTTCTTTAAAGGTTCATTTTTATGTCTGTGGGCATTTTCCTGCACAGAGACGCACCATGTGCCTACCTGCTGCACTCAGAGGCTGGAGGAAGGCATCAGGTTCCCCTTGACTGGAGTTAAAGATGGTTATAAGCCACCATGTGGGTGCTGGGAACTGAACCTGAGTCCTCTGCAAGAGCAGCCAGTGCTCTAACCACTGAGCGGCCCCACCCCACCTGACCCTGCATTTCTGTAGCTGTCTTTCTCTGGCTCCCATTGGCTTGTGCTCATTGCCCAGGCCCTGCGCTGGTCCCTCCAGAGGAATCTCTTCCCCGCCTTTGCCCCCAGATTCAGCAGCAGTGGCTGCTCTATACCATACGGCTGGACCACATGATGGAGGACGCCCTGCGCCTGAACGTGAAGTGGTCACTGCTGGAACTTTCCAAGGCCATCAACGGGGATGGGAAGACCACCCCAAACCCACTCTTCAGAGTCCTTGTCATTTTACAGAACGATGTGCAGGGAGGTGGGTCACAGGTAAGGCCGCCCAGCCTCTGACACCCCGAAAACTCTCACATCCCAGTCCTCAGTTTCTTCTAATTACTTTTTAAAAAAAATTTAATTTTTAAAAATTAAAATATAATCACAATATTTCTCCACTTGTTGTGTCTTCTCAATGCCTTCCATGTTCCCATTTTGCTCTCAAATTCAACTATTATATATGTGTGTGTGTGTATAATATATATAAACAGACTCAGCAGGTTATATATATATGTGCATTATATATTATATATTCACATACTATATAGTCTGTTTAGTGTTAGGGCAGACCCCTTGGTGTTGGATAACCAATTGAGGAGTTCATTTTTTAAAAAGTTACTTATTGTTTTATGTAGGTGAGTACACTGCCACTCTCTTCAGACTCACCAGAAGAGGGCATCAGGTTGCTGGGAATTTAACTGGGGACCTCTGGAAGAACAGTCAGTGCTCTTAACCACTGAGTTCCTTTTTTAAATGTGTATGGGTGTGGGTGTTTTGTTTGTGTGCCTGATGTGTGTGTGTAGAGGCCAGAAGAGGGTAGTGGATTCCTTAGAACTGGAGTTACAGATAGTTGTTAACCACCATGTGGATACTAGGAATTGAACCCAGGTCCTCTGGAAGAGACAGCCAGTGCCCTTAGCCGCTGAGCCATCTCTCCAACCACTCTTCTCCCTATTCTAGGGGGCCATTATCATCCTCAGCCTGCAGGCCCAGTTCTGGGTTGCTGAGCCTCAGAGGTTCGTGTCTCCAGCGAGCTGTGCTCAGCTCCTCTGGTCTCTCCCGCAGGTGGAATTCTCCCCGACTCTGCAGACTCTGGCAAGCGTGGTCAATGACATCGGCAGCCACCTCTTCGCTACCATCTCTGTCTTCCGCCACCTCCCCGACATCCTCACCAAACGCAAGATGAATCGAGAGCCCATTAATGTACTTGTGGGTGAGTGGGCTTTGGGGAGGCACACAGTGGGCGGGCTGAGGGGAGATGAGGGTATTCCCCTTACACTGGGCCGGTTGTCTGTATGGCTGGTGGGAATCCCAGCCAAAGGGCCACTGAAGGAGGAGGGAGCAGGGACAGGGAGGAGACTTGAGATTCCGTGACTGATACCTGTGGGTTGTGAAAACAAGACTGGGAGATGAGCGGGGACAAGTTTGAGACTTAGGGTGGACTTGATTCCCACGGGAGAGATCTCTGACCCTGTGCGAGAGACACTGGTCACACTTGAAATGCTGCCTCCTCAGGGCCCTTCCTTCCTTCCTTCCTTTTTTTTCTCCCCCCCACCCCCCGCAACAGGGTTTCTCTGTGTAGCCCTGGGCATCCTGGAACTCTCTCCGTAGACCAGGTTGATCTTAAACTCACAGAGATCTGCCTGCCTCTGCCACAAAGTGCCAGCATTAAAGGTGTATGCTACCATAGCGCAGCCCTTTTTAAAAAAAAAATCATTTATTATTATTTTATGTGTATGGGTATTTTTGCCTAAATGTGTCTGTGTACCGTGGGTGTGCCTGGTGCCTATCAAGGCCAGAGAAAAGGTGTTGGATCCCTTGAAACTAAAGTTACAGATAGTTGTGAGCTTCCCTGTGGGTGCTGGGAATAGACCGAAGTTCCTCTCATCCATTGAGGGTCTCTCCAACCCCTCCCCTCTGTTTTCTAAAGCTCGTGTTTGTATTTGTGGAAGCAGGTGGGGTGGACAGTCCGAGGCAGTACCCAGGGGCCAGGCTGGACCATGGGCTGGGGCTGGAGTGTGGGCTGGGGCGGGGTGTGTGTCAGTGAGAAGCCTCTTTCTCCGTCCTCTGTAGAGCGAGATGAGGACATCAGGAAAATCCAGGCGCAGATCAGCAGTGGGATGACGAACAATGCGAGCCTGCTGCAGAATTACCTCAAGACCTGGGACATGTATCGGGAGATCTGGGAGATCAACAAGGACTCCTTCATTCGCCGCTACCAGCGCCTCAACCCCCCTGTCTCCTCTTTTGATGCTGACATTGCCCGGTGAGTGCGGAAAGGGAGGCGTAAGTATCTACAGGTACAGGGCTCACTGGAGGAGACAGGGCAGGGGCCAAAGACTGGGAAAGGAGCTTGGCTGACAGCAGGCACAGACACCGTGGGCCCCGAGCTACAGGGAAAGAACGCAGCGGAGAGAGCCTGACGAAGTTTAGGGAAAGGCAGCTGCTTAGAGAAGCATCGGAGAGTCACAAGGGTTGATGGGGAAGGACGAAATGCTAGAGATGGGAATAGTGGAAAACCTGAGAGGAAGAGGGGGAGGGGAGGGGAGAAAGGGAGGGGGAGGGAGGGAGAAAAGGAGGAGAGAGAAGGAAAGCACTTTCCCTAGGCCATGGCCATTTAGTGTAGTGATAGTGAGGAAGACAAATGTGTGACTGAGAGTGGGAGCCGTGGCATGCTGGGAGGCTTGCACCCAGCTCTAACACGGACTGGCTATGTGGTCTCAGGCAGGGGCCTTACGTCTCCCAGGCTTCAGTTTCCTGTGAAATGGTTACTCTGCAGTCCGCTGTAGGATGCGAGACTGTTGGAGGTACATGGGAGAGCCCTCTGTGAGCTCTGAGGGCATGGAAGGTTCTTGCTGTGACTGTACTGGCCCTGGCCCGTGCACCTGATGAGGCACACAGGCTGAGGGGGTGGGGCAGGGGGCAGGGGCAGGGACAGTTGAGTAGGTTTGCCAGTCTGTGTCTGTTACCATAAAGAATCAGAAAGAAGGTTTGTTTTGGTTCACAGTTGGGGAAATTTTAGCCCATAACCAATTGGCGTTTTGGGCTTTTAGTGTACTTTATAGGAGATGCAAAGACATAAACCTATGACTTAGAATAAAGGAGAGACAGATGGGGGTGGGGCATATGGGAATTAGGGGAGGGGCTCCAGGGCACAGCCCCAGTGTGGGAAGACTTCCTATGCGGTCTCCTCTTTCCACCATCTCCCAGTAGCTCCGAGCTGCAGGTTGGACTCACCGCACAGACCTATGGGGGATTTTGAGATCCACAGTAGAGCAGAAAGGAAGAGGATTTCTGAGCGGAGGCAGTGGAAAGGCTTCATGAGGGAGGCTCCTGCCGGGCAGTTCATGCATTAGTGCTTCATCAGGCAGAGATGGAGTGGGGCGGGGTGGGCACAGGAGGAAACAGCAGAGGCCAAGGTGCAGATGGGAGCCCACAGTGTGTTCCCAGAGGAAAGGTGGCAGGACAGAGGGCCATCAATGCAGGGGTGTGTCCCCCAAGACAACCTAAGGCCCTCATTGCGTTATGGATGGAGATAATTAAAGAGTCCCAGAAAAAAAACAAAATCCAAACAAAAACAAAACAAACAAAAAAACCCCAAAAAAAACCCTAAAAATATGCGAGGTAAGCTCATCTGTAGTTCCAGCTACTCGGGGCTGAGGCAGGAGGACCTCTGTGTTCAGGATTTTGAGTCCAGCCTGGAAAAATGCAACAACTCTTATCTTCTAAACAAAGCGCCTGAGGCAACTGAGCAGGAAGCTGTGGTGCGAGCCCAGCCTAGGCCCGGGTGACTCCAGGGGGTGGGGAGGGTGGGGGGGGTGGGGAGGGTGGGGGGGGTGGGGGGATGGGTGTGGGGACCCATAGTTTGCTGTGGTTTTGTCCTGCCCAGCACTTGGGAGGTGGACATGGTCACAGCCGTCTGCCAGGTACCGCTTGGCATGGGTGATACGTGGCAACAGAACCAGCTAGGACTTGAGGTGGAAGGAAAGGAGTGGGCGTGGTCACCCACAAGGGAATAAAACCCGCCTGAAAGATCGGTGGCTCTTGCAGCTACACGGAGGTGGCAAACAATGTGCAGAAGGAGGAGACGGTCCTCAACATTCAGTTCGTGCTCCTGGACTGCTCACACCTTAAGTTCTCACTGGTGCAGCACTGCAACGAGTGGCAGAATAAGTTCACAACCCTGCTCAAAGAGATGGCGGGCCGGGCGCCTCATGGACCTGCACACCTACCTCAAGGATAATGCTGAGAAGTGAGGCTTGGCTGGGACGAGCGAGGGGGCACATGTGAGCGTGTGTGTGCTGCGTGCATGTGTGTGCGTTCCAGTGTGTGTGCATGAGTGTGTGTGCAGTTATGTATTTGCCTGTGCATGTGCACCTATGTTGTGCATGTGCCTGTGTGTGTGTATGTATGTGTGTGGGGGGGGGCATGCATGCGACTATGTGCATGCATATGTGTGTGTGTGTGTGTGTAGGCGTGTGCATGCATGTGTGTGTATGTGTGCATGCATGTGTCTGGGTGTGTGTGTGCGTGCATGTGCATGCATGTGTCTGGGGGCGTGCTTTCCACCCAACACTTTCTTTCCTGACTTTCAGAATCAGCCGCCCTCCGCAGACGTTGGAGGAGCTAGGGGTCAGTTTGCAGCTCATGGACACCCTGCAGCATGACCTACCCAACCTGGAGACTCAGATCCCCCCCATCCACGAGCAGTTTACCATTCTGGAAAAGTACGAGGTGCCGGTTCCGGACACTGTAAGTCCCTGAAGCGTTCGGGCATTCCCAGTTCCCAGCCTATGGCAGTGGTGACAGATTGTGGAGGGAGGACCTTGTCCAGAGAAGTGAGAGAGATTCAGAACTCCGGAGGACCAAGTCTACCTCAAATGATGCCTCTTCCCTCAGCCTATGAGCTTCTTTTAGGCCCCAGCAACTTGAGATTAGTTTCTAGGGGATCAGTCACGCCCATGGACTCTGTTTAGGAAGAGTTTGGCTCAGTGATGGAGAGTGGGGGGGGGGGGGGGATGAGCAGCTCAATGGAAGAGCGTTGCCCAGCATATGTGACACCCTGGGTGTCTAATCTCGGTGCGGGTAGGCCTCCTCCAGGGGGTCGTCCTGCCTTCTGTCCCTCCCAGGTCCTGGAGATGCTAGACAGTCTCAATGGGGAGTGGCTCACCTTCCAACAAATTCTGCTGGACAGCGAACAAATGCTTAAGAAACACAAGGAGAAGTTCAAGACAGGCCTTATTCACGCCGCCGATGACTTCAAGAAGAAGGCACACAACCTTCTGGAAGACTTTGAGTTCAAAGGTTTTCCTTACTCCACCACTCCCAGTCCCTTAGCCTTGGTTTTGGGAACCCAGCATTCAAAATGTCCTGGGAGGGTGAAAGCAGATGGGGGCGTGGCCTGGCGCGCAGGGAAGCGTGGAGGACCCTGGGTGGGCGGCGAGGCAAAGGGAAAAAGCTACTGGGCCAGATGGGATGAGCTCACCCAGAGCTGCGGGATTCTGGTTGGGAGGGTGGGCCCGGAAGTGTTCTTACCCTGACTTCCTGTCCTCCACCCGCCGTCAGACTTTGCAGTCCGATTTGGTGGCCTTCCCTTCGACAACCCATTGTTCTCTCCACACGCTCCTTCCTTCCCTTTCCTCTCTCAATGTGAGGGCAGCAGTGGGTTTTGCCCACTAAGTTAAGAGAGCCGCGGGCTGACCTTTCAAGGGGCCTTGGACCTGAGCGGGCTCTGAGCCACACCTTGGCTTCCTGCAGGGCCCTTTACCAGCAACGTGGGCCACACGCTTGCGCTCGATCAGATCGCACAGGTGCGCGCCATGCTGACGGCCATGCGGGATGAGGAAAACAACCTGCGATCCAACCTGGGCATCTTCAAGATAGAGCAGCCGGTCTCCAAGGACCTCCAGAACCTGGAGAAGGTGCTGTGCTGCGCTGGGCCCCGCGGAAACCAGGGATAAATGGCAGAGATAGGACACTTCCCAGGCCAGGGAATGGCTAGAACCAGGCAGATGAGTTCATTAGCAGCCTTGTGAGTTGTGTTTGTTTTGGTTTTGAGACAGGGCTTCTCTGTGTAGTCCAGGCTGTCCTGGACCTTGCTTTGTGGACCAGGCTGGCTTCAAACTCAAAGAAATCCACCTGTCTCTACTTCCCAAGTGCTGGAAGTAAAGGCATGGGCCTCCACTGTCCCGTGTTTTTTGTTTGTTTGTTAAACTAAGGTAAAATTCACACTAGCCCAAGCATTTCCCACAGTTCAGTGGCATTGAGGTTATGCATAGTGCTGCACAGTCGTCGCCTCTGGCTCTCATTTCAAAACATTTCCACGGAGTAGCTGAGATGGCTCAGGTGTAGCACTTGCTGCCCAAGCCTAGCTGTAAAGGTAGAGAGCAAAATCGGACTCCATAAAGCTATGATCTGACCTCCAGGTGTGCACAGTGGCACACATGCACCTGTCCTGCCATGTCACACACACACACCACACCACACGCTGCCCACACACACTGTTGCTATGAAGAGACACCATGACCAGGACAACTCTTATAAAATAAAGCACTTAATTGAGGGCTGGCTTACACTTTCAGAGATTGGGGAGGGGAAGGTGAGGGGCAAGGGGGGGGGAGCATGGCAGCATGCAGACAAACGTGGGCCTGGAGAAGTAGCTGAGATTTCTACATCCAGATCCACAAACATCAGGATGAGAGGGAGCCACTGGGCCTGCTGAGGCTTCAGAAACCTCACAGCCTACCCGCAGCAGCACTTCCTCCAGCAAGGCAAGGCCACCCCTCCTCAGCCTTCTCAAGTAGTGTTGCTCCGTGATGACTCGGCATCTGAGCCCTAGGTACCGCGCATGCTTTAACCACACACTCCACTCCCTGGCCCCCAAGGCCAGCAGATAGATCATAACACAAAAATGCATTCTGTCCAACTTCAGAAGTTCACACGGTTCGTAACAGTCTCAACACTGTTTCAAAATTCCAGAGTTTAAAGCCTCTTCTGAGATTCATGGCAATCTCTTAACTGTAACTCCCAGCAAATCAAAAAGGGCTGGAGAGATGGCTTAGTGGTTAAGAGCACTGACTGTTCTTCCAGAGGTCCTGAGTTCAATTCCCACCAACCACATGGTGGCTCACAACCATCTGTAATGGAATCCAATGCCCTCTTCTGGTGTGTCTGAAGAGAACAACGGTATACTTACATACATAAAATATATACTTTAAAAAAAAAAGGTAGATCACATACTTCCAACATAGAATGGCGTAGAATATCCATTTCCATTTCACACAGCAGGGAAGGGAGCATGGCGAAGAAAGCCAGTGGGGTCAGCTCCATCTCTGCACCTCCATGTCTGAGGTCAAAGTGCTCTTCAGATCTCCTTTCAGCTTTGTTGACTGCAGCATACTTCTTTCCCTTGGGCTGGCCCCACGCCCTGTTAGCAGCTTTCCCCCGACAGGTACCCAATGGCTCTGGCATCTCCTGTATCTTGCGATGGCTGACACAATCCAGCTTCACACAGTGTCTCCTCTGGGCTTCCATGCAGAGAAACCCTGACATACGCCTGATCTCAGTGGCTTTCTTAAGACCGGGAAGGAGATTCCCAGTCCCTTTCTTGTATCCTCGAGTCTGAAGCCAGAACCGTGTGGCCGAAGCTTCCAAGCTGTGCTGGAGGCCAGGGCTGGACGGAGGCTGGGGCTGGATGGAGGCCGGGGCTGGGCGGAGGCTGGGGCTGGACGGAGGCTGGGGCTGGATGGAGGCCAGGGCTAGACGGAGGCTGGAGCTGGACGGAGGCTGGGGCTGGACGGAGGCTGGGGCTGGACGGAGGCTGGCTCCTTTAGTATTTACATCTGCACTAGATTTCTGTTATCAGTGATGGTTCCCTCTGAGCTTAAGCTTCTCTTTAGCTCCTTTCCACAGTTGGAAGCCTGGCTGGGGCGGGAGGAGGGGACCTTGCCCTGAGGTCACCGCTCCCTTTATTCCTTTTACTGTTGGGCTTTTCTTTAAACTTTATCTCTTTGAGCGTTAGACTTAGCACCATTACACTTCCTGGTGTTCCTTTTCTCCTCAAACTGCCCATTCATATTTTGTTCTTGCCTAGTTTGCTCCTTTTCATTGTAGATCTGCACACGAGTGACCACTAGTAACTGTGCTCTGTCCGTACTAGGCTCTCCTGACATCTCTGTCAACACCAGATTAATTCAAAACTCTTCAGTTTATCCTTGGGCAGATATTTTTGGAGAAGGCCAGAAAGCAGACGCATTCTTTGAGTTACAGGCCATTTACTAATACTCTTCTCTGAAACCCCTTGATCTGCCTCCCCCCCCCCCCCCATTTCACAACTCCCTCAGCACCTGTCTGCCATATTTCTGTTAGGCTAGCCCACTAAGCCCCACTGAACCATCTAACTGCTTTTCTTTCTAAAGACCCAGTCTTCCATGGTGCTCCAAACGAAAGCATGGTCAGGCCTATCACAGCGACACCACAGTCCTTGGTAGCGCCTCCTGATCCTCCTTAAGTAGGATTCCTGATGAGTAAACATCCGGAATACATGAACCTGCGAGGGTTAGTCCTCTTCAGACCGCCACAGCTGCTCTTCCAGAGAGCTTTGGTTCAATTCCCAACACCCACATGGAGGCTCACATGGTCTGGAACTCCAGGGCCAGGGGATCTGACACCCTCTCTGGACTCTTTGGCACTACATGCACACGGTGCCTAGACATACATGCAGGCCAAACAGCAATACACATAACAGAAAAAGGGAAATCTTTAGAAAAAAGATATTCTCAAAATGTGATTTAAAAAAGACCCAAACAAAACAAGAGGATCACGCGTCTATGGGCAGACAGCCTCTGTCCCTTTTCCCCTGACAACTGTTAACCTGTTGTCCATGCTGTAGGTTCGCCTGCCCTGGGTGATTCCTACAATAGAACCAAGTAATGTGTGCCTTGTTGTCTCTGATTTCTTTCACTCCCACAATGGGTTTCCTGTCTGTTTTGTTTTGTTTTTTCGAGACAGTGTTTCTCTGTAGCCCTGGCTGTCCTGGAATCACACCAGGCTGGCATCAAACTCACAGAGACCCGCCTGCCTCTTCCTCATGAGTGCTGGAGCATGTGCCACCACCACCCAGCTCACTTGGTCTTTCCACAACTCATGTATGCTATAGCATGTCTCGGCACTCTGATCCTTTTCACGGCTCAGTAATATTCCATTGTTTGTCGATGCACCTTGGGATGGGGCGGGTTGTTTCTGCCCTTGCACTGTCATGAGTAGTGTTTCTGTGAATGCGTATACTGGTTTGGACACCTGTTCCTAATGGTGGTGGGTGTGAGCCTAGCAATTAAACTGCCAGATCAGAGGCAGCTCTCTGAGTTTTTGAGGCACAGCCAAGCCGTTTCCTGCAGCAGCTACGCCATGTTCCATTCCCACTAGCAAACATGTGAGGATTTCTATTTTTTCCTTGGTATCTTTGCCAAAGCGTATTTTCTCTTACAGTTTTGTTGTTGTTGTTGTTGTTGTTGTTGTTGTTCTAGCCACAGTGGGTGTGATGTAGTATCACACTGTGGTTTTAATTTGCATTTCTCTAAGACTCAATGTTGAGTAACTTCTCCCAAGCTTTAGTTTGATGGGCCCTGGAGGTGAGAGAGCCGAAGGGAAACAGCCCAGCGCCAGATGGAAACTGAAGGAGCTGTGAGGAGAGGAGGGCAGGCAGGGGCTGCCGTGCCTGAGGCTGTCCATCTCCCCGCTCCCACCCACAGGAGCTCGATGCCCTCCAGCAAGTGTGGGAGATCACCCGGGACTGGGAGGAGAGCTGGAACCAGTGGAAGACCGGCTGCTTCCTGACCCTGCAGACAGAAACCATGGAGTCCACGGCCCATGGGCTGTTCCGCCGCCTCACGAGACTAGCCAAAGAGTACAAGGTAAGTGGGACTGGACAGGGGACAACATGGCCCCGCCCCAGCTCAGGGAGTGGGTATGCTCTGGTACCGAGGTCCTCTGATATCTCCCGTTCTCACCCAGGACAGAAACTGGGAAATCATTGAAACGACTCGCTCCAAAATAGAGCAGTTCAAGAGGACCATGCCCCTCATCTCCGACCTGCGGAACCCAGCCCTCAGGGAGAGGTGAGGCGGGCCCTGCCCAGCTCCGCCCGCTCCACTCCCGTACCTTCTCTGGGAGCTTTCAGTTTGCCTCAAGTAAAGTCGTTTCTTCCATTTCCCCCTCCTTTTGCACGCGTGTGGTAGGTGTGGCTTGCTTACCTGGGTGTGCACACACACGTGTTGAAGTTAGCATTGGATTCCTTTTTGGGCACTGTCCACCTTATCTAATGGAGCATGATCTGAACCCAGAGCTTCCCAATTCCAGCTAGTTAACCAGCTAGTTAACCAGCTAGTTAACCAGCCACTCTAAGGATCTTCTGTCCCTGCTTCCCAAGGGCTGGGATTAAAGGCAAATGCCATAAGCGACCAGCTTGTTCTTGGGTTCTGCGGATCCGAACCCTGGTCCTCAGTCTTACACAGAGAACACCTTTCTCCAGTGTGCCCCCTCCCTGGCCCCCGGTTATTTCGCTTCTAAGGACTGAACCCAGGGCTTGTGAATGCTAGCACTAAGCCACATAGCGCCTGTTCAAATTGATTTAAAACTTTTATTTTTTTTAAAGATTTATTTATTTACTTATTTTACGTATATGGAGAGACCATTGCCCTCTTCAGACACACCAGAAGAGGGCATCACACCCCATTACAGATGGTTATGAGCTTCCATGTGGGTGCTGGGAATTGAACTCCGGTCCTCTGGAAGAGCAGTCAGCAGTATTGACTGCTGAGCCATCTGTCCAGCCCACCTTCCTCTTCTTTGTTGAGACAAGATCTTATTATATAGCCTATATAGCCCTGGCTGATAGAGAACTGGCTTTGTAGTCTAAGCTGGCCTTGAACTCGCAGAGATCTGCCTGCCTCTGCTGGGAATAAAGGCCTGGCCCCCAAATCCTACCTCTTAATCACTGAGCCACCTGTCCAGCCCACCTGTGTTTTTTGGAGGCTGAATGACCTCCCATCACGTACACATACCCCGTTTTCTTTTTCCGTATAATAAATGATAAACACTTAAGTCAATTCCATCTACACCTTGGCTGCTGCGTACAGTACTGCATTCAGCATGGAGCCCATGTGTGCAATCTGCCACTGTCTTCTATGTCCTGGGTATCCCTGCCTCTCCCCAATGTCTCCTCTGTCTTCTCCACTTCAGGTTATCTATTACAGATAAGCCTTATTTTTTTTCATACAAAACCTCTACTTTGTTGTT
The DNA here is from genome assembly GCF_947179515.1 of Apodemus sylvaticus. Lineage (NCBI taxonomy): Eukaryota > Metazoa > Chordata > Mammalia > Rodentia > Muridae > Apodemus > Apodemus sylvaticus. The sequence goes on from NC_067481.1 coordinate 54,979,498, forward strand.
GTTGTTTTTTTCCCTCGAGACAGGGTTTCTCTGTGTAGCTCTGGCTGTCCTGGAACTCACTCTGTACACCAGGCTGACCTCGAACTCAGAAATCTGCCTGTCTCTGCCTCCCAAGTGCTGGGATTAAAGGTGTGCACCACCACGGCCCGGCTGCCTTTACTTTGTTGCAGTCAAAATGTTTTTTGCCTTTGAGCCTAGTTTAAGAAAATCTTCACCCTTTCAAAGTCACTGGCAAATCTGTCTACTCTTCTTCTGATATCATGTGCTTGAGTTCAGCCTGACCCCTTGGCTTACAAGTTATTTAAGCTCTCTATGCCTAAGTTTCCTCATCTACAGATGGGATGATAGCACTCTGCAATATGGAGTGCTTGTGGGAATGACAGAGCTGCACGTGAAGCACTCAGCCCACACGTGATCTGTCACAGGCCTGCTCTGAGGTATTGTTTGTATGCACACCTGCCTTAACTCCTCTCCAGAGAACCAACTCTGGGAGACTGACACATCAATTTTGCTATTCCCTATGGTGCCTAAGATTGCACCTTAGAGCCTATTTAGCGAGATCTGTTGAATCATGAATTAACAAATAACCAGAATTATAAATTTTCAATTCGAAGAAGCAAGAGGAGTGATTTTTTTTTTCTTTTTTAAGCAGTGCTGGGTGTGGAATGTCTCACACATGCTAAGCAGGAGACTGAGTCACATTGACAACCCCAGGGCTTGATAATGACACTGCTAGTAGGCCCTGGAGCTGGCCTGCGGGTGAGACTTCCTGTTCTGGGCTGCAGGCACTGGGACCAGGTCAAAGAGGAAGTCCAGCGGGAGTTTGATCAGGAGTCAGAAAGCTTCACCTTGGAGCAGATTGTGAAACTAGGGATGGATCAGCACGTGGAGAAGATCGGGGAGATCTCAGCCTCTGCGACCAAAGAGCTGGCCATAGAAGTGGTATGAGGCTGTCCACACCTCCCCAGCCTCCGAGTGCACAACGTCCTCCTGTGCCACATTTGAGAGCCCCTCCCAAACACCCCTTACCTTTGTAGACTAGGTACCTGGTTATTCCGTCCCTCAATTTCTCTTCACAGGGATTACAAAACATTGCCAAAACCTGGGATTCGACTCAGCTAGACATAGTACCCTACAAGGACAAGGGCCATCACCGGCTCAGGTAGAGAGGGCTCCATGAGGCTGGCCTATGGAACTCGAACTGAAAATGGTTGTGGACAATGACTTTGAGCCTCTGTGTCCCAGGGGAACAGAAGAAGTATTCCAGGCACTGGAAGATAATCAGGTGGCTCTGTCAACTATGAAGGCATCTCGATTCGTGAAGGCCTTTGAGAAGGATGTGGACCACTGGGAGCGCTGCCTCTCTCTCATTCTGGAAGTTATTGAGATGGTCCTCACTGTGCAGAGACAGTGGATGTACTTAGAGGTCAGAATCCGTTTGTCTGGGCTCTCCCTTACCCTACTCCAGCTCTTTCTTATGTAGCTGTCTTCAGACACCCCAGAAGAGGGCATCGGATCCCATCACAGATGGTGGTGAGGCACCGTGTGGTTGCTGGGATTCGGACTCAGGGGAGAGCAGTCAGTGCTCTTAACCCCTGAGCCATCTCTCCAGCCCTTGTCATTGGTTTCTCACAATCTGACTCTTCTACTCAGTTGCCATCTCTGGTGTGGGAGCAGGGAGCCGAGGGTGGAGGGGGTGTGAGAAACAGCCTCCTCCTCACGCCAACCCGATGCCCTTTCAGAATATCTTCCTTGGAGAGGACATCCGCAAGCAGCTGCCCAATGAGTCAGCCCTGTTTGACCAGGTCAACAACAACTGGAAAGCCATCATGGACCGCATGAACAAAGACAATAACGCTCTCCGGAGCACCCACTACCCAGGTAAGAGCCCCGCAGGCAGCCGCCCCTGCAGCCTTCGCTGGTTACCTGCCTTTGTGGATCACGGTTGTGTGTACTCGTCAGCAGACGCGATTACATCATCACTATCATGCTTAATACTCTGTGACTGTGAGTAGTGACGGCACCACTGCTTAGTAACACTTGCTAATGTTAGTCACAAATATTATTACTAATTATTTTTATTTTTACAGTAGAGCAAGTTAAACCGATACTTAAGGAGAATATCATAGAATGGTCCAAAGCACAGGCCGTGGAGCCAGCTCTTGGGTTCAAAGCCCAATGCAGGCCTTATTGGTCCTGTGCCCGTGGCAGCTTGCTCCCCGCCACATTGCAGTTTCCTCATCTGTCACGGGGTTTTCTTAAAGACCACAAAGGAGTGGTGACTCTCCCAGCGCAGGGGGAGGCTGATTGTTCTCAGCGGCCCTGACTGAAAGCCGCTCTTCTCTGGCTGGGTCCCAGCAGCCACATTCTCTGAAGTGATTTAGGTACTCCAAGTGACTCACAGAGCCACAAAAACAATGATTCCTTTGTTGAATACAAAGAAGAAACATCTGGCCCAAGGTTTCTGAATCTTTCTGCGATATCTAGGGGGTCATCTGGGGTCACCTAAGACTCCAACAGCCTGCAGAGGCTATACATGCTTGAAGGCACTGGGGAGTGCTGCCGGGGTCACACTCATGGTCAGTGGTATTTCTTCCAAAGGACAGAACCTGGGACGACATGAGGAAACCCCTAAGGGGTAGGAGTATAGACTAGGAAGAAACTAGGACTTCTTCTTTTTTTTTTTTGGATTTTTTTTTTATTCAATATAATTTATTTACATTTCAAATGATTTCCCCTTTTCTAGCCCCCCACTCCCCGAAAGTCCCGTAAGCCCCCTTCTCTTCCCCTGTCCTCCCACCCACCCCTTCCCACTTCCCCGTTCTGGTTTTGCCGAATACTGTTTCACAAAACTAGGACTTCTGGGACTTGTAGATATGGATGCATTGCGCTCAGAATCTCAAATCAGCCTGTGTGGTAGATAGATCTTCCTTCCTTCCTTCCTTTCTCTTTTCCTTTCTTTCTTTCTTTCTTCCTTTCTTTCTTTCTTTCTTTCTTTCTTTCTTTCTTTCTTTCTTTCTTTCTTTCTTTCTTTCTTTCTTCAAAGAAAGAAAAAGGGTTGTGTGTTTACTTCAAGAACACAATCTTGGCTGTAAGCTCTGCATATTCTGTGGGTTGTGTGGGTTGTGTGGGTGTGTGGGTTTGTGTAGTATTGTGTGTTTGGTGTACACACCTACTGTGCGTGCGCGTGGGTGCCGAGGGAGTGGCTGCCAGCAGCTGGCCGTGGACGCCTTTGGATCTCATTTACCTTATTTATCTATTTTATTTTATCATTTCTTTTTAATATTTATGTATAACATAGTGTTCTGCCTGCACGTATGCTGTAGACCAGAAGAGGGCACCAGATCTCATTACAGATGGTTGTGAGCCACTGTGTGGTTGCTGGGAATTGAACTCAGGACCTCTGAAAGAGCAGTCAGTGTCCTTAACCTCTGAACCATCTCTCCAGCTCTATCTTATTATTCTTGATATTGTAATGTAATTGCAACATTTCTCTTTCCCCTTTCTCCCTCCAAGCCCTCCCACCTACCCCTCTGCCCCCCTTCAAGCTCATGACCACTGTTTGCTATCACTAACTGCTATTGCATGTGTAGTCGTGCATGCACATGTACCTTCCTGATCCTAACCAGCTGGCTCGGTCCATATGATGTTACTTGCATGTATGGATTCAGGGCTGACCGTTTGGCCCCAGACAACCGACTGTGGCACTCTTCTCCGGGGAGGGCCTGCACTCCCACTCCCACTTTTCCTCAATTACCTGTAGTTCTTTGTGTGGGGCTGAAGCCTCGTGAGCTTCTCACCATCCAAACTGGTGTGCTCACTGGTGTCAGCCGTCCTTCAGATCAGGTCCGGGAGTCATGTTGGTGAGACTGCATGGATGCAGCTTCTGCTATGACTAGGAGACACAGCCTCACAGCAAACTCTATGGTGCTCTGGCTTCTCCCATCCTTCTGCCTCTTCCCCGGCAGTGCTCCCTGAGCTTCAGAGGAGAGAGTGTTTTGTAGATGTGTCCATCCGGCCCGGGCTCCACGACTGCATTTTAACTGGCTGTGTTTTTTAGTGTTCATCTGTTGCAAAGAGAAGTTTCCTTTGGTGGGGGTGACAGTGTAAGAACAAAGGTTTCTAGCGATTGTGGTGGTATATATAGCGAGCTCGTGGTTGTAGATTCTCCTCCAGTAACCACAACCTCACTGGCAACGAGTGGTAGTTATCTAGGTTTCCCCGTATCGGGCCTGGTTTCCCTCTTGTTGAGTGGGCCTTCAATCCAGTTGGAGAGCTGCTGGTTACCTCCAAGGCACTCGTGCCATTACTGCACCCTTAGGGTTGTTGTAGTAGTTCAGAGACTCATAGCTGGGTAGGACTGTTGGTTACCCCTCTCCTTGGGAAGCTTGCATGATGCTTTCTGGTACCTGAAAGCTAGTACTCAGAGGTCATTCAAGTCAATTCCAGCTCAGGGGTCTCTGGCCCTGTTTCTGAAGTACACGGTGTCCTTAGCGATAGAGACTTACCAGGCCTGGGGTAAGCATTCCACCTCTGGCGGTTGACCAAGGGTAAGAGCAATAGGCTGCAGAGTTTGGGAGTCTCTTCAATAACCCTGGCTTTGGGTTGGATCCTTCTGCCGTGTCACAGGCAGGGAAGTCAAAATTCAGTGATGTTAATTAACATGTTAGTGAGCTAAAGACTTTGAGTGGTGGCCTTCTGTCTCCTGGTCAAGTGCCCTCTGTGCTGTGCCACAATCGCTGTCATTGTGTGCCTGCCACATGCCTTTAAGTGATTTGGCTTGTTGGATTGTGTAAGCTGCGGAGACATTTTCAACTCAGAAACTCTTGAGTTGAACAGTGAGGCTCCAAGTTCTTAGGTATAATGGGCCTGTTGTTCCAAAGACGGGGAGGAGTAGAGCTAACCCCATGGTGCATAGTTAACAAGTCGTGTGGAGAGATAAATGAAGAGTCGGGGATAACTATGCAGGAGTGCTGGGGCCACTTCTCTGTCTTCAGAAGCCTAGGGCCCTCTGGACCTCAACCTTAGAGCTAGGAAAAGAAGTGGAGCCCGGGTGTCCGGATCCACTCAGGCAGTGGCGAAAAGTGTCATCCATTGCCCTTCCTCCCAGGGCTCCTGGAGACCCTGATAGAAATGAACGCTATCCTGGAGGACATTCAGAAGTCTCTGGACATGTACTTAGAGACCAAGCGTCACATATTTCCCCGCTTCTACTTCCTGTCCAACGATGACCTGCTGGAGATTCTGGGCCAGTCCCGTAACCCAGAGGCTGTGCAGCCACATCTCAAAAAGTGCTTTGACAACATCAAACTGCTGAGAATCCAAAAGGTCAGTGGAGACGGCCATGATGGGAAGGCGGGCCGGGAAGGAATGGTGACGCCATGATATTTGAGGCTGTGGAGGGGACCGTGCTCTGCCAGCGGGAGAGTGGCATTTGTTAATGACCGTAGAACCTCACACAGAGCTTTCCAGAAGAGGCAATGTAGAGAGGAGGGGCAAGAGAAGAAATTACATGTAATGGGATCTGATGCCCTCTTCTGGTGTGTCTGAAGAGAGCAATAGTGTACTCCTATATATCAAAAAAATAAATAAGTTTAAAAAGGGGAGGGGATATTAAATACTTCTAGAAGGTTACAGAGAGCGAGGCTATGGCCTGGGTAACTTGTCTCTTCTGCAGGTTGGGGGCTCCAGCAGCAAATGGGAGGCAGTGGGAATGTTCTCAGGTGATGGCGAATACATTGACTTCCTCCATCCAGTACTTCTAGAAGGACCCGTGGAGGTGAGTGGTGGCCAGAGTCCTAGAATCAAGCCGTCTTTCTATTTGAAAGTTTGCTGGGCCATCCCTTTCATCCAAGCACTCGGGAGGCAGAGGCAGACAGAGCTCTGAGCTCGAGACCACCCTGGTCTACAGAGTGAGTTCCAGGACAACCAGGGCTACACAGAGAAACCCTGCCTCGAAAAACCAAAAAAAAAAAAAAAAAAAAAAAAAAAGAAAGAAAGAAAGAAAGGAGTTTGGCTCCACGAGGAGAACATTTTCATGAGCAGGATGAGCTTTGCATTTAGTTTCCTGAGCCACTCGTGTTCTCGCCGTCTATCACCCCTCCCTAAACCAATGCTCCACCCCTCTGCCTCCTGCCTCCACGGCCTTTGGAGACCCGTGCCAGCTTGTGCCCAGCTGCACCTTCCCTCCTGGGTCCTCAGCCCTCGGCGGTCTCATGTCCTCTATGCCTTCTCTCGGGGAAACCTCAGCCTCTGACCCTTAGACTGAGGATTATTTCGATTTCTCTAGTCGTGGCTTGGCGATGTGGAGCGGGCCATGAGGATGACGCTTCGTGATTTGCTTAGAAACTGCCGCGTGGCCCTCAAGAAATTCCTCAACAAGAGGGACAAATGGGTGAAAGACTGGGCTGGCCAGGTGAGCTGGAGCCACACAAATGGGGTGGGGGGGGCAGTGGCGCTAACAGAACAGCATGTGGAAGACAGACTCCAGAGGCTCCCTGCCCCTCCTCCTGGGTCTGACTCTCATACCCTAAGTGCTAGACCCGCTGCTCCGGACCCAAGGTGCATGCGCCATACTAGGCACGGTGACACTGGGTGCTGGAACTCAAGAGCTGGGCTGTATGGAGAGATGGCTGAAGGTAGGGCCTAGGAATCAGCTTCTGTACCCGCCTCAGGTGGTGATCACTGCTAGTCAGATCCAGTGGACAGCTGATGTCACCAAGTGCCTGATGACAGCCAAAGAGCGGTCAGACAAGAAAATCCTCAAGGTCATGAAGAAAAAGCAGGTGGGGAGCTCTTCAAGTATGAGACAGGCCTGGTGCTGGAATGGGTAGAGAGGAGATGACTAGAATCACAACCGGGATGGGCTGGTATGGGCAGGCCAGAACAAGGGTGCTCTGGTATGGGCAGGCCAGAACAAGGGTGCTCTGGTATGGGCAGGCCAGAACAAAGGTGCTCTGGTATGGGCAGGCCAGAACAAGGGTGCTCTGGGACAGACGTGCAGGGCAGTGCATTGTGCAGAGCAGAGTTAGGCTCTCCTGTGTAGCTGTGGATATAGGAATTCTAGGATCCGAATGGGATTGGAGGTGACCTCAGCCTGGGACGTGGTGCCATCCAGCCTTGGCTACATTGATGCTTCTATTCTTGCCTATTGTCCCATCCCACAGGTGTCAATACTAAATAAGTATTCAGAGGCCATCAGGGGGAACTTGACCAAGATCATGAGACTTAAAATTGTGGCTCTGGTGACGATAGAAATCCACGCCCGTGACGTGCTGGAGAAGCTCTATAAGAGCGGCCTCATGGACGTCAATTCCTTCGACTGGCTCAGCCAGCTGCGCTTCTACTGGGAGAAGGTGACAGACTCGCTACTGTCTCAGGCCCAGACTGACCTGCAGTGCTTCCCAAGCATGGACACGTGCTGTCCTCTAGCCCAGTCCTTTGCACGTTCACAGCTTCTTCCTTCAAGGTTTAGCTGTCCCAATTCCAGCTCAGGAGTGGCCAGTGGTCTCTCAGGGCAGCACTCCTTATAAGTGCCACTTGATGGCGACTCAGATCTCAAGCAGCTACTTCCCTGGATTGGGATGGGGGGGGGACATGCAATATGGAACCCATGTCATTTTCTCTCGTGGCCCCAAACCATACCCTTCTTTTCAGCTCTAAATCAGAGCCCTTAATCCACCTGCAACCCTCCTGACCTCTCCGAGCCCTATGGTAGCCATTTCCACATCCCCCAAGCCCGCCTCTGTCTTACTCTGTCCTATTTTCCCAGGACGTGGATGACTGTATAATCCGCCAGACCAACACACAATTCCAATATGGTTACGAGTACTTAGGGAACTCTGGTCGACTGGTCATCACGCCCCTGACAGACAGGTCTGCCGTGAGGGGTGAACTGGTCTTCCGGGTAGGAGCTGCAGAGGTGTCTGAGTCCTCCAGTCGACTATCTGACCCGAGTCGTGTCTTAAATTCTCAGATGTTACATGACGTTGACCACGGCACTGCACCTCCATCGTGGGGGCTCCCCCAAAGGCCCAGCAGGTACTGGAAAGACAGAGACAGTCAAGGACCTGGGCAAGGCATTGGGTATATACGTCATCGTGGTCAACTGCTCCGAGGGCTTAGACTATAAGTCCATGGGAAGAATGTACTCAGGACTGGCACAGGTCAGTACCCTGCCTCCCCATCCTAAAGTCTTTACATATCTTCTAGTACCTGAAAATCAGCCGAAACCCCAATCTGGTTTGTACCTGTGTGGCTTGCATGACAGCTTGCCACGGGCAATTCTTACAGTCAGAATGAAGAAGTAAAACCCCTTCAACTCCCTGAGTTTCACATTGCAAGTTTGCAAACTCTGGCCACGTAAGGATTAAACAGAGCATATGCAGAAACTGCCCAGCACACAGGAGTTACTACTCAGTGCACCCAAGTCCCAGCCTCTAGGTGTCCTAGCCATCACTGTTGGCTGTCTGGTCTGTTGGAAAGCTCTGGCCAGAGGCTATGACACTGTTGCTCTGGTCCCCTGTGCACCCCCTGGTTCGGATGCCACCTTTGCTACTGAAGCATTTTTGGGACGGGTGTGTCAGGCTGCGGTCTGGTGGCCTGGGGCACCTCTCTTGCTGTAGTGACTCTGCCCCTCTCTCCCGCTCCACAGACTGGAGCCTGGGGCTGCTTTGATGAGTTTAACCGCATCAACATTGAGGTGCTGTCCGTGGTGGCCCAGCAGATCCTGTCCATCCTGTCTGCCCTGACAGCCAACCTCACACGTTTCTATTTCGAGGGCTTTGAAATAAATCTGGTGTGGTCTTGTGGGATCTTCATCACCATGAATCCCGGTAGGTGGAGGAACCAGGTGACACAGGGCAAGGGGGCAGGAGAACTGGGCATCTGGGATAAGTATTGTGTCCTTTTCCCTTTCTGTGTCAAAGCATTTGTCTAAGAAGTATTTGACTAAAGGTGACTGTGTGTTCATCTGCTTTCTATTAATGTGACAAAATCCCCAAGGGGTATTTAGCTTAAAGGAGGAAAGGGGAGCTGTGGTCCCACAATCTCATCCATGGACCTTTGTTGGTGAGGTGAGGCAGGATGGAATGAAGGAAGTGTGGGGGAACAGGATTGCTCAGGGTGACCAGGGAGGAGGGAGGGAGGGAGATAAACGGGAAAGGAAGGTTGAAGGGAGAGACAGGGAGGAGGGAGATTTCGTTGATTCTTGGGCATACTCCAGTGATTTACTTCTTTCAAGTAGGCCACACCTTCTAGAGTTTCTGTGGCGTTCAGTCAGTGAAACAGTCCTTTGATGAGGTCCAGACCCTCATTATCTAATCGCTTCTAGCAGGCTCCGCCCCTGGACCTGCTGCTTTAGGAACAAAGCCTTTACGGGACACTTGGGATCCAAATTACAGCAACAGCAGAAGAGAAGCCACGAGGAGAGGAGGAAGTAACACTTCCTGTCCTCCCCAAGGCTCAAGAAACACCTACTTGTCTCTGTGGAAGCCTTTAAAGGCAGAGCCACCTTTTCCCAATGGGTTAGCTCGCGGCTCTGCCTCCTGTCCCTCTTGGAAAATGGAAGTTTCCCCAATGTTTGAGGTTTTCAGTTTCATGGCTGCCCAGCTGCCCATTAGGAACCTCTTTAGGGGAAGGGTCTAGGAGAGCACCTGTTGGGAAGCATCGGATCATAGCGACAGCAGCTGCGAGTTTAGAGGGCTCGTGTGGGCCCCACCTAGTGGGCCCCACGTATAACTCGGCAGCTCTGTGGTTTCAGGGCCATGTGAAACTTAATGAGAGCACCTATGAAGAGAGAAGACGAGGGAGGGAGCCAGGGCTGGGATGAGGAAGACGCCATCTTAGAGCTGGGGCTGGGGAGAAAGTTAGGGCCATGATAAAGGTTGGGCAAGTTGGATCTTTGAGAGACCAAGTGAGGATAGGCAAACGGGTTCTGAACAGGCGGCTTTGTCTCCAGGCTATGCCGGCCGCACAGAGCTTCCGGAGAACCTGAAGTCCATGTTCCGCCCAATTGCCATGGTGGTGCCTGATTCGACACTTATTGCAGAAATCATTCTTTTTGGGGAGGGCTTTGGCAACTGCAAGGTATTGTAATAATCTATTTCTTATTTCGTTTCCTTGGCATAATTGTTCCCTGGAAAGAGGAGCCCCTGAACGCCTCACAATCTGGTTATCCTACTGAGATCTTCAAAGTATTGTCAGTAGGATCTGAAGCCAGAGGAACACGGGCGGACAGCCGGGTGGTGGGGTGTCTCTCTTCTGTGAAGCCACTAACCAACAATAGCACAGTCCACAAGATCTCCTACAATTGTTCAGAGCACTTCCTAGCTGCTTCAAGTCCCTGACCTAAGTTCTTGTGTCTGAGTGTCCCTAAATAAAAAGGGGACTTGTGGGAGGTGAGCCATTGTCTCCTCCTCACGGTTCCCAGATCCTGGCCAAGAAAGTGTACACACTGTACTCACTGGCCGTACAGCAGCTCTCCAGGCAGGACCACTACGACTTCGGCCTGCGCGCCCTCACTTCCCTTCTGCGATACGCCGGCAAGAAGCGCCGCCTACAGCCGGACCTGTCTGATGAAGAGGTAGGCCAGACACGTGGCCCTCGTGGCCCTCGGCTCTTTGCCTCTTTTGTCACTGGTGTGATGATGTCGTCAGGAAAGTTTCCAGACCCTTGCTTGTCCATGCACACATCCACCCCTGCCCTACCCACCACCTCAGGCTTTGTCCCCTGGCTGGCCTGATAGAGCCTGATCGTCCTGATCGTCCCTGTTGCGTTGCTGAGGACAGACACTGGCATATCATCCATCGTCCTTAGGTCTCACTTTCCTCACAGGTCCTGCTGCTCTCCATGAGAGACATGAACATCGCCAAGCTGACGTCAGTGGACGTCCCTTTGTTCAATGCCATCGTGCAAGACCTTTTCCCCAACATTGAGCTCCCAGTCATCGACTACGGCAAGGTGTCTGCCCCCTCCCCCCGTCTCCTTTTATTTACTTATTTTAAGGTTTATTATTATTATTTAACGTAGGTGAGTACACTGTTGCTGTCTTCAGACACACCAGAAGAAGGCATCAGATCCCATTACAGATGGTTGTGAGCCACCATGTGGTTTCTGAGAGTTGAGCTCAGGACCTCTGGAAGAGCAGACAGTGCTCTTAACCACTGAGCCATCTCTCCAGTCCAGCCCCACCTCCTTTTAAAAAGAACATTATTTTGATTGGTGGGTGTCTATGTGGAGGTCAGAGGACAGCTTACAGGAACCAGTTCTCTCCTTCCACCAACTGGGTCCCGGGGATCAGGTTCAGATCAGGCCTGGCTGCAGGTGCCTTTACTCCCTGAGCCCTCTTGCTGGCCTTGTATTTACTCTTGTTAACCAGCTCCCTGATTTCATGAGTGACTGTGCATCTGGGAACAGGGAGTGTGAAGTCCTGAACTTCTGAATGGTGTGACTTTGAATGGCACAGTTGGCTCTTCCTAGGACTCACACAGACAGCTTTTTCTCTGACTCATATCTTTCAGGATTACCTGTTCACAACACTTACCTACTTACTTAATTAATTAATTAATATAGAGACAGGGTGTTGCTATGTAACCCTGGATGACCCCGAGCTCCCTATACAGACCAGGCTGGCCTCATACCAACAGGACCTCACTATGGGCCACCATGTCAGGCTCAAGTAACTTCTACCCCTCAGATCCTTGAATTCACTGAAAGCTCAGCTACCCTGTCTGTATCCACCAGCCATCTCCCACCTCGCCTCCTGTCCTTATGGTGGGAACTTTGAAGAGAGTCTCTAGGAGCTCTGTGGTCTGTGAGAGCAGAGGAATAGAGGCTACGAGAGCATCCCCTCCTTGTGTTCGTCCACACCCTCTGAGCTGTTGTTTTAGTTGAAACTGCTGAATGCTAGATTAAAACATTCAAAGAAATACATCCCCTTTTAGAACATTGCTAAGATGGCGAGAATTCTAGGGCCCTTGGTGTGGGGACTTTGAGAGGCAAGGAGGTTCCAATACTGTTTCCCCCATGGAATTTTGTCAGTCTAAGGTACCAGGAATAGGAAGGAAAGCAGCCCAAGTCTGGAGGTGGACCTTAAAGGCCACTGTTATAGGAGCATCAGGCTACGGGGACACACCCTCGCCGCCATCTACTGATAGGAAAGGACAATTTACAACCTGGAAAGAGCTGTGCTTGTCTGAGTCCTGGTGATAGAAGGGAGGGGTCAAAGGTTTCCCCGACATCTCTTCAGGTCAGCCTCAGGCCGTGTAGTTGAAAGTCTCAAGCTTCATCTCCGGGGCAGGAGAGGGGGTGCCGGTTGTCAGTGCCCCCAGGTGACTGGTGGAAGCAAAGGGAATGGTTTCTGGAGGAGCTCAGTCTCAGCCCTAGTCCAGAAGAATGAGGACCGAATGCAACGGCAGCAGAGCCCAGAGGACAGCGCAAGCCTAATGCGGATGGACGCTGGAAAACAAGGCCGGCAGAGGGGTGGCCCTTCATGTCATGGTCACATGGTCACTCCAAGAAATCTGCAGATAGCCGTCTCCAATATTCTCAAGGAAATAAGAGACAAGAGGCTCTAAGCAAATCATGTTGGGAAGAAGAGTGAATAGATTTGTAGAAACATCTAGGCATGCTAGTGCATGTCTATAATCTCAGCGTTCTCTGGAGGTGGAAGTCAGAAAGGGCCAAACCAGCCAGATCTACACTGGAAGGAGGGAAGGAAGGAAGGAAAGAAGGAAGGAAGGAAGGGTGGAAGGAAGGAAGGAAGGAAGGAAGGAAGGAAGGAAGGAAGGAAGGAAGGAAGGAAGGAAGGAAGGGTGTAGTAGTTAAGGGCACTTATTGTCTTGGCAGAGGATCCAGCTGTGGTTCCCGGACTCATGGTGGTTCTTAACTGCCCGTAACTGAAGTCCCACTGGGTCCTCTGCCTTCACACAATTTCCTGCATGTGTATGCACTCGCACACATACACATAAAAAAATAAATAAATCTATATCTAAAATCTAAAATAAAAGCATAATTGGGGGAGAAGAAAAAAATAGCCTTAGCAGAGAAACAGAAAACTTCCAGCTAAGCAAAGTCAGTTATATTCATGACAACTGCGTTGAAGTCTAGTTTCTGCTAAGTGGGGGCGGCACAAACATTTAATCCCAGAACCTGGGAGGCAGAGGCAGGTGGATCTCTGAGTTCAAGTCCAGTCTGGTCTACAGAGTGAGTTCCAGGACAGCAGGGGCTCCACAGAGTAGCCCAGTCTCCAACAAACAAACAGAAAGATTGATTTCTAAGGCATACATGTCAAATCCAAAGAATATGCTGTCTGTCAAAGAGCATGAAAAAGGAGAAAGGAGCGGGGCGTGGTGGCACACGCCTGTAATCCCAGCACTTGGGAGGCAGAGGCAGGCGGATTTCTGAGTTCCAGGCCAGCCTGGTCTACAGAGTGAGTTCCAGGACAGCCAGAGCTACACAGAGAAACCCTGTCTCGATAAAAACCAAAAAAATAAATAAAATTAAAAAAATTTTTTTAAAAAAGGAGAAAGGAGAAATCTCACAGGTCGCACTAAGCTCGGCCTGAGAACTCCAGAAATGGAAGCAGAGCGGCAATTTCAGTTTGACGTTTGTGACATCTAAATAAGGGGCAGGCGGGCAGAGCAGCGCAGGAAAGCAACGAGGGCTTCTGAGGCAAACTGCTCCAGACTGCATAGGTCTCAACTCACCAGCAGTCCCAGCATCCGAAGGCAGAGGCAGGAGGATCACTAAAGTTTGAGATGAGCTTGGTCTACACTGGAAGATTGAAGCCAGCCAGAGTTGTGTAGCAGGACAAGTCTCGGGGAGAAAGGAGTTGTATCTCTAAGATCTGGTGTCTTCATGGCCCTGGGTCACTGTGCCTCCCTGGTGTCAAGCCTGAGGGACAGCAGGCCTATGAGGAAGGATTAATCAGCACTGAGGGAACATTTGCAGATTAGATGCTTTCTTTCATATCTCAGCTTAAAGAATAGGGGCACCCAGACAGGCAAGTGAAAGCATTCTCTCTGGGGAATTCTTCTGACCCAAGAGGAGTGACTGGAGCGTGGCAGAAAGACCGACCCCAAGTGCACTGTTACCTGCAGGGCTGCTCAGCTTACAGTCTGGGAGCCCCACACCCAGTCATATAAACAGAAAATGGGATAGAGGTGGAAGAATCAGGAATACAAGGCCAACCTTAGCTCCATAAGGAATTTGAGGGTAGCCTGGGCTATAATATATATTCATGTGAGTGTGTGTGTGTGTGTGTGTGTGTATGAATGGATGCAAGGAAAAACTAAGCTCACTAAAGAGGCTCTAGTAGGAAGGCTGTTAGGTGTTACTAGTGGGAGGGAGGAGGTGACAGAGAAGGAGTGGGGGTGTTGAGCCAAATTCTTGAGACAAGAGACTTTTTGTTTGGTTGGTTTTGGATTTTGGTTTTTTTGAGACAGGGTTTCTCTGTGTAGCTCTGGCTGACCTCAAACTCAGAAATCCGCCTGCCTCTGCCTCCCAGAGTGCTGGGATTACAGGCATGCACCACCATCGCCCGGCTAACAAGAGACTTTTTTAAATGTAGGGCAACAGACAGTATGTTAAAGAGACTGAAGGAAAGTATTAGCCCTGAGAGAAGCAAGGAGTCTACTTTGTAAGGGTTCCTGCGAAGAGGGGTGATCTTGTATCACAAGGAAGCAGGCTTAGTCAATATGTGATATGTGAACTATGGTCTGCGACAGAAGTAGGGGAGTGGGCACATTGCCATTCATGCCACATGTCAGGAATCACTCTCTGGATATGAGGTGGGGGCTTAGTTAATGTGTGACCCAGAAAAGGTCAAGGCGAGACTGATCCCGCCTCCTTCCTGCCCTTCCCTCTTCCTGCCCCTCCCCAGAGGGGAGTGAAGGGGCTGCCTTCCTGCCCCTCCCCACAGGGGTGGTGGGGGAGATGGGGCTGCCTTCCTGCCCCTCCCCACAGGGTGGGGGATGCAGGACTTGCCCTTGTCTGGCTTGCATACCTATCTGCTTAGGATCTGCTTAGCTGCAGGACCCAGGTTCTGTAACAAAAGAACTGCAAACAAACAAGAAAGAGCCAGATGGAGAAAGTAGATAGCCTAAGGGGAGGAAATAGGAAACAAACCGTCCATGACAGTTTCTGCTGGGGAGTGGTGGGCACACCTGCACACACAGGTGCTGGTGAGAGAGAGGATTATCTTGTGCCTCTATGTATTCAGATCAGCCGGGGCCACCGAGACCCTACCCTAGTGCACACACAAATGAACAACAATCAGATTATGGAGACCCTACCCTGGTGCACACACAAATGAACAACAATCAGAATTATTGAAGTGAAATTCTACTGACAAGCCGTTAAGAAAGGACTAAGGCAGACTGACCAGCAGACAATGGGGAGGAGAGATAGGATTTAAAGGGAAATCTAGGCGAGATAAAGTTTAAATAATTTCAAAAGTAGGAGAGGAGAAAATGGAGGTATGGGGTCCCTATAGCTAAAGGAGACCAGCTAAAGGACTGGAGCAATCCTTTAACACGCACCCCCCCCCCGAAATTCTGGATATTGAACTAGGAGACTATTTCACTTGTTTCCTAGGAGGAAAAGAGAAGAGAGGCAAGAGACTAAAAACAACCACAAATTAGGCTGTTCTGTGTCTCAATAGTATTAAGTATGCTAATAATGGAGCAGCCTTCAAAATTCTAGTGGTAAATAGAAGGCTAGATCAGCTACACTTTCAATTATGGTGAAACAAACGAACAAACAGCCTCTACTATGTTCGAAAGTTGTGAGAGAATGTGGCTTCACTAAAGCACAGGTACAGACTGAAAAGTTAGCAGGGAAGCAGACACAGGGACACCATTCAAGAGAAGCTTAAATAACGCTTCAGATGATGGTGAACAGAGAGCCCAAGATGGCAGTCACAGGGTGGGCGGAGAGAGAAGGCAATCAGAGTCAAGGCTATCAAATCTCTTCAGTACGTGAACCCTTCCTCTACTGATAAATAAAATCCAAAGGCTTCGAGAGTGTGTATAACAGAAACATTAATAAGTGATGTGGCCTTCATTCTGAGACAATTAGCAGAGTTTGGAGTTAGGTTAGTGACTCGAATCTGGAAACCCAGGTGATCGACAGGAACAGTATCGTTAGAGCCCTCAGGGAAAACCGAACCGTCTGGCAGAAAAGCCCACCT
The DNA here is from genome assembly GCF_947179515.1 of Apodemus sylvaticus. Lineage (NCBI taxonomy): Eukaryota > Metazoa > Chordata > Mammalia > Rodentia > Muridae > Apodemus > Apodemus sylvaticus. The sequence continues at coordinate 54,995,687 of NC_067481.1, forward strand.
CCTGTGGTAATGCTCAGAGTGTTTACAGGAGACACACCTGGAACCTACAGACAAAGAGTCTCCTCAGGAGGTCTGCCAGATAACTACTCCAGAGAAACCTAGGGAAGCCACCAGCTAGCGACTGACTGCGCAGCCTTCAAGGCCAAGAGCTTTACTGGAAATAGAAAGTCACCTCATAATAAAAGGTTCCGACTGACTAGGAAGATAAAATAGACCTAATTTGGATGTACTTAATGATACAGACTCAAAAGAACTAAAGCTAGATTGGCTGAGATATCAGGAGAAATAGACAAACTCATGAGGCAATTTTAACCTCTTAGTAAGTAAACCAGGCTGACTAAAATTCACGGTCATGGAAGATTCAAACAACACAACATACAACTTTGAATTGCTTCATAGCTAAAGAAATTTCACTCAAGTTACAAATTTCACTTACATAGAACATATAGAAACTCTAAATGTTGGGCTGTAGAGATGGTTTAGGGGTTAAGAGCACTGACTGCTCTTTTGAAGGTCCTGAGTTCAAATCCCAGCAACCACATGGTTGCTCACAGCCATCGGTATTGAGATCTTCCCCCTCTTCTGGAGTGTCTGAAGACAGCTACAGTGTACTCACATATATATATAATAAGTAAATACATCTTTTGAAAAAAAAAAAAAGAAACTCTGAAAGTGTAAAGGCCATGAATCTGCCTCAAAAAATTTGAAGGCATCTATTCAGCATATGTATTCTGACCACAGTGATAATTACTGGTATCAGACAAAGCAAGCTTTATGTTTCTATTGATTATCATCATTATTATTAGAGTCTGTATGGTCGATGTGTATGTGCATGCATGCCATAGCACATGTGTGGAGGCCAGAGGACAGCTTTGTGGAATTGGTTATGAATGACCAGAGGCAGCCCAGGGCACAACAGCAAGACTAAGTTCTCAGCACAGCGGAGATTTATTTGTCCCAGAGGGACAAAGGGCAGGGAATCAGACAGAGATGAGGGTGAGGATGAGGGAGGGAGAAAAGGAACAAGGGGGGGGGAGGGATACTTACCCCAGAAGGACAATGGGCTGCCTCTGGATGGAGAGAAGACAGATGTGGCCCCGTGGGCAGTTTATAAACAGGTGAGGGAGGGGAGCCCTGTGTTTGGATGAGTTGGTTAAATTTGGTCTGAGGAGTCTGGTTTGGTGAGTACAGCATTCAGGGTGTGGGCGTGTCTCAGGTAAAAGCTGCCCAGTGTTAGTGTAAGGACACGGGCTTTTCTTCCAACTATGCTGAAGTTGGCTGGATCTTGGTGGTCAGCAACTTTCACGCATCCATGGGCTCTGGTGGTCAAAAACCTCAGCTCACCCAGCTGGCCCAGCAAATGCCTTTAGCCTCTACTCCATCTCACCATCCCTAAAGCAAACTACAGAAAGATACAATATTAAAAAGTTAAGGAAAATATACAGATATGGGCTTGTGCCTGTGACCTCAGTACATGGGAGGTGGGGCTGGAGGGGAACTACTAGTTTTAAGGAATCCTGGGATATGTAGTTGGCTATAGAGTAAGACTATGTTTCAAAAAAATAAAAATATTGGGGGGGGGTGGCTTTAATCCCAGCACCAAGGGGATTGAGGCAGGCAGATCTCTGGATCTGGGGGACAGCCAGGTCAACAGAGTGAATTCAAGATCCACCAGGGCTACACAAAGAAACCCTGTCTTGAAAACCAAAAACCAAGCCGGGCATGGTGGCGCACGCCTGTAATCCCAGCACTTGGGAGGCAGAGGCAGGCGGATTTCTGAGTTCAAGGCCAGCCTGGTCTACAGAGTAAGTTTTAGGACAGTCAGGGCTACACAGAGAAACCCTGTCTCGGAAAAACCAAAATAAATAAATAAATAAACAAATAAATAAAAAAACCAAACAAACAAAAACCCAAAAACCAAATCAAACCAAACAAACAATTCTGGATGTAGACTTTTTGTTGCCTTTTTTTTGTTGTTTTGTTTTGTTTTTCGAGACAGGGTTTCTCTGTGTAGCCCTGGCTGTCCTGGAACTCACTCTGTAGACCAGGCTGGCCTCCAACTCAAAAGTTCCACCTGCCTCTGCTTCCCTCTGCCTCTGCTAGACTCCCGACTAATCTGAAAATACTTTTTAAATTAACTTATTTCTGTGTATGTGAGTGTTTTGTTTTGCACCACCCACTCCAGACTACGTGTGTGTCTGGAGCCACAAAGACCCAAAGAGAAAAAAGAATCCTCTGGAATTATAAATGGTTGTTGTTGTGTTTATAAAAAGATAAAGAGAGAAGGGAATATGTTTTGGTGGAGGTGTAGTCAGGTATGAGAAGGCTCATGCTGAGGCATCCCTTAGAGTTATTCAGAGCATGGGCAGGGTAGTTAAGAGGAAGTAGAGGCAGAGAAATGCAGAGAGAGAGAGAGAGAGTAGACAAGTAGAGGCCAGCCATGAGCACGTGGAGAGAGGGGGAGGAAGGAAATTGGGAGAAGGAATGGGGGGGGCAGTGCAAGAACAAGAAGGCAAGAACAAGAGAGGAGGGGCCCCTTTCACAGTTTGTCAGGCACACCTGGCTGTTGCCAGGTAACTGTGGGGCAGAGCTTAGACAAAATGCGAACAGTTGTGAGCTGCTGTGTGGGTGCTGGGAACTAATTCTAGGTCCTATGCAGGAGCAGCCAATGCTCTCAACTGCGCTATCTCTCAGCTGAGGACAGTGAGATCTTAAAGCATGGTAAAATAATTTTGTTCCCAACTGTATCTCTAGTATTGGCACAGTGCCACAAAGATTCAGTAAGTAGTTGTTGAATGATGCTTTAAAAACGTGTAGGACTACATTAGACACTGTACACAGGAGGAGGCTGTTTCCAAGGAAAACCAACTCAAAATGACAAAACCAAACGCTAGGAAGCCAGGTTGGCTGAACAGAGACGCCAGCATCCTCTGTTCATATATGCAGGATATGTGTGTGTGTCTGTCTGTCTGTTTGTCTGTCTGGTATATGTGCATGGATGTACACACACAGGTCACAAAAGGACACAGACTGGCTTGATCTGTCACTCTGCCTTATTCCTTTGAGACGGTCTCTCCCTGCCCCTGGAGCATGGCTGTTCAGCAAACCCCAGTGATCCTCTCTCCGCTCCTCACAGCACTGCAGTTGCAGGGCCGTGTGCAGCCCTCAGGATTGAGCAGAAAAATACTCTTTCCTACTGAGCTGGTTCCTCAGTTCTAATGTAGCCAGCTTGCCTGCCTGCCTTTTCCCCCCTCCCTCCTAGGTCTCTCCTTTCTTCCCACCCTCCTGCATGCCTTCCTTCAGAGATATGGGGATCAAATCCACAGCCTTGTGTTTTCTCAGCTAGCACCCTGCCACTGCGCTGTCTATAGATCCCAGAGCCCAGTATTTTCCCTCTGGCTAGGCAGTTCTCAGGACTTTGGTGTCTTTTGCGGTGGGTCTGCTGAGTCTTCCCTGGCACTGCAGGATGTCTGAAAGTCCCTTGGCTGACTCACACTTTTTCCTTCCGCTTTCCTCAGCTACGGGACACCATTGAGCAGGAGATCCGAGAAATGGGCCTGCAGATCACACCCTTTACCCTCACCAAGGTTTTACAGTTGTACGAAACCAAGAACTCTCGCCACTCCACCATGATTGTGGGTGGCACTGGCAGCAGCAAGACCACCTCCTGGAAAATTCTGCAGGCCTCTCTGTCGTCCCTGTGTCGTGCCGGAGAACCCAACTACAACATTGTTAGAGTGCGCAGTGGGACAATGACGTAGTTAGAGTGCGCGGTGGGGCGATGACGTAGTTAGAGTGCGTAGGGCAGCTGTTTTGTAGCTACAGCTGTTGGGAGGGGCCGGACCTGAAGAGGCCTGGGAGGGAAGCAAGCAATGACCAGTGCAAGAGCCTAAGAGAGCCGAGTGGTGGTGCACGCCTGTAATCCCAGCACTTGGGAGGCAGAGGCAGGCGGATTTCTGAGTTTGAGGCCAGCCTGGTCTACAGAGTGAGTTCCAGGACGGCCAAGGCTACACAGAGAAACCCCGTCTCAAAACAAAAAAAAAAGCCTAAGAGAGAGGATTGGGATGGGGGAAGGGTATTGGGGGCTTGGGTCGGGCACCTCAGAAGTCCCTTCTGGTGTCATTTTTAGGAGTTCCCTTTGAACCCAAAGGCACTGTCCTTAGGGGAGCTGTATGGCGAATATGACCTCAACACCAACGAGTGGACCGATGGCATCTTGTCTAGTGTCATGCGGGCTGCCTGTGCAGGTATCCGGTGGGTCAGGTGGGGGACAGGAGATGTCAGCAGCTCCTGAGAGAGTGGGGACCCTGGAACAGGATGCCCCAGCGAGGTTGAAAGATGCCCGAGGAATGCCTTAAGACAAAGAAGCAGGCAGTGAGGGACGCGGGAGGAGAGGGAGGTGGAAGCCTCTTGGTTTCCGTATCATCCGCCTGCCACTAAGATGAGAAGCCAGACGAGAAATGGATCCTTTTTGACGGCCCCGTGGACACGCTGTGGATCGAGAGCATGAACTCCGTCATGGATGACAACAAAGTGCTGACCCTCATCAACGGGGAGCGCATTGCAATGCCGGAGCAGGTGCTACTGCCACACGGAGGGATCCCAGGCCCCTGGGGAAGATGGCCGCCGTGGGGGTGGAAGGGAAGCTGAGGTGGAGGCTGGCATTCTGAGAGTGAATTACATGGAAAGAGCTGGCACGAGGATCCGATCCAGGGAAATCTGCAATTGAAGCAAGAGGCAAAAGGCTGATGATGGTAGACTCAGTGGGAGGGCTTACCTGGCCTTTGCCTCTGGGGTCCATCTCCAGCATAGGGGGAGGGGCCATTGCTACCCAGGAACAATTGTATAGTAAAGAACTTTGGGTCTAGAAATCACTGTTATAGACCCAGGCTGTCCTTGGCTTCATTTCCACTGGCCTGTGAGGTGTGGCCTTCATACCATGTACCATGACTCCTGGGGTGTCATGTCTATCTCTTTTCTTTATTTTAACGTCTCCTTCTCTCCTTCCTCTCCTCCTTCTCATTCATTTTAGGTAGAATCTCATGTAGACCAGGCTGGCCTAGGTAGTAAAGGATAACCTTGGTTCCTGCTCCTCCTGCTCCCCCTGTTCCCGCCTCTAGCGCGCAAACACCACGATTATAGGCACAGGCCACCCACTCTTTTCTTCCATGCAAGCCAGAGAGTGATTTTTTTCCCTAAAGATAAATTTGAATGAGCTCTAATTTCTTTTAGAAAGTGTCTTAGTCAGTGCGCTATTGCTGTGAAGAGATGCCATGAGTCAGGCGACTATTATAAGCAAAAAGCATTTAACTGGGGGCTGGCTACAGTTTCAGAGGTTTAGTCTGTCAGCATCATCATGGCTGAGCACGGTGATTGGCAGGCAGGCGCTAGAGCTGGAGCCGAGAGTGCTCCATCTTGATCCAAAGGCAGAGACACTGGGCCTGGTACAGGCCCTTGAAACCTCAGAGCCCAGTGACACAAAGAAGCCACATCCACTTCAGTGAGGCCACACCTCCTCATCCTTCTCAAGCAGTGCCGCTAAGCTTTCAAATACATGAGCCTATGGGGGTTGGGGAGGGGGCAGTCCCATTCAAACTACCAGAGGGAGCCAGCCATTTTATAAACTACCAGAGGGAAACCATTTTATAAACTACCAGAGGGAAGCCATTTTATAAACTACCAGAGGGAAGCCATTTTATAAAGCCCAGTCATTCTTGTTTCACTTGACAAGTACCCGGAAGGCATGGGTTTTGGGTGTTTTCATTACTGCGAATGAGCTGCTGACATCCTGACAAGAGTCTACATTCTTAGGTATCTCTCTTGTTTGAAGTGGAGAACTTGGCCGTGGCCTCTCCCGCCACTGTGTCCCGCTGTGGGATGGTCTACACCGACTATGTGGACCTGGGCTGGAAGCCTTACGTTCAGTCATGGCTGGAAAAGAGGCCAAAGGTAAAAAGGGAATTGAGGAGACATGACCGTGACCAGGGCGGCCTGTAGTAGTAGATAACGGTAGACAGGGCATCCCTTCTTGTCCATATCTAGATGGAAATAGAGCCGCTCCAACGCATGTTTGAGAAGTTCATCAACAAGATACTGAACTTCAAAAAGGATAACTGCAATGAGCTGGTACCCGTCCCTGAGTACAGTGGGATCATCTCGCTCTGTAAGCTCTACACAGTCCTGGCCACACCAGAGAATGGGGTGAGGAGAGGAGCAGCCTAGGGCAATGGTGGAGGGATGGCTCACAACCCACCCACACACCTTCAGTTTGGGGGCAGCTTGAAACAGAAACTTAGAGGAGAAGCATCAGCAGTGACCATGGGGAAGGGGGACGTGTGCAAGCAGAAAGAGATACACATGCTTGGATGTTTGCTGAATTAAATATAGCAAGTAGTGGTGTAGCTCAGGGACAGAGGACTTGCCTCATAAAAGAAAGAAGGAAGGGAGGAAGGAAGGGAGGAGGGAAGGAGGGAGGGAAGGAAGGAGGGAGGGAGAGAGGGAGGGAGGGAGGGAGGCTGAGAGGATGAACAGCCCAAGAGGGGTCCTAGTTTCCTACCCATATCATGGATACCATTTGATAAGTTCTAGAAAGTTTCAGATGAATTGATATATCAGAAATTTTTTGTTGTTTATAATTAAAATAACTAAATTTGGTTTTTTGGGGGGTTTTTTTTGGTTGAGATTAAGTCATTGCCCTAGAAATGTTTCACATTATTTTTAACGATGTTACCAGGTAACGAAACTATTAATATATAATGAGCAGCAGTTAAGATCTCTTGACAGTGTAAGTTATTCACTGCGGCCAGGGATGGTGAGACACAGCTGCAGTCACAGCACTGAAAAGACCCGGGTAGGAAAACCTTGCGCCCTCAGCAGCATGGCTTGTATATCGGGATCAAGGGCAGCATGAGCTACAGTGAGACCCTGCCTAAAATCAAAAGAGCAAAAGCCACTTAAGAAAAGAAAAACGAGCTGGGGGTACTGGTAAACGCCTGTAATCCCAGCACCCAGGAGGCAGGGGCAGGCGAATCTCTGAATTTGAGGCCAGTCTGGTCTACGGAGTGTGTTCCAGGACAGCCAGGGCTACACAGAGAAACCCTGCCTTGAAAAATAAAACAAAAACAAAACAAAACAAAAAAAAAAAAAAAAACCAAGCAACAACAGAAAAATAAAAAGAATGTGGGCAGGAATAGTATCCTTTCCCCCGACCAGTGCCTGATATCACACTCCACCAGGTCCTGCTGCAGCTCTTCCAACATGCCTTCATTTTCTGTCGCTGCACTCTCCTCACATGGTTGTGGGGAGCAGGGGTCTGCTGGCTGCAAAGGCTCCTGGGGGAGGGGCTGGCTCTCTCAGACTTCAGAGAAGAGCCTGGTTGTTACTACCAAAGGCCTCGCTCTCTGTCAAACCAGAGATCCTCATCATACTCTCCTGCCTAGAGTTTGATGATCATGGGTTGATCTAAGGCCAACTCTTATCATTCTGGGTTGGACAGAATCCTGTAATCCTATTTTTATGCTTTCTGTGCATTCCTGGCTAGCCTGGAACTATGACGAGCCTCTCACCTCGGCCTCCCAAGCACTGAGACTGCAGCCATGTGCCGTTTATCTGCAGTTATAAGAGTCCTTATCCAGAATCTGTTATCAGGAATCCCTCAGCCCTGCCTGTGGCTGTGCCCCTGTGCTATGTCAGAGATGTCAGAAGGATGCTGAGTTGGTTGGCTGTTTCCCGGGAAGCCTGCGTGGCAAAGCACTTTATCAACTGAGCCATCTCCTCAGCTCCATAAAACTTAGTTGTTTTGAGCATGTGTGTGTGTGTGTGTGTGTGTGTGTGTGTTCACGAGTGTGGATGAAATTTGTGTTGAAGCCAAATGTTGATGTCAAATGTCTTTCTCAATCTGTCTCTACTTTAAATTTTTTTCCTAGGTAAATAGGGTCTTCCGATTCAGCTGATCTGGACAGTTTGCCTGGGCAGCCTCCTGTCCCCTCTCGGTGCCAGGATTATCAGTGAGCTGCAACGCCCACCTGGCATTTATATATGTGGGTGCTCGGCCTCTGAATGTGGTTTCTCATGGGCTCAAAGCAAGGGCTTACTGCTGAGCCACACTCCGAAATTCCAAAACTATGTTTGTAATTGTATAAGTAGTCATTGAATTTACTTTTTTTTTTTTTTTCTTTTTTGGTTTTTTGGATTTGGTTTTTTGGAGACAGGGTTTCTCTGTGTAGCCCTGGCTGTCCTGGAGCTCACTCTGCAGACCAGGCTGGCCTTGAACTCAGAAATCTGCCTGCCTCTGCCTTCCAGGTGCTGGAATTAAAGGCGTGCACCACCACTGCCCAGCAAATTTACTTATTTTTAATTAGATATTGCTTTCTCCCGTTTTGAGACAGGATCTGGCTGTGGGGCCTTGAACTTGTGATCAGTTTGCCTTCTCAGTACTGAGACTGCAGGCCCCAGCAAACACAGCTTTTCTAGCCCATTTGTCCCCCCCCCCTTCCTAATCTTGGTTTCTTTTCCCCTCCACAGAAGTAACCACTGAAGTATGCTTGTTTGTATAATTCTAGGTTCCTTAAAGTACTCAGCCAGGGGTGGTAGTACACACCTTAATTCTAGTGCTTGAAGGGAGAGGCAGGTGGATCTCTGTGAGTTTTATAACCATCTGGGTCCACATAGGGAGTTCCAGGCCAGCCAGGGCTATACAGTAAGACCTTGTCTCAAAAAAACAAACAAAAATGCTTGTTGACATAAAACCACACAGATATGCATAGGTGCTGTTCTGTTTAGGAAGAGACTGTGGTGTGCATGATGGTACGTGCCTTTAGTCTCAGCACACAGGAGGTAGACACAGGTAAGTTTCTGTGAGTTTGAGACCAGCATGGTCTATATAGCAAGTCCCAGGACATCCAGGGCTATACAGAGAGACCTTATCTCAGAAACAAAACAAACAAAAATCTAAAAAATGTATCATGCTACAGGTAACATGCTTGTCAAACCAAAACTATGACATTGAGTTGTGTATTGCCACTTGCAGACACACACCATTGCTTTAGCTGTGCTGGACTGCAGCTGTGCTGGACTGCAGCTGTGCTGGACTACAGCTGTGGTGGAATGCAGCTGTGGTGGAATGCAGCTGCTGTGGACTATTCCATGATAAATCCTGCATTTTATTTTCCCTTCCTCTACTGGTAGATGTTTAGGTTGTCTCCAGTTTTTTGTTTTTTGCTTTTTTGGTTTTTGGTTTTGGGTTTTTTTTTGTTTTTGTTTTGTTTTTGTTTTTGTTTTGTTTTTTTTGCAGTTATATATAGGCGGCCACATGCCTGTCTCCTTGAACACTCACGAGTGGTCCTCCAGGGCTAGCCTGGCTTGGCCAGATGACAGTTGCCTTCTGACTTAGCCATGAGCAACAGCAGTGGATCCCAGAGTTATCTAAAACCCGTGAGTAGATGGTAGATGAACTTCCCATACAGAACCAGGTTGAAAGAAGACGGTAGGTTCTCTGCCTTCTGGATAAGTGCTAAAATAGATCCTTCCATCCCTTATAGGTGTGCCTCCTGTACCTTGAGGAATGGAGATTATTCTAAGGCCAATTCACCACTCTGAACTCCTGAACCTCTTCTCTGCTCCACCCAGGTGAACCCAGCCGATACGGAAAACTACGCCTTTATGGTGGAGATGACATTCGTGTTCAGCATGATCTGGTCCGTGTGCGCCTCCGTGGATGAGGATGGCCGCAAGAAGATCGACAGTTACCTTCGGGAAATCGAGGGCTCCTTTCCTAATAAGGTCAGGGCCCTCACAACCAGCTGCCCTGTATGTCCCGTTTTGGCGGGACTTACAGGGCACCTCTGGCCCTCACGCTGCCCCTGAGCTCACATCTTGCTGCCACCCTCTTCGCCCATCGGTCTGTGAGCCCAGCTCCAGTTGGGAAGGGCTGGAGGAATGGCTGGTGACCCGACTCGCGCTTGTTGTCAGGACACAGTGTATGAATACTACGTGAACCCCAAGATGCGGACTTGGACGTCATTCGAGGAGAAGCTCCCCAAGAGCTGGCGTTACCCTCCCAAGTGAGAGCAGGGTCCAGGGTGTGAGTCGGGTGTGGCGGCCAGAAGTCGGGGCGAGCTAAAGAGGAGAAAGCCGATTCCAGGAAGAGGTGACAAGGTTTAGGAAGTTGGATCTAGGGTTCTCAGGACAGGGGCCTGAAGAATGCCACCCTCCCAGGACCCAGAAGGCTGGGTTGGTGACTAGACCTTGGTGACACCAGAGGAAGATAAATAAGAAGGAAGGGAGAGCCGAACCGCAGCGGGCCAATGGACCTCGAGACACGGTTCCTTTCTTTCCCCAGTGCTCCTTTCTATAAGATCATGGTGCCTACTGTTGATACTGTGCGATACAACTACCTCGTGAGCACCTTGGTTTCCAACCAGAACCCCGTCTTACTGGTGGGTCCCGTGGGAACTGGGAAGACCTCCATAGCCCAGAGTGTTCTCCAGTCCCTGCCCTCCAGCCAGTGGTCAGTGCTCGTTGTCAACATGTCTGCACAGGTATGTGGTGGGGGGACAGGGGCTTGGACCAGCAGCCCCTGCCATCTGCTCTCGCCTGGATCTCAAGTGTTCGGCTCCGCCTGTGCCTCTCTCGGGCCCCTCACACCTGCCGTGTGCTTTCCCACCAGACCACATCGAACAACGTGCAGAGCATTATTGAGAGCCGCGTGGAGAAGCGAACCAAGGGTGTATATGTGCCATTCGGGGGCAAAAGCATGATCACCTTTATGGATGACCTAAACATGCCCGCTAAGGACATGTTTGGGTCCCAGCCGCCCCTGGAGCTGATCCGCCTCTGGATTGACTATGGCTTCTGGTATGATCGCATGAAACAGAGCATCAAGCACATCCGAGTAAGCATCCCTCCTCCGCTGGGTCCCACCCCCACTCCGGGCCGCGGTCTTATCTGTATATCCCTCCCTACACAGGAGTGCGCTGCCCCTTTCTGAGGACCCATAGATCTGGCTCCCAAGTTACGGACCCCATCTGACTCTCCTCAGCGAGCCTGTCTGTACTTAGTCACTAAGAGTCTTGCTCTTCACAGCACCTTGCTTCGAGACTTCTGCTCACACACACACACACACACACACACACCTCCTTCCAGGGTCTTTCTATATAGTAGTTTTGGCTGTCCTGGAACTTGCTATGTAGATCAGGTTGGTCCCTTGAACTCACAGAAATCCTCTTGTCTCTGTCTCCTGAGTTCAGGAATTCAAGGCATGCGCTACCATGGCCAGCCAGCATGCTATTTTAACACATGCAGAATGATGTGTAATGATCAGATCAGGCAGATGTGTACCAACCATTTCTACTGGAAACTTTCAGAGTCCTCTCTGGCCCAGCTCCCAGGCAGGTCCTGACTCGCTCACCATCCCATCGCTCACCATCCCATCTGTCTCTCTCCAGGACATGTTCCTGATGGCCGCCATGGGTCCTCCAGGGGGTGGACGGACTGTGATCTCCCCCAGGCTGCAGAGTCGCTTCAACATCATCAACATGACCTTCCCCACTGTGAGGCCATGGGGGTGGAGCCTTCCCCACTGTGAGGCCATGGGGTGGAGGAAGGGATCTTCCAGGCAAAACCATTCCAGTCGCTTAGAATGAGGATGATCAGGCAAGGGGCCAAGGCGCCAGCAGAGCTGCACACAGGGAGCTGTGACCAGACAGGTGGGACTCTGCAGAAGCCCTTGGCATCTGAGCCAGGACAGCCGCAGCGTTTGCAAGCTCGGCCTGCTGGCTCTGGAATGTAGAGCCCACGGTCTCCATGGCCACATAGAGAATGCCTGGGGCTGATACAAACTCAGGGAGGTGAGCTTACAAGGCTGACAGCCAACACCAGCGCCAGGGTTAGGGGGCAGTGAATACAGGTGTAAGGGGACTGAAAATAAGACAAATAACAAAAACCAAAAACACTGTCAGGAGAAATAGATAGCTTTTTTGTTTTGTTTTGTTTTGTTTTGTTTTAGTTTTTGAGATAAGATCTCACTAAATGTAGTCCAGAGTGGCTTTAAACCCTTTCTAGCTTCCCAAATGGCAAGTTTGCAGGTGTGTATCACTAACGTGTGTATCGGTGCACTCTTGGCCCTTTCAGTTTTTGTGTAGCCCTGGCTGTCCTGAAACTCACTCTGTAGATCAGGCTAGCCTCAAATTCATAGAGATCTGCCTCCCAAGTGCTGGGATTAAAGGAGAATGCCAGTATACCTAGCTTCTATTTGACTCTCAATTAAATATTTTCTTAAATGAGTTAAAATTAATGTAAAGCAGGAAAGGGCACGAGCCCCTAGGACTGCATGATTGACGGACAGTGGCTTCTTCCCCAGATTGGCCCTGTGATCTCCACATGTGCCCTGTGATCTCCACACGTGCCCTGTGCACACACATGGCCATAGACATAGAAATAAAATTAATTTTAAAAAATAAAAAGAGCCAGGTGTTGGTGGCACACGTCTGTAATCCCAGCACTTGGGAGGCAGAGGCAGGCGGATTTCTGAGTTCGAGGCCAGCCTGGTCTACAGAGTGAGCTCCAGGACAGCCAGGGCTATACAGAGAAACCCTGTCTCAAAATAACCAAATCAAAATAAATAAATAAATAAATAGTAAAAAGTCTTTGATGAATAAGACACCCACACTTTATGTGTGAAGTCGGTACAGTGCGTTCCCAACCACAGTGAAGGCTGAGGTGAAGGGGGTGCCAGCGGAGCCCACCCATCTTTACTTACAATGTTTGTGTTTATTACGGATGGATTGTATAATTTTTTTCATTTTTAAGGCTCATATAAAAACATGAGTTCTTTTCATTAGAGTTTTATTTATTTAATGCCTCTTTGGTTCTGCTCATGAGGTGAGCGCGGCGTTTGCCTCACACTGGTCCTGGCCCTGGCTGCAGGCCCAGGAACCTTACTTAGGAAGTGAGTGTGAGGCCTCTTTCTAGGAATCCCAGATCATCCGCATATTTGGCACCATGATCAACCAGAAGCTTCAGGACTTTGAGGAAGAGGTAAAACCCATTGGGAACGTTGTGACAGAGGCCACCCTGGATGTTTACAATACGGTGGTACAGCGCTTCCTGCCCACGCCAGCCAAGATCCATTACCTCTTCAACCTCCGAGACATCTCCAAGGTAGGCACTGGGCTGAGCCCCTGCTTTGACCTGGCTCAGCCCCCTCAGCATTTTCTTAAAATGAGCCTTAGGGGCCTCCATAGCAGGGCTAGAGAAATGGCTCAGCAGTTAATAGCACTGGCTACTCTTACCCTGGACCTGGGTTCGGTTCCCAGCACCTACATGTGACTCACAACTGTGTGTAACTCCAATTCCTCCACTTACACAGGTAGTACAGATATGCATGTAAGACTCAAACAATAAAAATAAAACTTTTAAAAAGAAGAAGAGTGACGGGAGACTTGGCTCAGTGGTTAAGGACACTTGTTCCTGTGAAGGACCTGTGTGGAGGCTCACCGCTTCCTCAGGCGCCGGCATGCGCGTGGTGCACAGACATACATACAGGATGAATAAAATAAATCTAAAAGAATAAAAAGAAAGAGGAGGAAGAGGAAGTGGAAGAGGAAGAAGACAAAGGAGGAGGAAATAGAAGAATTATTCCATAGCAAGGGGCTGGGGAGGTGTAGGAGTCAGTCAGCCATTAGGATTGCGTTCTGGTCTGTTTGCAGTTTTTGTTGTTGTTTGTTTTTGTTTGTGTTTGAGACAGAATCTCTCTGTGTAGCTCTGCCTATCCTGGAACTTTCCATGTAGATCAGTGTCTTAGGGTTTCTATTCCTGCACAAACATCATGACCAAGAAGCAAGTTGGGGAGGGAAGGGTTTATTGAGCTTACACTTCCACATTGCTGTTCATCACTAAAGGAAGTCAGGACTGGAACTCAAGCAGGGCAGGAAGCAGGAGCTGATGCAGAGGCCATGGAGGGATGTTCCTTACTGGCTTGCTTCCCCTGGTTTACTCAGCCTGCCTTCTTTTTCTTTTTCTTTTTCTTTTTCTTTTTCTTTCTTTCTTTTTTTTTTTTTTTAGAGATTTATTTATTTATTATATATAAGTACACTGTAGCTGTCTTCAGACAACCCAGAAGAGGGCATCAGATCTTATTACAGATGGTTGTGAGCTACCATGTGGTTGCTGAGATTTGAACTCAGGATCTTCGGAAGAGCAGTCAGTACTCTTAACTGCGGAGCCATCTCTTCAGCCCTCAGCTTGCTTTCTTATAGAACCCAAGACTACCAGCCCAGGGATGGCACCACCCACAAGGTGGCATCACCCTCCCCTGCTTGATCACTATCTGAGAAAATGCCCCACAGTTGGATCTCATGGAGGCACTTCCCCAACTGAAGCTCCTTTCTCTGTGATAACTCCAGCCTGTGTCATGTTGGCACACAAAGCCAGACAGTACAACCAGGCTGGCCCCAAACGCAGAGCACAGTGCTACACTTGCGCCTGCTTCTGGGTGCTGGGATTAAGGCGTGCACCACCGTGCTCCGTGTGCGCCTGCTCTTGTGGAGCCTTGAATTTGCTCTCCAGCACTCACACTGTGTGACTCACAACCATGGGTAACTTCAGCTTTGGGGAACTGAAAGCCTTTTTCTGGCCCTTGTTGGCTCCTGCACATATGTCACCCTCACCCCCCACCCCTGCCACACACACACACATATACACACAGATGTTCATATATACACATAACACACAAATATACATATATATAATTTTTTTAATCTTTAAGAAAATAAAAATAGGCCGGGCAGTGGTGGCGCACGCCTGTAATCCCAGCACTCTGGGAGGCAGAGGCAGGAGGATTTCTGAGTTCGAGGCCAGCCTGGTCTACACAGTGAGGTCCAGGACAGCCAGGGCTATACAGAGAAACCCTGTCTTGAAAAACCCAAATCCAAAAAAACCAAAAACTAAAAAAAAAAAAAAAGAAAGAAAAGAAAAGAAAAGAAAAATAGGAGTCCACATCAAAGCACATGCCTAAAGCCACCCCTCTCCTGAAATGCTGTGCTCTCTGCCCTTGCCTTCGGCCCTGCAGAGCATCTCCTTCTTCCCTCTTCTTCAATGATTGCTTCAACTTTCCAGGTCTTCCAGGGCATGCTTAGAGCCAACAAGGACTTCCATGATACCAAAGCCAGCATCACCAGACTCTGGATTCATGAGTGTTTCAGGTGACATGTCTGGGTGTCCTGGCCTGACTGCCCCGCCCCCACCCCAGCCTTGCTCCCAACTCCAGCCTTTGCCTCCAGACTTTGCCTCCCCGGGACTGTTCTCTTCCTGAGATCCTCCCCAACTGTTTCCCAACAGAGTCTTCTCTGACAGACTGGTTGACACAACAGACATGGAAGCCTTTATGGGCATCTTAAGTGACAAACTCGGTACCTTCTTTGACCTCACGTTTCATCATCTCTGTCCCAGCAAACGCCCTCCCATCTTTGGTGAGCCAGGAGCTGGGGCACATTTGAGCTTAGAGGGTTGAGGTTAGAAGGGCAGGGCAGGGGGCTGATGGCCCTGAGGGACCTCTGGGGAAGACCAGGCATTGCGGAAGCTGATGCCCTTCTCCTGCGGCCTAGGGGACTTCCTGAAGGAGCCCAAGGTCTATGAAGACCTGGTTGACCTGACAGTATTGAAGACAGCCATGGAGACGGCCCTGAATGAATACAACCTGTCTCCGTCTGTTGTGCCGATGCAGCTGGTGCTCTTCCGGGAGGCCATAGAACACAGTGAGTGCTTGCCGCCTCCCGCCCTTCTGTTATTCATTTTTTATTTAAGACAGGGTCTTGCTGTGTAACCCTTGCCCACTTTGAATTGCTGGTTTAGAGCAAACCGGTCTTAAACTTGTGACCCCGCTGCCTCTCTCTGGGATTACAGGCCTGCAGTACCACACCTATCCACTAGGGTTCACTGGGCAGGGGGAAAATGTCAGTTAAATGCTGACTTGCCATCAGACCTTAGGCACTACCTTCTCCACTCTTTATTTCTTTCTTTTGTTTTGTTTTGTTTTGTTTTTTGAAACAGGGTTTCTCTGTGTAGCCCTGGCTGTCCTGGAACTCACTCTGTAGACCAGGCTGGCCTCGAACTCAGAAATCCGCCTGCCTCTGCCTCCTAAGTGCTGGGATTAAAGGCATGCGCTACCACCGCCCGGCCACCCTTTATTTCTTGACTTCTCTAATTCAGCCTCAGAGGTTTTGATCCCTAGCCCAGGGTTTGGAAATTGCTTGGATTTGCTCACCCAGTGCGTTGTTACCCTCACCCCGCCCCCAGTCACTCGGATCGTGCGCGTGATCGGACAGCCCCGAGGCAACATGCTGCTGGTGGGGATTGGGGGCAGTGGGCGGCAGAGTCTGGCCCGCTTGGCATCTTCCATCTGCGAGTACAACACGTTCCAGATCGAGGTTACCAAGCACTACCGCAAACAGGAGTTCCGAGACGGTACGGCTGGGTTCCTGCACGTGGGCAGAGGTTTTAGAATGAAAGCTAAGCTGCTTGAGGTACCGCCCTGCCCGGTGGTGAGATGGCCCTGGCCTTTGTGTGCTGGGAGTGCTCATGGCTGGGGGAGGGTCCTCCAGCTCAGAGGCTCAGGATGGGGAGTCTGTTTTTGTTTTGTTTTTGTTTTAGAGACAGGGTTTCTCTGTGTAGCCCTGGCTATCCTGGAACTCACTCTGTAGACCAGGCTGGCCTCGAACTCAGAAATCCGCCTGCCTCTGCCTCCCAGAGTGCTGGGATTACAGGTGTGCACTACCACCGCCCGGCAGATGGGGAGTCTGAAGTAAGTCTTTTCCTTTGCCCTTCACTTGTTCGGCCAGATATCAAGCGCCTGTATCGCCAGGCAGGGGTAGAACTCCAGACCACGTCTTTCCTTTTTGTGGACACCCAGATAGCGGACGAATCCTTCCTAGAAGACATCAACAACATCCTCAGCTCGGGAGAAGTCCCCAATCTCTACAAGTCTGACGAATTTGAAGAGGTACAGTTTCCTTTGGTAGTGAGTTAATTCTTTGGCTTTCCTAACAAACCACCAGACTCCCACAGATTCCACATCTGTTTCTCTAGTACCCCAACCTCCCAGATCAGTGTCTGTGAGGCTGAAGGCATGCTGCTCTGTCAGTCATTCCCCAGAGGCCTCACAGGCAGGGTTGCTTTAAATCCCACTCCAGTCTGCCAGCCTAACTGCCGTCTGGCTGCTCCTGCTGTGAGAGGCCGGGCCTCTGATACAGTGTGGTTTCTGAGTAGATCCAGAACCAGATCATAGACCAGGCCCGGGCAGAGCAGATACCGGAATCCTCGGACAGCCTCTTCGCATACCTCATCGAGCGTGTGCGGAACAACCTGCACATTGTGCTCTGCCTGAGCCCCGTGGGGGACCCCTTCAGGTGAGGCTTCCTGAGCGACCGGCTCCCCACAGGCTTCCCCTTGTCTTTTGGCTTTCTGTGATCTTTGGAAATTAGCGCATCCCATGTGACTCCCTCCACAGTTTAGGGGCTTTGTCCGCATTGTCACTCCCAACAGAGCCTTTTCATTTTCCCAGATTCAAAGTCTTTTCCCAGTAAAGAACAACTCCCCTCCCCCATCTTCCAAAAAGGCGCTTCCTGCTTTCTGTCTCTTTGAACCTGATGATCTTTGATGGCCTTGTGCATGGGAATGGTGCACTGTGTGTCCTTCTGTGACTGACTTCACTCTATGATATCCTCTAGGCTCATCCACACTGTAGCATATGACAAGCAGCTTTTTATAGGATAAATAGAATTCACAGTATGTATACACCAAAAAATATATATAAATATAATATATATTACATATATATATTATATATATTTTACTCATTCTCGGTATGACTAGATTTTTCAGGACAATGGAAACCAGAAGGAAGAGGCTGTGTGGCATTGCACACCTATGGCCTCAGGACAGAGACAGCCAAAGCAAGAGGACTGGTACAATCTAGGACCAGGCCTGGCCACATAGCAAGCACCAGAGTAGCCAGGGTGACTACGTAGAATATCTGTACATGTGATGCCCTGTCTTAAAAAAAATCTAGCTGGACAGTGGTAGCACACGCCTGCAATCCCAGCAGAGGCAGGCGGATTTCTGAGTTCGAGCCCAGCCTGGTCTACAGAGTGAGTTCCCGGACAGCCAGGACTACACAGAGAAACCTTGTCTTGAATAACCAAAAAAAAAAAAAAAAAAAAAAAAAATCTAACCAGCATAGACATAAGAAGCAGGCAGAGCAGATGGAGAGGCAAAATGGGTTACCACTGTGCTTATGTTTTAATTTATGGATTTATGGTGTATTTTATTTACCAAGGTACCGGCGCCATGCTGAGCATTCTTTTTGGGTTACCTCGCCGGGTTCTTAACAACCTTAGTATATACTGTTAATCTCCTTCTAGAGATGAGGGAGCTGATATCTGAGAATGTTAGATACTACTTGCTCAAGATCAACATCTAGAAAATGTGGGCCTTTTTGATCTGAGAGCATTTCTTAATGTTATGCTGAGCTAGCTCTATCTCTGAGGTGGTAAGTCCTGAGGAACTGACAGGAAGAGGAGGACAGGGCCTTTGGGTCACTGCAGAGCGGATGAACGTGTGTTAGAAAGCATCAAGCATCGTGAGTAGACTTCTCTCCTGGACTTCTTCCTAGGAATTGGATTCGCCAGTACCCAGCCTTAGTAAACTGTACAACCATCAACTGGTTCTCAGAGTGGCCCCGAGAGGCCTTGCTAGAGGTGGCTGAGAAGTACCTTATAGGAGTGGACTTGGGGACACAGGAGAATGTGAGCTTCCCCTGACACATCCACACCCCCTTCATGCCTGCTCCACACCCTGATCTCCCAGCTTATATTACCGGCTTCAGATCCACAGGAAAGTGGCCCAAATCTTTGTCACCATGCACTGGTCAGTGGCTCAGTATTCCCAGAAGATGCTGTTGGAACTGCGGAGATACAACTACGTTACGCCCACAAACTATCTGGAGCTCGTGTCTGGATATAAAAAGTACGAAAGTCAAGAGACAGGGAGGGCCAGGGTGTTGGTGTCTTTTGAAGATATTGATTGGTAAAGTGATGTACTAGAAGATATCCAGGATCTGGCCAAGGGGACAGGCTGGAGGCTATGGGCACTGTGTGGGTCAGGGGTGGGTGGGGTGGGGTGGGGATGGTGGCAGGTACACAGAGCATCTTAGTTATTCCCAGAAGTGAATTAGAGGAGGCGCTCCCTTGAGAAGACCTTTTCTAGAGCTGCTCCCTGGTCTTGACTGTCCCCGACTCCCTACCCCCCACCCCAGGCTCTAATGCCGCCTATACCCTGTCTGTTCACATGTCCTATGGTTTTCAGACTACTGTGAATGTGAAGTTTATCATAACCCTTGTAATTCTCTCCTCTCTCCCTCTAATGTCCCCTAGACTGGCCATTCCTGTGGAATGGTTAGTGAGGTGACACATGCCTACACACTCCCCACACTAGGAAGGCTGACATGGGAAGATTATGAATTCAAGGCCAGCCTGGCTGTATACTAGGACTCTATCTCAAAAATGATCAAGGGCTGGGAATGTCGACTCATGCCCTTGTTCCCAGCTCTCAGGAGGCAGAGGCAGGGAGATCCCCGAGGGTTCAAGGCCAGTCTGGTCCACATAGTGAGTTCTAGGCCAGCCATCGCCAAATGGTAAGACCCCGTCTCAAAATCAATCAATCAATCAATCAGTCAATCTAATTAAAACCACACAAGTAGACTGGGCTAGAGATACAGATCTGAATGTATATGCTTTAGCACACACAACATGCTAGGCTTGCTTCCCTGCCACATAAACCGCACGGTGGTGACATACATGGTTGTAAT
Source organism: Apodemus sylvaticus (assembly GCF_947179515.1). Taxonomy (NCBI): domain Eukaryota; kingdom Metazoa; phylum Chordata; class Mammalia; order Rodentia; family Muridae; genus Apodemus; species Apodemus sylvaticus. Next base: position 55,015,548 of record NC_067481.1, read on the forward strand.
CTCCACACTTGGGAGGTGGAGGCAGAAGGATCAGAAGTTCAAGGCCGGTGGGGGCCTCTCTTCAACAATAGCTAAAGCCAGCTCAGACTGCAGGCCTTCCCTCAAAGCAAAATACAGCCAAAACAAAAAATGTAAGCAAACAAAGCAGATAAAAAACCAGAAAAATTTGAAGTGTGTTTTCCCACTCTCATATCTAAGCCAGTATTTCACTTTGAACACCAGGTGTTCAGGCAGATTTCCCCACAAACCAAGCAGTTTCCCCCAAATGGCCGTATGTCCTAGAAGTCATAATCCTAGCTTAATCCTATACTGTCTACTTGGAGCTGGAGTAAGATCCTGCACTTAAGGTTTCAGTCCCAGTTCAGACTCGGGGACCAAACCTCATGCTGTTTGTCCTGTGTATCTGCCCACTCCTCAGCTTACCTGAGCTAACTGGTTTGTAGCACACTGTCACTGGCTGATTAGAAAGGATGTTTTCTCTTGACTTCTCTTGAGACAATGTTTCACATATATAGTCCAGCCCCGTATTGAACTCACTATTTAGCTGGGGCCAGCCTCAAATTCTTAGCAATCTGCCTCAGCCTCCCTAGTGCTGGGGTCACATGCATGACCCACTACATCTACCAGGATTGAGTATTTTAATCAATGTTAGGGGGGCGGAGAGAGAAGCAATTTGCTCCAGGTGGTAGTGGCACACACCTTTAATCCCAGCACTCTGGAGGCAGAGGCAGGCAGATCTGAGTTCAAGGCCAGTCTGGTCTACGGGTTGATTTCTAAAACAGCAAGGGCTACACAGAGAAACCCTGCCTCTAAATAAGTACATAAATAATCAATCAATCAATTTGTAAGAATGATAGTCAGCATCGATCCACCCATTCATCATATAATTTTAATCCTTTACTATGTGCTAGGCTGTTTTAGAGCAATGTCCAGCCATGCCTTTCTGGGCATACCAAAATTCTGCCCTTTTCTATTTGTCAAACATTTTTGATAAACCCTTTAGTCCAGGAAATACCCATATCTTTGTTTAAAACAAAAAAAAATCCAGCTTTCTAACTTTTCTCTAAACAACAGAAAAGTAACAAGACTGGGGCCCCATTAATTCCTACAGAGAGAGGCTAAGGGGGGGCTCACTTGCCCCCTTGGGTGGGTTCATGTTTTCTGGACCATTATGGCCCAGCTGCCTGCTGCACTGTGTAGGCAGTGAAAGGGCCCCAGGGAGAGGAAGTGATGTGTCAAAATGCTATTTAGCAAGCTGATTTCAAGCTTGGTATAGAGAATAAATCATAATTCTCTATAATAAGAAGACCTGTGGGGAATTTGTTGGAAATGATAAAGACCTGACCAGCCTATGTGTCTGTATGTGATGGCAGGGAAATGGCCAGGAGGAGGGAGGGAGGGAGGGAGAGAGAGAGAGAATGAGAGAGAGAGAGAGAGAGAGAGAGAGAGAGAGAGAGAGAGAGAGAGAGAGAAACCGAGAGGAGATGTCAGGGAAAGGAAGATTCTGTAGGACCCCGCCCTCCTTGGAGTCTCTCCCTGCAAGCAACTTACCACAAGCCCTCTGTAGGCTTCTGGGAGAAAAGCGGCAGGAGCTGCTGGACCAAGCCAATAAGCTTCGAACTGGATTGTTCAAGATCGACGAAACCAGGGAGAAAGTCGAAGTGATGTCCTTGGAGCTGGAGGACGCCAAGAAAAAAGTGGCCGAGTTCCAGAAGCAGTGCGAAGAGTACCTGGTCATCATTGTCCAGCAGAAGCGCGAGGCAGATGAGCAGCAGAAGGTCACTGGCCCCGCCCCGCAGGCCGCTCCTCCAGGGTCCCTGCGAAGGGGCTCCCTGCCCATCAGTTACCCCGCCCCTCGCCTCTTCCCCGGCTTCCTTCTCACCAGGCCTATGGCTCCCACCTCCGCTCAAGACACAGACGGAACCCTTTCTTTTCTTTTCGTGTCTAGGCCGTCACTGCCAATAGTGAGAAGATCGCTATTGAGGAGGTCAAGTGCCAGGCGCTGGCCGACAATGCCCAGAAGGATCTAGAGGAGGCATTGCCTGCCCTTGAAGAAGCCATGCGGGTACCAGAGACTGGCACTAGATGGTGCCAGGAGTGGGGGTGGAGCCAGCCTTTTTTGACCCCTGGGGTCTGTGGGCAAGTTGAAGGGAAAGGTGACGCCTCAGTTGGGCCGTGTCCAGGAAGGACCCATCTTGCCATCTTAGTTCTCTGAGTGAGTCCCTTTGCTCAGGCCCTAGAGTCTCTGAACAAGAAGGACATAGGTGAGATCAAGTCCTACGGACGACCCCCTGCACAGGTGGAAATTGTAATGCAGGCCGTCATGATTCTTCGAGGCAATGAGCCCACGTGGGCAGAAGCAAAGCGGCAGTTAGGTAGGCCGAGGGCATTGTGAGGGAAGACGGCCATTTGTCCAGTGTTTATTGATCAAGGTTAGGGCAGCAGACCTGTACGGAGGTGCTGCAGAGACCCCTGGGAACACAGGGTTTAGGAGGGAGCGAAGACCTGACCATGCACTAGAATTCTTTAAAGGACAGAGCAGAAGCCGGGTCCTCACACCACAATCAAAAGAACATTGATCTGAAGCATTAGAATGCACAGCAAGAGCCAAGGACAGGAGTGCCTTGGTGCCCCATGGGGACAGGAGCAGGAAACGAGAAATGGCTCTTCCTTCTCTCTGTTTCTCTTCGGCTGGCTCTGTCTTACTCTCTTACCCTTTCTCTGTGTTTCTGTGCTGGTTTGTACATTGTAGGAGGTGTGCCTGTATGTGCATACTTGCTTGGATGTGTGCGAGTGTGCGTGTGTCTGTGTGTGTATACATGCATGTGCTGTGAAAGTCAAGAGTCAGTCTTGGATGTTGTTCCTCAGGAGCCATGTATCCTTTTTTCCTTTTGAACGGAATCCTGGGGTTCGCTGATCACCTAGGGTGACTGACCAGGGCACTCAGAGATTCTCCTGACTGCCTCCCCCAGTGCGGAGATTATAGGTGCTTGGTATCATGCCTGGCTTTTTATTTAAGTGTTGGGGATTGAACTCATGTCTTGATGCTTGTGTTATAAGTATCTTTACTGACTGAGCCATCTCTCTAGCCTCTGGACTCTATCTTTATTTTGTGGCTTTCTCTGTTTTGGATTCCCACAGCAGAATGTAACCTGTTCCCCCCCTCCTGTAGCCTTTTTCCCCCCTCCTGTAACCTGTTCCCCTCTCCTGTAACCTGTTCCCCCCTCCTGTAACCTGTTCCCCTCTCCTGTAACCTGTTCCCCCCTCCTGTAACCTGTTCCCCTCTCCTGTAACCTGTTCCCCCCTCCTGTAACCTGTTTCCCCCTCCCCCCAAAAAAGGCAGTTTTTGCCGCTAGAAGAGTGCAAAGCTCATAGAAAGAATGCTCTGTTGGGCAGGGTGGTGGTGGCACACACCTGTAATCCCAGCACTTGGGAGGCAGAGGTAGGCGGATTTCTGAGTTCGAGGCCAGCCTGGTCTACAGAATGAGTTCCAGGACAGCCATGGCTATACAGAGAAACCCTGTCTTCTAAAAAAAAAAAATGCTATGTTGGGAGATTTAACTGAATTTGTTGGAATAGGAGACCAGGCTGGGGAGACTGAGGAGGCCCTGGGGGCTGAGAGGATACCAGAGGAAGGAGCAAGATTATAAGGGGTCAAATATCTTGGCCTTGGGAACTTGAAAAGCCATGAGGAACTGGGGTAAAGGAACAGGATCTGGCTGTCTGGCTGAGGCCTGCATCAAAATGTCCACAGGGGAGCAGAACTTCATCAAGTCTCTGATCAACTTTGATAAAGACAACATCTCAGATAAGGTGCTGAAGAAGATCGGTGCTTACTGTGCCCAGCCCGACTTCCAGCCTGATATCATTGGCCGAGTCTCCCTGGCTGCTAAGTCTCTCTGTATGTGGGTGCGGGCCATGGAGGTAGGTGGTGGTAGAGGTGAGTGGGAATGGGGAGGAAGGGGCTGGGGAAGCTGAGGGGTGGCAGGTGCAGAGGGGAAGGAAGGGGGTTGGCGGGTGAGGGGAGTCCCCATGCCTGCCCATCTTCCCACAGCTGTATGGGCGTCTGTATCGAGTGGTAGAGCCCAAGCGGATCCGAATGAATGCGGCCATGGCCCAGCTTCAGGAGAAGCAAGCGGCCCTAGCTGAGGCCCAGGAAAAGCTGCGGGAGGTGAGCTCCCCCTGATCTTGCCTGCAGCCATTCCTCTGTCTCAGACTCTTGTCACTGTGTCGGCCAGCTGATTCCATGCCCAACTCTACTGCCCACAGTACTGTACTGTCTCCCCTGCTCTATGTCCTGTTAGATCTGTGTGAAGCTTAGCTTAGGGAACTGCATAGGGTGGGAGAGGCTCCCAGGGCGCCCTTTCGGAGATGGACAGAGCTGCTTGCCTCTGTCACTGCCTTTGTAATACATTGTGGGATATTGACTGACTGTGTGTGCTTCGAGTGAGTCCACAGGGTCAGGATGCCAACTACTGGCCTGGAACAGCAGGAGGCTGTCTGTACTGGGGTCAGCTTGGGGTTTTCCAGGAGCTGGAGGTGGGGTTAGTTACTATGTACAGGGTAGACAAGTCAGGCAACTTCCTACAAGATATGTGCACAGTTGACTCTTAAATCATTAAAGAGCAGTTAAGTGCTGCTATCAAAAGAATTTAGAATTCTCTGTCATTTGGTAATTTTAAAAAAAAATCATTGGTTTAATAGATAGTACAACACATGTGACAGTGAGTGCATTGGATCCCAGCACGTAGAAGAAAAGAGAGGCAGATCTCTGTGAGTTGGAGGCTGGCCTGGATGATATAGTGAGTTCCAGGACAGCCAGAGCTAGAGAGAGAGAGAGAGACAGAGACACACACACACACAGAGAGAGAGACCCTGTCTCAAATAATAACAACAAAATAAAATATATATACCTTTTCCCCCTAAATAATATACTCACATTGATATTATTTAGTTTGAAATTCAAAAAGCACAATAGACTACACAAGAAAAAGCCTTTCCCCATAAGAAAATGGCCCACAGAATGAACTAACTAGGACTCATGGGGTGCACAGAGACTGAACTGACAGCCAGGGAGCCTGCCTGGGTCTGACCTAGGTCCTCTGCATGGATGTTCTGGTTGTGTAGCTTGGTGTTCTGGGGACTCCTGACAGTGGGAAAGGGCGTGTCTCTGACTCTGTTGCCTCCCTCCCTGCCCCACTCAGCCCTGATTGAGAGCCGATGCCTAGTCTGCTCTCAATTGTTATGCTATATGTGGTTGGTAAACCAGGGAGGCCTGCTCTTTGCTGAAGGGAATCTGAGGTGGAGTGGGTCTGGAGTAGAGGAGAGGTAGGGGGAGAGGGACTGAGTGGAGAGGAGGGAGGGGGAACTGCAGCTGGGGTGCAATATATGAGAGAATAATACATTTTAAAAAAGATTCTTTCCCACCTTCTTCTCTGTAGCACCCAATTCCTCTCCATGAACGAGCAGCCAATTTTTACAAAATCTTGTCCACCTATCCAAAACTGATCTATGTTCCTATGAGTGATTGTGTGTGTGCGCACACAAGCATATATACACAAATGCACAAACATACATACATACTTTTACATACTTGCAATGGTTTGAATGAGAACAGCCTCATTGTTTCATATATTTGAATATTTAGCAAGAAGTGGAACTCTTTGAAAGGATTAGAAGGATTAGAAAGTGAGGTCTTGTTGGAGGAAGGGTGTCCTTGGCAGTGGGCTTTGAGGTTTTAAAAGCCTACGCCAGAGCAGAAGACAGTGGTGGCACACACCTTCAATCTCAGCCCTTGGGAGGCAGAGGCAGGTAGATCTCTGAATTCAAGTTCTACACGGTGAGTTCCAGGCAGCTGGGACAACACAGAGAAACCCTGTTTCAATTAAAAAAAAAAACAAAACCAACTCATGCCAGGCCATTTTCCCTCTCTCAGTCTCTCTGTTTCTCTGTCTCTCTGTCTCTCTCTCTCTCTCTCTCCCTCCCTCCCTCCCTCCATCTCTTGCTCTCACTGTCGCCTCTCTCTTGTTCCCTCTCTGTCTATTGCCCATGGATCAACCACTGCTCCAGGGCTATACCTGTCTGCTGCTCACCATGGTGACACAGATTAACCCTCTAAAAGAGCAAGAATAGGCCCCCAATTAAATGCTCTCTTCTATAAATTGCCTTAGTCATATGTCTCTCCACAGATATAGAACAGTTAGACAGTACGGCGAGTGCACACACACACACACACACACACACACACAGGCATAGTTTCATTACACACACCGTTTGGTGTCTTCTTTATTTAACTATAGGTTAGTTGCCAACAGAGCTGGGCTAGGCACCATGTTTGTGACTCCATGATGACCTACCCCAGCCCAGAGCTGGTCTCTGTCTCTTCCCTTCATGGTCATTTTTACTGTCAGAAGTACAGCTTGCCCTCAAGGCCTCTTCCAGTTCTGCCTGTGCAGAGAAGTCATCCAGGGTCCAGGCTCGCAGTCATCTGTCCAAGTGCACGCGTCCATCCCTCCATCCTGTGGTCATAGCCTCTCCTAGCTCTCTAACGCCTTCTCCCTCACTGTCTTCCGCCCCCGCCTCCAGGTCATAGCCTCAGGTGAGGCAACCAGCCTGGATGGTAGCTGGGTGGATTGGTCTGCCAGTTCTCCAGAGCCCAAGTGTGTGTGTGTGTGTGTGTGTGTGTGTGTGTGTGTGTGAGAATATAGAAGCCAGAGGACAACTCATAGGAGTTGGTCCGCCCTTCCCATCCTATGGGTTTGGGGATTGAATTCAAGTCAAGCTTGGCATCAAGGGCCTTTACCCACTGAGTCTTGCTGGCCTGGGATGGCCAAGTGGCTGCTGTTGCTGCCGCCATTTCTTTCTTCTCCGCTCTCCCTCCTCCTCCTCCTCCTCCTCCTCCTCCTCCTCCTCCTCCTCCTCCCTTTTTTCCTCCCCCCTCCCCATGTTTCTGTATTGGGATAGTTTGTTTACAGCCTTAGGTAACTTATAGCTCTCTAGGTAGACTAGGCTAGCCTTGAATTTATGGGGATTCTCCTGCTGCTGCCTTTCAAGCCCTAGAGTTACAAGTAGGAGCCACCATTCACGACAGAGCCTCTTTTGGGGGCTACTAATGTCATGCATGAGGAGTCCTCTCTCAGGACCAAATCACCTCCCAACACCACAGCATTTAAATAAATAAATGTCTGTGGTCACGCTTTTAAAAAGATAAACTAGTTTTCCTAAACTAGTGTGTCTCTCCCAGAAAAGGGGCATAGCTGCATTTAGTGATGCATACCTTTAATTCCAGTGGGGGTGGGGGGTTAGAGGCAGGAGCGTCTCTTGAGAGTTGGAGGTCAGACGGGACTACTTAGGCGAGCTCCAGTACAGCCAGGACTATATAGTAAGACCTCATCTAAATCCCAGAAGCCTAAGGAATGCAGAGGTGGTGAGGAGCAACCACAGGCAACAGTTGGTTGTCCTGCATCAGATGGTCAGTCCCGAAAACATGCATGGTGTGTAGACTGAGCAGGTTACAGTTGGGAATATATATGCATATGCCTGCACACATATGCCTGTAAAGGACAATTAATTGAAAAATGAGGCCATGAATTTGAATTATAGCAAGGAGGAGTTGATGGGAGGATTTAGAGCAGTGATTCTCAACCTGTGGGTCACGACCCCCATTATAATGATCAAAATTGCAGTTATGAAGTCGCAACAGAATAATTTTATGGTTGGAGGCCAGCACAATATGAGGGACTGTATTAAAGAGTCTCAGCATTAGGAAGGTTGAGAGCCACTGCTCTAGGAGGAGGAAAAGGCGGGAGAAATGATGCCATATTATAACCTGAAAAATAAAAGAAAAAAATTATTTTGGTTTTCGAGACAGGGTTTCTGAGTTCGAGGCCAGCCTGATCTACAGAGTGAGTTCCAGGCCAGCCAGGGCTATACAGAGAAACCCTGTCTCGAAAAAAAAAACCCTGTCTCGAAAAAAAAAAGAAAAAAAAAAGAAAGAAAAGCTGCCTCAGCTTCTAGTGCTAGGATTAAATAAATGTGCCAGAAAAATCATTTTTTTTTTTAAAGAGCTAAAAGGTTGTCTTAGTTCAAAGTCAAGTTTCTCAACGAGTACCATTTAGGAATAAAAAGACATGCAAATGTTTCATAAGGCATATATAGCTTCCAAACAAGATTATGCTCTCTCAAACCACCAGTGATGGTCCGCCAAAGACCACATTAGAAACTCAACAGTGCCTGAGGGATGAGGGCCTGTGGACGCCATCTTGGATTTAGCTTTGCTGGAATTTCAGTTATCAGGAAACTGAATTTAAGTTTAATGAGGAAGCCTCCATCAATAGATTATATAAGAAAGAGATACAACCTAAGTAATAAGCATTTACTATAGTGGGGGGTGTGGGAAAACACACATACATATTTTTTTGGAGGCAAGTTTATTTTGGTTGTTTTAAAACACATAAAATGTATTTACCTCAAAGTATATATCAAGTCTTTGGAACTTTTTTTTACAATTCTTTGAAAAATTTTCTGTATAAAGGTATTTTGCCTGCATTATGTGTATGTACCTATTAAGTGTCTGGTGCCCACAGAGACCAGGTGGCATCAGATGCCCTGGAACTGGAATTACAGACAATTGTGAGTTGCCAAGTGGGTGCTGGGAATCCAACCTGAATCCTTTTCCAGATCAATGAGTGCTCTTAAATATGGAACCATCTCTCCAGCCCTTGAGCAGTTGTTCCTCAGGTGATATTAAAATGCCATCACCATGGTATCCAGCCACGACATTACTTCTAATGGAAATCCTGATATCCCCTTAATTTCTGTTTCCTCTATTGGGATCCACGTCATGGGAGGTTTAACTGATGTTTCTCCTTATGGAAGTTGAGGCTTCACAGGGAAACTTGTGTTTCCTCCCATCCACACCCCCTTTGGAGACCATTCTCACTTTGGTAACCCAGGCTGGCCTGGCACTATGCATATAACTCAGGCTGGCCATGAACTTGTGGTCATTCTGCCTTAGCCCCACATGCGGGGTTGGCAGGCCACCCCACCATTGGCTTCTCACCTTTAACTGGAAAACTGTTGCCAGCAGCTCTGAGTGTAAGTTCTGGTGCTACTGCTGCCATCAGTGTCCTGGCATCTTGTGGGGGAGCAGCCACAAGACGCGCCAGGGTTCTCTTGCCAGCTTCTCCTATATGGCTGTCTTTATTTTTCTGCTGTGCTGGAGCATGAACCCAGGACCTGGCTCGTGCCTTCTACCACCGAGTTACTTTCCATCCCAGCCTCTTACGTTGTTCAGCATGCTTCAGGAGGTCTCTGCCCTCTCTGTGCGAGCACAGTCTGGTCATTACCAGGTCGAGTCTGAGCTTTAAGAGGAGGGAGGAAGGGAGGAAGAAAAATGAAGTTCATCTGACATAATGTTCATCCCTCCCACCCCCTCACTCCTTCATGTCAATACGTAGGATTATTTATACACGAGAAAGGCAGAGCCTCAAAACCAGGAACTGTGTGATGTGTGCATGCACACGCTTGTATCCAGAGGCCACCAGATGTTTCTAGAGTCTAGGCCTCCTACATTGATGAGGGAGCTGACTTTTGAACTTCTGAGTGATTCTCCTGTTTCTGCTTCCCATCTTTCTTGTAGAATGCTGGGATTCCAAATGTGCACCTCTGTGTGTGTGTGTGTGCGCGCGCGCGCGCCGCGGGCGTGAGCAGGCACGCGTGCACTTGAACAAGCGTATGTGTATACATGTGTACATGTGAGAGCATGTTCAGAGGATTAAGTCAACTTCATTGGCCCTCAAGGAGGTTAACCGACCCAAGAGCAAGCTATTTCAAGTGGCAACGCACGCCTGTAATCCCAGCACTTGGGAGGCAGAGGCAGGCGGATTTCTGAGTTTGAGGCCAGCATGGTCTACAGAGTGAGTTCTGGACAGCAGGAATACACAGAGAAACCCTGTCTCAAAAAACCAAAAAAAAAAACAAAAAACAGCTTGCCCTTGAGCCCTGTGTTTCCTGACTCCCACGTGCCAATTGTTCCTAGGTGGCAGAGAAATTGGAGATGCTGAAGAAACAGTACGATGAGAAGCTGGCACAGAAGGAGGAGCTTCGCAAGAAATCAGAAGAGATGGAGCTGAAGCTGGAGCGAGCAGGAATGCTGGTGTCGGGCCTCGCGGGTGAAAAGGCCAGATGGGAAGAGACTGTGCAGGTGACCTGGGTCGTCACAGTGGCTGCTCTCCCACTGCTCTCCCACGCCACTCAAGAGGTCCATCCCCGTGTCCACTGAGGGACAGTGGCCGGGGGAAAACAAGAGCACATGGCTGTAGGAAATTGAGAGGAGAAATCCCCCCCCCCTTCTCAGCGTTTGATGAGAATGTACAAGGAACGGAAGGGTGGGTCCCAGGAGGGAACTGGAAGGCCCCGGAGACCTCTAGGTTAACAGCTTGTCCTCCTGAGAGATAACAGACTGGGGTCATCTGGTCTCTTGCTCACAGAATTCCTGACTCCTTGCAAGGGGCAGATCTTATCAGTGGATAATTAGCATACTCGTTGCTGTTGGGGGTGGGGGGAGGCCTGGGCTCCAGAGTGATTGAGTTCTCAGCCTGCAGGGGTTTAGAAAAGGGAGACTAGCTTTGATCTGGACCAGAATCCTAGGAGTAAAACACTCTAGCTTATCTCCAAAGGTCTGAGGCCCCAGGCGCTTACACCTTTCTCTCTACACCAGGGCCTAGAGGAAGATCTGGGTTACCTGGTGGGTGACTGTCTGATTGCAGCTGCATTCTTGTCCTACATGGGACCCTTTTTGACCAACTACCGCGACGAGATCGTCAATCAAATCTGGATCAAGAAGGTGAGAAGGGCCCACGGGTTACAGGAAAGCAGCTGGGGCCAGAGACAGTGACTGGACTCTGGCTGAATTTTGGGGTTTTTCTCTCCCCAGATCTGGGAGCTTCAGGTTCCCTGTTCACCTCGCTTTGCCATTGATAGCTTTCTGACCAATCCCACCAAAGTCCGGGACTGGAACATCCAGGGGTTGCCCTCAGATTCCTTCTCCACTGAGAATGGCATCATTGTCACCAGGGGCAACAGGTGAGAGCTGTGCAGGGGAGGGAGAGACGGGAGGAGCACAGCCTGTCTTCTGACAGGGCCTTCCTCTCTCAGGTGGGCCCTCATGATCGATCCTCAGGCCCAAGCCCTCAAGTGGATTAAGAACATGGAAGGAAACCAGGTATTAGGCAAGGCGTTTGGCTGGGCTGCCCCAGGAGAGTCCCAAGCCTAGTCTGTTCTCAAGGTCCTGCCCTTGGTTCTTGTGGTCCACCATGCAGCTCTCATCCACCCATCCACCCACCCACCCACCCCATCCTTCCATCCATCCGTCCACCCATCTACCCACCCACCCCATCCACCCATCCATCCACCCATCCATTCACCCATCCATCCACCCATCCATCCACCCATCCATCCATCCACCCACCCATCCATCCACCCACCCATCCACCCATCCATCCACCCATCCACCCACCCATCCACCCATCCACCCATCCATCCATCCATCCATCCACCCATCCATACATCCATCCATCCATCCATTCCCCCACCCCTTGCTCTCTAGGGTCTTAAGATCATCGACCTGCAGATGCATGATTACCTTCGAGTTCTGGAACATGCCATCCAGTTTGGATTTCCAGTGCTACTCCAGAATGTGCAGGAGTATCTGGACCCCACGCTCAACCCAGTGCTCAACAAATCTGTAGCTCGAATTGGTCAGAGTTTAGGCTTCTTGGGGGTTCGTCCTAAAGACAGTAGGGTGGAAAGTGGGGGCTCTTTCGGGCTGCATCCCATGAATTAGGCCTCAGTGAAGCCTTTTGGGCAGGCCGAGTCAGGGACCTAGGTGTAAGAGGGGAGCGGGGCAGCCTTCCTCTCGTCCTTGACCCACCCGCTGACGCAGGTGGTCGGATACTGATGCGCATTGGTGACAAGGAGGTGGAATACAACCCCAACTTCCGTTTCTACCTCACCACCAAGCTCTCCAATCCCCACTACAGCCCGGAGACCTCGGCTAAGACCACCATTGTCAACTTTGCTGTAAAGGAGCAGGTGGGCGAGGGCTGCAGCAGGGGAGGCTGGAAGTCTGGGAGAAACAGAGAAAAGGTCAACCTCGAGCTGGGCAGTGGAGGACCAGGGCTTGGGAAGTCTAAAAGTGTGGCGGAGCTGGGGCGGGTGTGTGTGTGGGGGGTGTAGATACCATAGGCAGGGGACCCTGACCCTGAGTCTTGACCTCCTCAGGGTCTGGAAGCCCAGCTGCTGGGCATTGTGGTTCGGAAGGAGCGACCAGAGCTGGAGGAGCAGAAGGATTCTCTGGTCATCAACATTGCTGCGGGAAAGAGAAAGCTCAAAGAGCTAGAGGATGAGATCCTGCGGTGAGGATACCAGCCCCGCCTCCGCCCAAGCCCACCCACCATGTCTGCTCCCAGTGGGCATCCAACCTGCCTACCCATGCGCACAGTTAGCACTCTAGGGGGCCAAGAGGAATCCTTCCTCTCCAGTCTTCAAATGCCTAATCCGTGTGCCTCTCGGCTTCCCCGCTAGCTTGTTGAATGAGGCTACAGGCTCTCTGCTAGATGATGTGCAGCTGGTAAATACCCTTCAGACATCCAAGATAACGGCCACCGAGGTGACTGAGCAACTGGAGACCAGTGAGACCACCGAGATCAACATTGACTTGGCCCGAGAGGTACAGATACCCTACAGTCCAGCCCCTGACCAGCCACCAAGAAGCAACTTAGACGATGTCCACCTGACATCCCCTCCTTCCTGAGCTCTCCGTGTGCCTGCTGCCCTGTAGCCCTGACTCTTTTTGACCCCTACAGGCTTACCGTCCGTGTGCCCAGCGGGCCTCTGTGCTGTTCTTCGTGCTCAATGACATGGGCCGCATTGACCCCATGTACCAGTTCTCGCTGGATGCCTACATCGGCCTCTTCGTCCTCAGCATTGACAAGAGCCATCGCAGCAATAAGCTGGAGGACCGCATTGAGTATCTGAATGACTACCACACCTATGCTGTCTACAGGTCTGTGGCCACGCATAGAGCAGGGACTCTCGCTATAGTGGCACGGTGCCACCTCAGTGGTGGTGTTACATACAGATTGGAAGAGCGGCGGAAAAGGAGGGTTGGAAGAGAGCTCAGTGGGTAAATCCCCTGCTGTGGAAACATGGCGGGCTTGGCTTCAGATTCCATGTACCCACATCAGAAACTGGCCATGAGCTGGGTAGAGCTGCGCGCTTTTAATCCCAGCACTTGGGAGGCAGAGGCAGGTAGACCAACTTGGTCTACAGAGCGAGTCTCTGGACCACCAAGGCTACACAGAGAGAAACCCTGTCTCACCCTGACTACACCCCAAAAAAGCCTAACAACCAGCCAAACAACGAAAGCTGGGTATAAGTGTTGTGTGCCTGTAATCCCAGCACTGGGGCGGTAAGACAAGGTGCCCGGACCGTTTCCACAGCCAGTCCAGCTGAAGTCCAGCTCTAGGTTCAGTGAGAGACCCTGCCTCCAAAAATAAAGTGGGGAGCAACTGAGGAAAGGTAACTGCCCTCTGTTTCTCCACACACACACTGTGTATACATACATACCCACCACCACACATGAACACACACATAGATCTGTACATGGTAGATACACAGACACAGACACACACACACACACACACCCCGATACCTGCCCCCAGGTTGGAATTCAGGAGGTCTGGGGTGGGGTCTGTGATTCTACGCCTTTGATCAGCTTCCAGGGAGCTGTTGATCCTGATCTATTTCATCTTCTATGTAATTTTAAAACTTACATTCATTTACTGATTATTTGTGGTGGGCAGCAGGCACAGGCTACAGCACATGGGTGTCACGGCAAGTATGTGAAGATCAGTGGACAGATTACGGGGAGGCCATTCTCTCTTTTCAGCCTGAGGGCTCCAGGGATCCAGTTCAGGCCGCCAGGCTTGGCAGTAAGCTCCTTCAGCTTCGAGCTGCCATTTTGAACAGCAGAGTACTTAACCTCTCTTCCTGGACTCCTGACAGACCCCTCAAGTCCAGATTGTTTCAGGTCAAACGTGTGATCCACCCTTTTTACCAGGGTCCTCATCTTTGAATGGCACAGGTACCAACCCATGTCACACCCAAACCGTTCCACACCCATGTCACACTCACACCCTGTCACACCCACACCAAGTCAGCCACGTGGAGTTGCTCTAATTGACCAGCCCCAGGCAGTTGCTGGGTTCTACTTATGCACACATCTGGTCCCTTCTCCCTCCCTGCCCCGCCCACCAGGGCTGGGCCTTGGGGCAGGTTTTCACAGGAACTGCACAGCTTCCCCCCCCCCCCCCCCCCCCCCCCCCCCCCCCCCCCCGTAGGTCACCCTGCCCCTGTGTCACACCCTCCTAGTCTGTTCTCCAAAGCTGGTGTCTGCTGTCAGACTACCAGGCCTGACTCTGACCCTGTTACTCCTAGCTTAAACTCTTTAGTGGTTGTCATATTTTGAGGGCTCCCCAAAGGCCTCTGTGACCTGGCCTCCACCTGCCCCAGTTTCCCACCAGCTGCCTGGGCAGCACTGCCAACCCTCACTCCAGGCCCTTTCCCCTGGGGCTTTCCTTGCGCTGTGAGTCTTCCCTGGAACACTCAGCTCCTCCTCACGTCACTGGATGATCCCTACACACCTCAAGACACCTGCTCTCAGGGTCAGGCACAGCTGGGCACCGAGCCTTCCATTCCCCCGACACCACTTTGAGCTCATCATGACTGCCTCTGGGTCCCCATGTCAGAGCACGAGGCCTCCCTGCTGAGCTGTGACTTCCTCAAGGGCCTAGATTATAGCTTCCTTATCTGTGTCTTCAGGGCTACAGAGTGCCGAGCAATTGCGACTAGGAGAGGGTAATCAATGTTTGGTTTTTTAATGGAACCAAATGCCTAGTTATGGACGAACACTGGGAAAACACAATCTCTCGAGGCCCCTGAGTCCTTGGTTGTTTTCCAGGAGGTTTTGGTTAGACATTGGCTACAGTCCTTCTGTGTAAGGCTCTGTGTGACCTTCACACATGGAGTAGTTGTGCTGGGTATCCCACTCCACAGCCCTCCCCCCTCTGCCATCTTTTCTCCCAGGTATACCTGCCGAACCCTTTTTGAGCGCCACAAGCTTCTGTTCAGTTTTCACATGTGTGCCAAAATCTTGGAGACGTCTGGCAAGCTCAACATGGACGAGTACAACTTCTTTCTGCGTGGGGGTGTGGTGAGTCGGTCGGAGGGCACTTCCCATCACGGGGGTCCCAGCCACTGCGAGGATGGTAGCAGGTGTGAGGGGGAGTCCTGGACTCAGAGCACAGAATCCAAGGCTTCCCAGGCCATGTATGGAAAACCATGCTAGGACTGTGAACACACGGAGCACTTGGGGCTGTGGGGCTGACTGGTCATGTGACTCCCGGTACCCACTGCAAGCTGATCTCCCATCACCTCTTACATGAGACCCAGGTATACATGACTCTCCTTAAAAAAAAAAAAAAAAAAGTCAGCTGAGTTCCATGTACTCATAACCCCAGCAGATGGTGAAAGGTGGAGACAGATGGGGATCCCTGGGAGGTTGCCACCCACCTAGCCTAGCCTAGCCTAATTGGCCAGCTTCCAGTTCAGGGAGCGATCCCATCTCAAGGGAATAAGAAGAGAGCAACAGAAGGAGACACCCAACATGGTTCCCTGGTCTCCACATACTTGCACGTATAGCACACACATGTGCGTGTGTGCATACACGCCGTAGGGGAGGCAGAAATTCCAGATTTTCATTTTAAAACACGAGTACATGAACAGACAGAGGAGTGTGCCAACTGTGGGTTTGGAGCTGTCTCTGCCACTAAGCCACCAGAGGGCATCAGCTTCCTAGACTTTAACTGCTGTGGGCATGTAATGCCACCCCACCCCTCCTCCCTCAGTAAAGCTGGCTTTGCATCCATCTTGGATTCCTGTCTCAGTCTCCTCATTCGGTATTCACACTGCTTCACACAAAACCAACACCAAACACACACACACACACACACACACACACACACACAGAGGACAGGGGAGGAGATAACTTAAAATATCATGGGTTTTTTTTGTTTTTTGTTTTTGTTTTTGGATTTGGTTTTTCAAAACAGGGTTTCTCTGTGTAGCCCTGGCTGTCCTGGAATTCACTCTGTAGACCAGGCTGGCCTTGAACTCAGAAATCCACCTGCCTCTTCCTCCTAAGTGCTGGGATTAAAGGCTTGTGCCACCACCACAAAATATCATGTTTTATTTTTAATTAAAACATAGCACGTATACAGTCTATGGGTATAGTGTGGCTTTTTTTTTTTTTTTTTTAAAGATAAGGCTCCTTATAGCTCAGGTTAGCCTAGAACTCACTCTATAGCTCAGGCTGACCTTGAATTCCTGGTCATTCTCTTGCCTAGCCTAGCACCTGGGTGCTTTGGTGACAGGCACCATGCCTGGCTTGCTATGCGGTGCTTCAATATCAGTACATACATACATACATGCATACATACATATGTGTGTTGACCAGATCAGGTTTTTTCTTGCTTTATTTTTGGAACTATCCTTTTGAGGGTTCCCGGCATCCTCTCTCTTTCCCCCTAGGTTCTGGATCGAGAGGGCCAGATGGACAACCCCTGTACTAGCTGGCTGGCAGATGCCTACTGGGACAACATCACAGAGCTGGACAAACTGACCAACTTCCACGGGCTCATGAACTCCTTTGAGCAGTACCCTCGGGACTGGCACCTGTGGTATACCAACTCGTCCCCGGAGAAGGCAATGCTGCCAGGTGCTGGGCTGCCAGCCGCTGCCTCTGTGGAGCCCCCTGCCTCTCCCTTTATCCACCCAGCCCACGCCCTCCACACACACACACACACACACACACACACACACACTTGGGGCCCCTGATTCCCCACCATTCAGATTCCCTCCAGGCTCCCTCTCAGGACCTCTGTTCTCTCGTCTCCAGGCGAGTGGGAGAACGCGTGCAATGAGATGCAGCGCATGCTCATCGTCCGATCCCTGCGCCAGGACCGAGTGGCGTTCTGCGTTACCTCCTTCATCGTGTCCAACCTTGGCTCTCGGTTCATTGAACCACCTGTGCTAAACATGAAATCGGTCTGTGGTTCTGCCTTCTTGCCCAGCGGCCCCTGCCTCTCAACCCCGTTGGAGCTGCCCCACCTCCCCCCATCCCCCCACCTCCCACCCCCTCACCCCCCCACCCCCCCATCCTGACACCGCCCCTGTGCTTCCAGGTGATGGAGGACTCTACCCCGCGATCCCCACTAGTATTCATCCTGTCCCCCGGTGTGGACCCCACCAGTGCTCTGCTTCAGCTGGCGGAGCACACGGGCATGGCCCACCGTTTCCACGCCCTGTCCCTGGGCCAGGGCCAGGCCCCTATTGCTGCTCGGCTCCTTCGAGAGGGTGTGAATCAAGGTTGGTGTCCCTCTAGGTCAGTTCGCTGTTGCTGCGATGGACGATGAACACCATGGCCGAAAGTAACTTGGGAAGGGTTGGAGAGGAAAGGGTTTATTTCCTCACAGTTCCATATAACTGTGAGTGAAATATATATAAATATATATGTATATTCAAAAGCAGTGAGGACAGGAAGCAGGAGCTGATACAGAGGCCATGGAGGGGTGGGTGCTGGAACTGCCTTGTCCATCACGGCTCGCTCAACCTGCTTCCTTTTTTTTTTTTTTAAAGATTTATTTATTTTCATGTGATTTATTTATTTTTACACTGAAGCTGTCTTCAGACACACCAGAAGAGGGCATCAGATCCCATTACAGATGGTTGTAAGCGTCCATGTGGTTGCTGGGAATTGAACTCAGGACCTCTGGAAGAGCAGTCAGTGCTCTTAACCGCTAAGACATCTCTCCAGTGCCCAAGAGCATCCTACCCATGGGTGGCCCTAACAATGCATTAGGCCCTCCTATCAATCATTAATAAAATACTCTGCCGGCTTGCCTACAGCCAGATTACGGGGCATTTTCTCAGCTGAGGCTCCCTCTTCTCTGATGACCCCAGGTTGTTGTGTCAATTAATGTAAAACTAGCTACCACAGTGTCCGTCTTTCCTGTCCACTTCTTAGCCCCAGTCTGCTTCCCAAGAGCCTCCCAGCCCCAGCCCCACTATATGATTTCAGTTCCTTCATGTCTAGAACTCCCAGAAATGACACTGGACGTTTAACCCCAGCTCCATCTCCTTGCAGGTCACTGGGTGTTCCTGGCCAACTGCCACCTGTCACTGTCTTGGATGCCTAATCTGGACAAGTTGGTGGAGCAGCTGCAGGTGGAGGACCCGCACCCTTCCTTCCGGCTGTGGCTCAGCTCCAGCCCTCACCCAGACTTCCCAATCTCCATCCTGCAGGCCAGCATCAAGATGACCACAGAGCCACCAAAGGTATAGTGGCCAAGAGCCGGGATTGCCTGCGCTGTAGCGTGCCTCTCAGCAGCAAACACAGGTCCCAGCCTTAATGACAACACACTTTTCTCTGACTCCTGACTCCAGTTGTTTCCTAAAACTCCCAGCTCCCTTCTGGGTGTCAGACTTCCAGAACACAGCAGAAAACATTTCTTGAGTGGTTATTATATGCCAGGCTCCCCTCTGCCGCCTGCCTTCACATCTATTAACTCATTTCACACACCACACTACAACAGGTAAGAGCTGCTACTCCTACTTTGCAGGTAGGAGGCTCAAAGGGTAGGCTAGTCCTGAATAGCCACCCTGGGGGCTAAGCCCTGCCTGGGGTGGGGGTGGGGCTAAGTTCATACCTCCCAGACCTCAGCCTCACTCTCCTTGCAGCTCTCCTGAGAGTTGTCTCTAATCTCTTAAATTAACTGCTGAATACAATGTTATTAAAACAATACAACACTGGCCCTTGAAAACCTGTTCTTGTCACTGGGTGGAGGTAGCACATACCTTTAATCCCAGTGCTTGGGAGGTAGAGGCAGGTGGATCCTTGAGTTTGAGGTCAGCCTGGTTTACGGGATGAGTTCCAGGACAGCCAGGGCTACTTAGAGAAATCCTATCTCCTATCTCCAAGTAAATAAGCAAATAAAACAATAAACAAACTAGTCTGTTCTTGTTACTACATTGCCGCACTTGGAAGGCTGTGTTGTTTGTTGTGGTCCTTTATTATACTATTGAGCTACTCAGCTATACATCCAGCTGTTGGCTATTTGAGAGTGGGTTTTGCTGAGTAGCCCAGGCTGCCTCAGCCTTGCTGCCGTTTTGCCTCCTAGGTGCTGGCGTTACAGGTGGCTGAAGCCACTGCCGTCCTGGCTTGCTTATTTTGGAGGCTTTTTTTTTTTTTTTTGGTCTTAGTTAAGATCAAAATCCTTTTTTTTTTTTTTTTGGTGCCAGTATATAAAAAACATAGAGACAAGTCTGAAGAGATGGCCCAGTGGTGAAGAACATTGGCTGTTCCCTTCCCAGCAATCTCAGGGAAGCTCATAACCGCCCCAGGGGATCCGTCATCCTTTTCTGGCTTCCGTGACATACATGCCGGCAAGCAGGCACATGAAATACAAATAAGGATTGCTAACAAGACCCAGGTGGTAGTGGCACACGCCTTTAATCCCAGCACTTGAGAGGCAGAAGCAGGTGGATTTCTGAGTCTAAGGGCAGCCTGGTTAGAGTGAGTTCTAGGACAGCCAGTGTTATTCAGAGAAACCCTGTCTTGAAACACAAACAAAAAACATTTTTTGTAAACACAAAATCCACACGTAGAGGCCACTCTAGGACTTACACAACAAATAAACCCTATTTGAACATACTTGGAAGCTTTTCCTCACCCTATGAATCCTGGGCTATCAGCCTCCCAAATACTAGGATTAAAGGTGTGCACCACCCCACCCAGCCCAGCCCAGCCACTTTTATTAGTTCTATGTTTCTTTTTGCTCCTTATATCTCAGGATCTAGGCTTTGGTTCAGCTTTTCTCTTTCTCCATCGTCACTAGCACTTCATGGGGAAGGGTCCTCATCCCGATCTCACCTCCAGTCCCCAAGCTCAGGCCCCAGGCTGCATTGCCTCATGACGAAGCGTATCTACCTGCTGTGCCAGCACTGTGAATCCCTAACACAGGGTGTTGGGAGCTTCGCTCAGTAGCTTCTTATCTCACTTTTGCCTTAGGTAACACTATTTTTTTTCACATGTTTAGTGTTAAAATAGATGCCAAGCTCCCGCATGAGGCTCTGGATCCCATCCCTAGCACAGGAAAGAAATGTGAAGTTGACCTTTTTACTTTAGAATGGGGCCAAGTCTCATGTAGTCCAGGTTGGCCTTGAATTCACTGTATAATCAATGATAATCTTGAATACCGAATCCTCCTGCCTCAGGAATGTGCTGCCCTAGGGTGCGCCTTTAAGCCTGGCTGTTTTACACTTTTTCTGCCATCAAAAGTATTCTGGCTGCCTGCTAATGCGGCCCTGGCCCTTGTTACCTGCATTCATTTGCGGGAGGCAGAGGTCTTTGATCCCAGCACTCAGGAGGCAGAGGCAGGTGGATCTCTGTGAGTTTGAGACCAGCCTGGTCTACAAAGGAAGTCCAGGACAGCCAGGGCTAAACAGTGAGACCCTGTCTTAAACAAAACAAAGTCCAGGATGTCTAGGGCTACACAGCAAGGCCCTGTCTCAGACAAAACAAAGTCCAGGACGGCCAGGGCTACACAGAGAGACCCTGTCTCAAACAAAACAAAGTCCAGGATGGCCAGGGCTACACAGAGAGACCCTTTCTCAAAACAAACAAACAAACAAACAAAAACCCCAAAGTATTCTGTACATATTTTCCTTTTTTTTTTTTTTTTTTTGGTTTTTTCGAGACAGGGTTTCTCTGTGGAGCCCTGGCTGTCCTGGAACTCTGTAGACTGGGCTGGCCTCGAACTCAGAAATTCGCCTGCCTCTGCCTCCCAAGTGCTGGGATTACAGGCGTGCGCCACCACCACCCGATGTTTGACATTTCAAAATGTCAAACATCCCATAAATCTGTCACTAATATAACAAATATCCTGTCCCCCTCTTTCTGAATAAGATTGGGAATTGAACCCACAACCAGAATATGCTAAGTGCTCATTCTGCCACCAACCTCTCCACTTCGGTACCCTTTATTTATCTATTTTTCCTGTGTGTGCAGGTGCGTGCTGGTCCCGGTGGGATGGGCAGGGAGGATGTTTGTGCTATGGCTTAAGTGTGGATGTCAGAAGACAATGATGGTGCAAGAGTCAGCTTTTTTTTGTTTGTTTGTTTGTTTGTTTTTTTGGATTTGGTTTTTTCAAGACAGGGTTTCTCTGTATAGCCCTGGCTGTCCTGGAACTCATTCTGTAGAACAGGCTGGCCTCGAACTCAGAAATCCGCCTGCTTCTGCCTCCCAGAGTGCTGGGATTAGAGGTGTGCGACACCACCGTGCAGCAGCTAAGAGTCAGCTTTTAACTGCCACTCTGTGTGCTAAGACTGAGTTCAGGTCCTCAGCTTGGTGCCACACCCCTTTACCCACTGAACCTTCTTATTGGCTCCTTTTCTTTGAGAAATAATTTCTTGGGTCACATCTCGAAGCTAAGCCTATGAGAGATTTCCAAGAAATCCTCTGTGCTGCAGATGTGGGCCCTTCCCACCAGCTGCTAAACCAGTGATGAAGAAAGAGTGGCTCGGGGTTTGTGTGTTGGAGCTGGATTGCTGGGGCGTGTGAGATGAGTTAGTAGGAAAAGACATCGCTGTCCAACCTAAGTTTAATGTCCTGGACCAACAGGGTAGAGTTAAGGAATTGGCTCCCAAAAACTGTTCCCTGACTTCCACGCCTCCAAACCCATCTCTGAGGATGACGTTGAGTTCTTGGTTTTCCTGCCTCCACCTCCTGAGGGCTGGGATCACAGGCAGGCTCTACCCGGTAACTCCAGGCTTATGCATGCTTTCAGAGTACTTACACTCTAGCTCTCATTCTATAAATTCAAGGCTAGCCTAAGTTACAAAAGAAAATTCTCTTAAACAAAAGTAAGCCAGGTGGTGACTCGCACCTTTAATCCCAGCATGCAGGAGACAAAAGCCGGAGACTGCAGAGTGTGTTTGAGGACAGTCAAGGCTACACAGTGAAGCCGTGGCTCAAAAAACCAAAAAAGAGGAGGAGAAGGAGAAGGAGAAGGAGGAGGAGGAGGATCAGAGGCAAGGCAAACTAGGGGCTGGAGAGCTGGCTCAGTAGCTAATGAGGACCTGGGCTCAGTTCCCACCGCCCACATGGCGGCTCGCAAGTATCTTAACCCCAGTCCAGGACTGGAGCTGCAGAAGCATCCAAAGCTGCTTGTCTTTTCTTTTTTCTATTTTTCTTTTTTGAGATGTGGTTTCTCTATGTAATAGCCCTGGCTGTCCTGGAACTTACTCTGTTACCAGGCTGGCCTCAAACTCACAGAGATCCACCTGCCTCTGCTTCCTGAGTGTTGGGATTAAGGTATATGCTACTACCTCCTGCCTACTTGTTTGTTTTCTTTTTCCTTTCCTTTTGCCATGTAGCCCAGGCTGGCCTGGATTATGATCCTATTTTGGTCTCCCAAGGGGACCCTCATACTTGCAATATATATATATATATATATATATATATATATATATATATATATATATATATACACTCAGTGCAGCAGACTGATAGTGCTCAGATGCTCAGTGGTAGAATATTTTTCTGGCACAAACAAGTCTTTGGGATTCAATCCCCAGCATTGAAATAAAACAAGTCACAATGAAACACTAATTGTAAGTATATACTTCTGTCTTTATTCATATTTTCCATCACTCACAAATTAAATTGGCTCTTTCATGGAGGACATCATGATTGAGGGAGTTTAACATGGAGGAAGGGCTGGGGTCTGTGGCACTTATCTGTAACCCTAGCACTGTCAAGAAGGCAGGAAGAGATCTGTAAGTTCCAGGCCCACCTAGTACATGGCAATTCCAGACCAACCAGAGTTACACCATGAGAACTTGTCTCCAAAAAGGAAGGGTGGCGGGGCTGAGCATGAAGCTCGGTGGCAGAGTCGTTATGCCTGACATGTTGAAGTCCAAGGTCTGATGTCCAGCACCAGCGCCCTACACATAAACGATGGTGGTGGTGGTGAGGGAGCGCGTGGGGTTACTAGTGGCATACACAGTCAGTGTAGAAAGGTCCCCACCCCATGAACGAGCATCTGTCTGCACATGCGGGTCAGAGGCTAGCTGTGTTCCGCTTCCTTCCACTCCTCCAGCCAGAGCCTTCGTGCAGGGCCTCCTCCACAACTGTCGCCATGTGGAAACGGCTAGCCACGGGGTTGAGTGTGGCAAATATCACCCTGTATTCCTTGTCCTCAGGGCCTAAAGGCCAACATGACGCGTCTATATCAACTGATGACAGAGGCGCAGTTCACTCACTGCTCCAAGCCCGCCAAGTACAAGAAGCTGCTGTTCGCCCTCTGCTTCTTCCACTCCATATTACTCGAGCGCAAAAAGTTTCTACAGCTTGGCTGGAATATTATTTATGGCTTCAACGACTCTGACTTTGAGGTTTGTGCTAACCAGGGTCTCCCACGCCAGCCTGTTCTTCTCATGCCCCATGGCTCTGTTGTGGGAATATTGGCTGTCAGGAAGCTGATGTTCCTCCCCAGGAGAGTTCTTGCCATAACTAAATGGCATTGGGGGCTTGGGCTGGGATGCACACAGGTGTCAGAGAACCTGCTGAGCCTCTATCTGGATGAGTATGAGGAGACACCCTGGGACGCACTCAAATACCTCATTGCCGGTGTCAACTACGGGGGACACGTCACGGATGACTGGGATCGGCGCCTGCTCACCACCTATATCAATGATTATTTCTCTGACCTGAGCCTAACAACTCCCTCCTACCGGTGAGGCGAGCGGATAACAGTGCAGTTGTGGGGGAGGGGTAGCACTGAGTAAGGGGTGAAAGGATATAAGCAGACCAGAGGCCAAGGGTGAATGGTGTGTGTGTCTGTGTGTGTGTGTGTGTGTTTGCGTGTACACGTCCATGAACAGAGGCTAGGAGGTTGAAAGGAAATGGAATTTGTGAAATTTGGAGGCAGAGCGCGAGCTGGAGCCAGGAGCTAGACAAATGCACTGGGAATGGGGGTCTAGGCTCAGCGCGGAAGCTCAGGTCCTGCAGTCTGCTGATTCTCTGCTGTGGCTGCCCAGGTTGTCTGTACTGGACACTTATTACATCCCGAAGGATGGGAGCTTGGCCTCTTACAAAGAATATATCAGCATGCTGCCTAGTATGGACCCCCCTGAGGCCTTCGGCCAGCACCCCAACGCTGACGTGGCCTCCCAGATCACCGAGGCCCGGACCCTCTTTGAGACCCTGCTTTCCCTACAACCCCAAATTACACCCACCAGGGTTGGTGGCCAGAGCCGAGAAGAGAAGGTGGGAAGAGAGGATGTCCCGGGGAGAGGGTTTGCTGAAGGAGGGCAGCCCAGCCAGAGCCTCTGCCTCCCTAGGTCCTCGAGTTGGCTGCTGATGTGAAGCAGAAGATTCCTGAGATGATCGACTACGAGGGCACGCGGAAGCTGCTGGCTCTTGACCCCTCCCCACTCAATGTGGTCCTCCTGCAGGAGATCCAGAGATACAACAAGCTGATGAGGACCATCTTGTAAGATGGAAGGAACACTGGAGAGCGTGGGAGGGGAAGGAGAAAGCCCCGCCCACCATGGCCAGGGCTGGGATGGCTCTCCAGCCTGTACCTCTTTAATTCCCTCCCCACCTCCTTCCACTCAGGTTCTCACTGACAGACTTAGAGAAGGGTATCCAGGGCCTCATTGTCATGTCAACAAGCCTGGAAGAGATCTTCAACTGCATATTTGATGCTCATGTCCCTCCACTCTGGGGAAAGGTAAGCTCCCAGCACTGCCAGTCCTAACCCTGAACCTCCTCTCACTTCATTCTCAGGAGGCGAGGCGTGTAGCAGACTACAAAGAGCCTAGGGTTCCAATCCAGACAGGTTCAAGGTGTTGAGATCTGCTCTGCCATTCACTGACTGCATGCACACCTTAAGAGATGTAGCCACATTGATTTCTGCAAGGATATTCTTTCAAGGATACCCCAACCCCAAATACTGTGCATGGTACTCCAGAAGTACCTGATTCACTGCAGAACAAGCATCCCTCTGCCAAAACTCGGAAATACAAAACATTGCCAAGCACAGTGCTCAAAAGGTTTCAGATTATTTTTTTCTTCAAATTAGGAATCCCCCCTTGCCGGGCAGTGGTGGCACACCCCTTTAATCCCAGCACTTGGGAGGCAGAGGCAGGCGGATTTCTGAGTTTGAGGCCAGCCTGGTCTACAGACTGAGTTCCAGGACAGCCAGGGCTACACAGAGAAACCCTGTCTCAAAAAAAAAAAAAAAAAAAAAAAAAAAAAAAAAAACCCAAAATCCAAAAAACAAAAAAACAACTGTGTCTTTAAAAAAAAATTAGGGATCCTCAACCAGTAGTCTATGCAGATATTCCAAGCACACTCTGAAAAATCCACGAGAAACCTCAAACTCTTCTGGCTCCGTGCATTTTGGATAAAGGATAATCTTGTAGGGATATTATTATTATTAAGTAGCTGCTATTTTATGGTCCTCTCCCCTTCCCCCTGGAGTTAACTTTTGGAGAGCTTTGGCGGATGCCCCAGGTGGTCTTAATACTGCGGGGGTGGGGGGGAGAGAAGAACACATGCACCCCCCCTTCCTCAGGTATATCCCTCACAAAAGCCCTTGGCGTCGTGGACCCGGGACCTGGCCGTGCGTGTGGAGCAGTTTGAAACGTGGGCCAGCCGAGCCCGTCCTCCTGTGCTCTTCTGGCTGTCTGGCTTCACCTTCCCCACCGGCTTCCTCACTGCGGTCCTGCAGTCCGCCGCTCGCCAAAACAACGTGAGCGGCCCGGCCGGGCCCGGAGGCAGCCTGGGAAAGCGAAAACTATTGGCTCTCTTCCTTAGGAGCCTCCTTCATTGTCGCCTTCAATCCACAGATTTCAGTGGACAGCCTCTCTTGGGAGTTTATAGTTTCCACTGTGGACGACAGCAACCTGGTGTATCCACCCAAGGTGGGAGGTGGATGAGCTCGGGATAAGGAAGGACGAGGAGGAAAGAGTGGGAAATTAAGTGGGGAGAAGAGGAGACGGAGGACTTAGGTTGGAGGTATCGTCAGCGAAGGGTCTTTCCCCCAGCTCTGTCTTGATTTCTCTCCAGGATGGCGTTTGGGTTCGGGGCCTGTACCTGGAGGGAGCTGGCTGGGACCGAAAGAATTCTTGTTTAGTTGAGGCCGAGCCCATGCAACTGGTCTGCCTCATGCCCACGATCCACTTCCGTCCAGCAGAGAGCCGAAAGAAAAGTGCCAAGGGTGGGAAATGGTCCCTCCCCACCCCTTGTTTGGATACTGACCCACCCTCTGCTTCAGCTCCCAAATGCGCCTGCTCTGATCTCCCAGGTTCCGTTTGACTTCTCTCCTTCTCCCCTAGGCATGTACTCCTGTCCCTGCTATTATTACCCCAACCGGGCAGGCAGCGCAGACCGAGCCTCCTTTGTCATAGGCATCGATCTCCGATCTGGAGCCATGACATCTGATCACTGGATTAAGAGGGGCACGGCTCTATTGATGAGCCTGGACAGCTGATGAGCCCTCTTTCCTTCTTGAGAGGGTCGGAAGCCCTCGGACCTTGAACTAAAGCTGGATCTCAGGCTTTGATCTTAGCTGAATCCAGCATATGATGACGCTCCGACGGGACCTAGCGGCGCTAGCGGTAAAGGTGGAAGAGGACTTTTATTGGAGCTCAGCGCAGTAAAACATGTGCAAAACCGAGTCCCAAGTCTCTCAATGGAATGATGGTGTTTTAGTGTGTGTTGGGGGTGGGGGGTGAGGGAACCTGGAGGAGTGGGGGAAGCTGGGACTTACTTCTGGTAAGGAGTGCGATAGCCAGAACTGAGAAGGGAAAGTGAGGTGGCCTCTAGAGGAGGCGTGGCCTTGAACTACTTGCCCGCCAGGCCTAAAGGAGGTGTGACCAAACCTCCTGGAAAGGATTTGAGCAGGCGGGGCGGGGCTTGCTTTGGAAGGGCGCGGGATGCAAATAGAATAGAGACTTGTCAGGTAAGGGTCCAGCGTGGGCTCTATACACTACACCCTAACTAAGACTTGCAATCCTTACTCGAAATTCTATCTGACACTACAGCTGAGGGGAGCAGGACCGAGGGCAGGGCGGAGCCGGAGAGAGGGACTTCAGCGCCGAGGGGCGGGACCACGAGTCAGGGGCGGGGTTGTAGAAGGGGGCGGGGGCGGGTGTTTGTGTTGGAAAATCAAACTGCGCCACGGGGTGGAGCGGCCCCCCCAACCCCTGTCTGGGAGAGGGGGGGCCGCTCGACCCCCGAAAGGCCTTGAGGACCATGAATATCTGGGACCCCTACAACCAGGTAATGGGGAATCGCAGGGACTTTTGGAAAGAGGGAGACCATCTCCTTGCAAGGGGGAGGGGCGGGACGTCAGACTCTGGAGAGGCAGGGCAAGGGATGGGCATTTGGGTCTTGGGAAGAGCAATGGCAAAACGGGGGCGCAGAACACCCAAGTCCCTCAAAAGGGAACAAGGCAAAGGTAGTGGAGAAACTGTGGTCTGGGCTCTAAAGGTCAAGAGGGCCTAAAAGTAATCCCAGTCCCGCTTGGGATGGGGAATTGACACTAGGGCGGGGCTCTGCGGTCCTGAGGAACAAGACTGTAGGACCGTTTGCGGCTAGGGCTCGGGCTAGGCGCTGGCACTGAGATCACTTGCGATCAGGCAAAGCGAACCCCCAGTTATGGGGCCACTTGAAGGCAGCTCTCTCCTCGGGGGAGATGTGTATGTATTCTCTACTTTGACCATCCCTCTAGGAGCTTTTCCGTCTCACCCCGCTCCGCCACACCTTCTGCTCTCGGTGTCGCCTGGTTCGTTCCCCCAGTCCCGGGTGCCCTTTTCACGGTTCCGTCTTTAGTTCCCTAGGCGTCACTGGGCTCAGGCCCTTCCTCCATACTGAACCTCTCCCACGTAGCCACGAGATGGCGAAGATGAGACGCCCACCAGAGCTGAGGGCCATGGGGTTGTGGGGGATACTGCGGTGACACGAACCTTGAGAAAGGTGCGCGGAGGGTCGGTCACCTTTAGTTGATTCCCTGTCGTCTGTCTGGCCCCCGCCCCCGGCCCAGGACTTTGTAAGCATATGGGCGAAGAGCAGAAGCTAGGGGCAGGGCTAGAGACCATGCTTTTTCCGCCTAGAATAAACCGTGGGGAAGTGGCCTGTGGCTCGAGTTGCTCACTAAACTTCAGCTTCTGTTTCGGGCTGGCTGTGACCTGGGTGTCTTGCGCGCTGGAGTGTGGGGAAGGCCGTGGGCAGAACACCTAGTTCCTGGAGATGAGAACTCCGAGAGAAAAGAAGTAAGCGATCGAGGTGCGATAGGAGCGGACCCAGTGGTCGTTCAGCATCCGTCCGTCCCGCGGGTCGACTCTCCGTCGCTTGCCAGGTTGTTTGCTCAGTTGCCAGAGTAACAGGCTAACGAACGTCCACCGCCAGATTCCCAAACTCACTCTCTCCAGTCCAATCCGCTTCAGCGGACGTCGACCACGTCAGGGCCCTAGTGACCAATGGGGAGCTGTCATTATAGAGCGACTGAAAGACGGAGAGGGAGGAGGTGGAAGGGGGGAGGCGGAGGCTACCCCGGATCCGCACGTGCACTCCCACACGCTTCACTCCCTGTACTACCCCTTCCATCGCACGAGCCCAGACAGTCTCTTGCGCCTGCGCGGCGAGCCGTCTCCCCTCCCCACCCCCCCAGGTCGACAGGCTGTGTTTGCAAACTAGTCCAGGTTTCTCAACCCCTGCGGGCCCAGACGTCTGGGTGGGTTTGCGCTCTTTAGCCGGGTGTCGACTGTTAATGTCAGCCTCTCAAGGGAAAGCCCGCTACCTGTGTTCCCCACTGCCACCCCCAGCTGGCGCCCCAAGCTCCCAGGTGGGCTGGGCGGAGCTGTGGTTTCCGGCCCCCTAGGCTCAGTCGCGGCTTTCCCGAGCGCTAGCTTAGGTTGTTTCCACAAAAGAAAGGGAGTGGGTTACAAGCGCCCCTTCCCGTGGCCTAACCCACCCAGGCCTAGCTGCAGTTAGTGACACCGCAGGACACTGAAAAGCCCCCTTATGGTCCAGGTGACTTTCTTGGCCAGAGGGGTCGTTATGCCATTTTTTTTCTTGTAATTTCCTGCTTTTTTGATAGGCAACCAAACCTTCCCCTTCCCTTCCTTAACATTTCCTTCTAGCATGCTCTGGCGTTCTTTACACCTCCCTTGGCTCCTTTTGGGCTGTCTGTCCCCATCTCCTCTCGTCCTTCTCCGCTTCTCCAGAGGGTTATATAACTCTTCCTCTCCGCGTGTCCTGATTTCAACTCCACAGACTCCGCCTTGGAACAGCGCGGGAGGGGCGGGAGAGTTGGGGACCCAGACAGATCCCGGCTGGCGGCCAGCTGGGGCACAAGGGATCCTGCAGATAGCAGACGGAGTCCCGAGGGACTTGATGGGTGCCCGGTCCTTAGTCTCCCGCCCTAGCCAGGGATCAAGCCAGAATAAAGAAGGCACAGTATTTCCGAGGGGAGGGGCGTGTCGGGACAGTCGAAATGTGGGTTGGGAGGTCAAGGCTGGAGGCTGAGAGGAGGCAGGCGAATGACCGGATTCCCTAGGATTAGTTCTGCTGGGGTTAATAGAGATAAAGGCAGGACGCCTGGGTTCCCTCCTTCGTCTCCTTTTTGGGTTTCCAGAATTCCTAAAGCTATTTTCTCAGGAAACTTAGCCAGCCAGCAGCTTCTTCACCCTGGTAGGAGTCAAAGGTCTGTGTTCGAGGTGGCCTGGGATGATGTCACCAGTGCACGTGCCCCGGGACGGTTGCCAGGCAATGCGATCTCCTCCCCTTTCCATTCCCTCCCACCTCTGCCCAGAGTCCCGTTCCAGTCCCGTGCCATCTCTTTCTCCTTTCCTTTCCCTTGGCATTAGCATCCTGCAGGTGGGAAACCCTGGCCTGGAGTTTAGTGAGGGGGAGGGGCGCGGGTGTGGTGTGGCCTGAAAGACTTTGCCCCTTTGCTGGCTTGAGAGAATTCTGGGTCTTTTTTTTTTTTCTTCTTCTTCTTCTTCCTAGATTGCCATGAAAAACTTCCTCTGCAGCCCCTCCTACCACCCCCACCCCCGTACTCCCTCCCGCGCGCCCCTGGAAGAGTGTCCTGGAAGTCTTTTTACTTTCCCACCTGCTGCATGGCCCAGTGTCATGTTGCCCCTTCCCGTCTCGAGCTGAAGTGGGTGTAGCTGGAGACAGCTGCCCCCAAGAGAAGAGCGTCTGTGGTATGCACACCGCTCATCCCTGTCATTCCCTTCACTTCTCAACAACTAAGGAAACAGAGTCAGGCGGAGAAGTCAAGGTCTTTATCTGTGTGGGTGTGGATCA
Source organism: Apodemus sylvaticus (assembly GCF_947179515.1). Lineage (NCBI taxonomy): Eukaryota > Metazoa > Chordata > Mammalia > Rodentia > Muridae > Apodemus > Apodemus sylvaticus. The sequence continues at coordinate 55,046,050 of NC_067481.1, forward strand.
GCCTCTGGTACTGCCCACACTGGAGAGAGAAGGCCAATGATAGTTATGGCTGCCCTCGGTTAAAGCTTGGAGTTGGTGATGGTGTTACAGTCTCCTTTCATGTTCCTTAGAATTTGGATGGTCGGCTCAAATCTGGGTTCTGTAATCCCAGCTCTGCCCCTAAATGGGACTCAAAAGTCAACCTCTCTCGGAACCTATCCTTAACCTGGGACATTTAAATATCAGTACTTACCTTCTAGCTGATGGGAGGAGGGGTAGTGAAATAATTTATGCAAAGCATTTAGCACAGTGGTCGGTATGAAATTAATACCGAATGAGTGTCATGAAATACGTATTATTAAATGTTGTTAATTCTTATAGTGGGTGGACCTGTTTCTAAAGGAGCCCTCGTTAGGGATTGGGTAGAGTGGAGGATTTTGCTACCTGGAGTGTGTGTGTGTGGGGTGTCAGGGATTAGCATCGGCTACTTTACCTTATTTGATGTGGGCTTTAGTCAAGATTTGTATTGCTTTCTTTAGGCTTATTTTTCCCCTCAAAAAAAAAAATAGCTAAGATTATATTCCTTTGGCTGTTAAAATAATATACGTCGTGGCTTGTGATTTTGAAGCGACACTCTGGTTCCCTCCCATGTTGCTCTCTGGAGCCTTTCATTTTGCAAAGGGACTCCACAGTTTCCCTAGCGGGGACATGGTTAGGCTAAAGGGGTGTGTAAAAGGTTGGGGAGGGTGGGTGGGTGGGTGGAGAGAGACTGGGGGGGGGGGAGGCTGGGGGAGCGGGTAGTTAAAGGAAGAGACCGGAAGGGAGGAGGAGGGAGCCTGCTGGTGGGGAGGGAGGGGAGGAGGAGGAGGTGGAGGAGGAGGAGGAGGACGAGGAGGAGGAGGAGGGAGGGAGGGGGTTGGGGAGAGCCTGCTACAGTTCTTTGTTTGACTCCGGGACTCAGGGACGGGGAGGAGGGAGGGAGGCAGAGGCTGCAAACGCCGGGGCAGGCCCAGGAGGCAGAGGAGGGACCGTCTCCCCCGCCCCCCAGCCCCCACTCCCCCCCCTGCTGCTTCCCCCTCCCTACCCGGACTCTGGGGGCACCGCCGGGGGACAGACACCCAGCAGGTAACCCTGGCCTGGCTCTCCCTCCCCCTGTCTGATTTTTCTTCCACACCCTCCCGGACGACCCCTTTCCGTCTCCCCGATTTCCCGGGCCTTGCCTTTCCTCCCCAGCCCTCCTTGTTCCATTTCTGCGAGTTGGGCTCGTCGCCTGCTGGCTCCGCCACCCTCCGTCTCCTGCAGCCTGACTCCCTTCCCCCCACCCCACAGTGTGTGCTCCCCTGTTCTGCCCGAGGCACCTTTTGGGGTTCTGTCTCGATGTTTCTCAGGCTGGCTTCTTCCGACCAGTCTCATGGGGCTCTGAGGGAGGAGGGAGTCCTTATCCTTTAATTGCTCCCCGAGTCTCCCTTGCCCCATTCTCCTCGTAGCAGTCTCTAGGGGTGAAAGAAAACCGGAATTTGGGGGCCCTATGGAGAGGCAGGGGGGCTATGTGTTGCTGGAGACAGGGGCAGTGAGTGTGTGTGTGGAGGGGGTGGGGATTTGTTAGAGACCAGGCTGCCTCTCTGATGTCCCTTTAAATGGCCCTTACATATCTGGGGACTGGGGGGGTGGGGTGGTGGCAAGCTGCCTGCCTGGGGGGCAGGGCCCTTGGTTTGTCCACACCGTCAGGGGTGGTAATGATTTAAAGGGACAGCCTCGGTGTGGCCACTGCCACCCTGTGCTGGCAGGAGGGGGAGCTGGCAGGCTGTGTCTAGAGAGGCTTGGCTGGTGAGCAGGGCACTTGAGGCTGTCTGGGACTGGGCCTCAGGTCTCCAGTACACTTATGTGGCTGGAAAGGTGCAAGAAAGGCTTGACAGCCTGCCCTGAGGGTGCTCAGTTTGCGCTTCCTCCAGAACCCCATGGTTGAGCCCTTTGACTCCATGACGAACTATCTGTGAGTCTGAACTACGGAATCTGTGGGCCAGGACCAGGTGGGGGGCACTGGCAGATCTGCAGGCCAGCAGAGTGACCTGGGCACTTTAGAGCCAGCCCTTCAGCTTCCTCTTTTGTTGTTTGGTTCTTTGCACAAGAAGGCCCCAGCCCCTCCCCCTCATGCACATGCCCCCCCACCCCCACCCCAGCTGTTGGACAGATGAATTACAGCCTCCTGCTTGGGGCCAAGGCTGGTAAGGGATTAAAGTTCTGAGGTTGGCCCTTTAAATGGCTGCTGACCCTCCCCCACTCTGGTGTCCAGACACCTATCACACACCCTTCTGACCCCCTTGGTCTGGCCTGGGGGGCCCTTTTCCCTTATAGGCTATCCTATCCCATATCTACAAATTCTGTCACCCGCTGGGTAAGCACCTTAGTCCTGAATTTGCCTCCCTGTCCGAAAGGGTTCCAGCCTCTAGCATCTTTACTCCAGAAGGTCCTAGCCAATCCAGTTGTCACAGCTCGCAGCTGACCACTGCCCCTTAAGGGCCTTGCTTAGGTCAGAAATAACCCTTCCCTGGGGGCAGTGTCATCAGCAGCGACAGAAGCTTGCAGTGCATTGCATCATGGAGGCCAGAGGCCTAAGTCTCTGGGGCAGGGGGAAAAGAAGGGGGCTGGAAGGCCAGGAAATGGAGAGGCCAGGTAGAGAACCCATGTGTCTGGGTCCTGGGGGAAACACTGGTCCCTGAGGAGTGAGTCTGAGGTGAGGGTTGACTGAGGTCTGACCCCTGCTGTGGACACCTGAGTCTTGGTCTTGGCCTTGTATTAATAAGCCTAGCTCTTTGTATCTAAGGATTAGGAGGGAAGGGAGTGGGCCCCTGTCACCTCCTTGGGCCACATAGAGGAAGGAGGTGATGGGGAAACAGGATATGGCCTTGGAGGTGACATGGAGGGAACCTGCTACAGAGGCTACTTCCTAGCTCAGGCCCAGTCACAGTTCTTGCAGAGGAAGAAGGCGCCTCCCGGTTGGGCCCGTTCATCTTGTCTGACCACCTGTGCCGCTTGCCAGAACCTGCCTACACCAGCCTAAGGGAACTGGAAGGGTCAGAGTCCAAAAGGTGGTGACTGTCTGGTGTCTTGTTAGGGTTGGAAGTAGCAGAACTGAAGGCCTAGGGGCCACATGCCCTGGGGGCAGAACTAAGGCTGCTTGACAGTAGGTGTCCCCTGTAGCTGGGCCTGAACCGGAATATCAGTCCAGTCAGGAGAGGACATGGTGGGTACTGCGGTGCCACTGCATGCTTCCTTACACCTGAACCAGGCTGCTTCTTAAAGGGAAGGTTGGAAGATGGCTTTTTTCCAGGTTACCATGGAAACTGAGTCTCCCATCTCATCTGACCTCTAGAGCCTGATTTCTCAATGAGGGGGGCAAGGGACGAAGGGAGATCCCACCTCTAACTGAAATTTTCTTTTAGGTTCCCCCAGGCACCATGTCAGCCTCATAGCAGGACCTACCCCATGACTTCTGCTGTACCCCATAGGACCCACCCCACGACTTGACTTCTGCTGTACCCCATTGCTGGAGTGCTTGTTCCATGAGACAGTCCACTTCCAACTCCATCTGGTAAGCTTGGCTGCTGAGTGCCACCTCCGTCCCCCATGCACAACTCTTCACCGCACGTTTGAACATTTTTGCTATGATCAGGTTCATGCCCACTCATCAGAATGGTCCAGTCCAACTCCGAGCCTCCCCCCAACGTGCGGAGCATGAATGGTTCAGCCCTCCACGTTTCTGAAGCGCCCCTCTATCTCCCATGAATGGTTTGTCCCTGCACTTCACTAGCCTCTCTACCACCTGAAAACCTTTTCACCCCCACCCCCAGTCTACTAGGAACTCATCTGCAGACTGAAGAAAGCTAGGGCTTGCAGGCTGAATGTAGTTGTGAGATAGCCCAGAGGAATTTCTTGTGAAGGGGAAGACTTCCTCCCCCCATGCCTATAGAAGGTGTTTAGGGATCCATGTGAGATGTCACACACCAGTGTCTGGCGTGCAGCTGTCCCAGCTTGTCAAGGCTGACTTCGCACCTCACCTCTGAGTGCTCTTTGGCTCATTCTCTCCGTGTAGATTTGCTTCGTGTACCTAACTCATAACTCCCGCTTTTCCTCAGACCTTCTGCCAGCTCTCCTCCTGAGGCCCTGCTTCATCTCCCTAGCAGAAAGGAATTTTCCCTAAGCTGGAAGCCTCAGCTCTCTAAGTCTTTATTGCTTTTCCCCATTGCTCATTGAGTTTCTTGAGTAGGCCTATTTTTTCCTATCTGTCCCGTTTAGTATGACAGTTCGCACGTTGAGGTGCCTTTGTAGATTTGTGTTGAATGAATGCTGTAAGGGAATGTAGTACTTCACTGCCAAGAAACCTACGGCTTCCGAGATCTGCAAAGCCTCCTGCCCACACCTAGTCTGGAGGATGTGAGACACTTGGGATAGTAACAGAGAGGAAGGCTGGTCTAGGAGGTAGCATGCAAGGATAAAACTGAGGGAGAACAGGTCAGAAGCAGTGTAGAAAATGTAGCTGTGGAAAGAAGCCCAGCTTGTCGGCTCATTTGAGAATGATCTTGGTTAAATTACCAAGCCTTCCCCAGCCTGTTTCCTCATTCCCAAATTAGGGCAATCAAGTACCTCCCTCTGCCAGGTTTTGGGGAAGAGTTAAGAGGTATATGCAAAAGGTTTGTTTTTTAACACAGTGCCTACCATTTGGTAAATGATAGCACTCTGCATCATGGTAACTGCAGGAAGCTGTGAGGGTTCAAGTGAGGATGTGGAGGAATGGGGCTAACCCTGACTGAAGGCAGACAGAGCCTCAAATAACCGACTGAGCAGGACCACTGCCCCAGTCAGTCAGGATTCAGGGAGTTGAGAGAACCCCTCAAGCCTGCCTCCAATGTTTCCCCGGCTTTGAGACCGTGAAAGCAAACACTGAAAGGCATGTGCACAGACACACGTGATCACCTCAGTGATGCAGAGGCAGACCCAGACAAAAGACCGAGACAGGAGCCAACCAGACACACAGACAAGAGACAGCCTAGCAGAGTCATGTAGACAGGGATAATGACAGGAACGCGCCAGACAGAGGCACAGAGGGAGATGAGCAGATATGCAGGTGCAAACAGACACCAAGACCCACACACAGTCGACCCTGTTAGACTGACTGATGAACACAGCGCCCAGTCAGAGGCAGACACAAACACCCGCAGTGACACATAGCGGGCCAGCGCGCTGGGGCCGGCACTGTCACTTCTCGATGGGGGCGGGGAGGGGCCGGCGGCGGGGGAAGGCTAGGGAAGGGAATCCCGGGCGGGCGGCCTGCCCGGGTGGCTGAGTCACAGCGGAGTCTCAGCCCGCGGCCCTCCCTCTCCCACCGGCTCTCCCAGGTGAGAAGCGAGCCGGCAACTTAGTAGCTTCCGCCATGCCGAAAGAAGACTGCGAAAGAATGGGACCCGCGGGGGTCGGTTCTGAATCCGCCCCACCTTCGAGCCGGTGCGTGCTGGCAAAATGCATGTTCAGGAAAAATCGGCCTGCGGGGTCTGGTGTCTTTGGTCGTCCAAGGTCTGCCTGCGGGTCGCAGGCCTCGGGCCAAGCGTCCCTCTTATACCCCGCGTTTCGTGAGCTGCGGAGGGGCTCTTCTGACCCAAGCCCAGAGAGAGTTAAGTGGGTGTGATTGATGGAGTAGCTCTCTCCTGGGACTGAACAGGGGGGGCTTCGGTTAAAGTCCTAGAGTCCAGATCCCGGATGCGGGAGGCGGAGCTTGGCTTTACCGGGAGTGCCCGGATGGAGAGGGCGTGGTTTCGACTCAAGTGGAATTAACCCTTTCTGGGCGGCCGACTTTCTGGGGCTGTAGGTCGGGTTGGAAAGGCTGGATTGTCAGCCTCAGGAGTGTGTCGGCCATCCAGCCTGGCCCTGGACGTGCGCGTCTACCTTCCGTCTGTCTTCGAGAAGGCTGTGGGTGTCTGTCTTTGTGCTTGTCCCTGGTTGTCCCCTCCCCTTGGTTAGTATGAGCACTGGGAGTCGGGGAGGGCCATTCCTGCCTCAAAGCGAGAGTGGAGGTGAGAGTGGACGGCGAGCCAGCCGACGGCGGCGGCGACTGAGGAACAGGTGTGAGTGCGGCGGCGGGGCTGCCCAGCGCGGGGTGGGGCCGTCTTGAGGGAGACGGAGGGGAAATTCCGCGGGACCGGTGGTGAGCAGTATGTGGGCTGAGGAGTTGTGTCTGTCTCTGACTGTGTGTCTGTGTGAGTCGCGGGAGGCGGGGGCTGAGTCAGTGGGAACGGGGGATGGTTTTCGGAGTGACTCACTCTCCCCCACCCCAAGCCTGATTCAGACCCTGAGAAAGGCTTTGTTCGTGGGGCGGATGGGAAGTCAGGCGCCTGTGTCCCTGGTGGGGACACAGATTCGTGGTAGTTGGCGTGATTGTGCTTAGGACACAGGAAATTTTGTTCTGGAGCGCTCTGTAGTCCATGCTGTCGTCGTCGTGGGAGGTTGTGGATAAAGGTTGAAGATCAAGGCGGCTGGGGGACAGAACTCGCCAGTTTAGGGAAAGCTGAGTCAGTTCCCCGTGGGAAAGGGGAAGTGGTAGAGGGGAAGTGTCATCATCGCAGAAGGGGAAGCTGCATTTCCTGGTAACTAGCAGAGTTCTGGGCACCACTTCCTTAGCCGGGATCTGCTTCTCTGACATCTGGTACCCCGAGCTGCCGTTTATCCACGTCTGGTTTCTCTACCCCGCAGGGCTTGATTGGGGTAGCCAGTTTGGGTTGCACTTGATCACAGTTTAGCACTGTAACGTCCCAGGGATTGGTAACTGACAGACTGCAGCCTCTAGAGAGGTCTGACCCGAGCTCCGCTTGAACTGAGTAGTCCGCGGAACGCGCGGTCCTACGGGGCCGGATCGGAGCAGCCCGCGGGATCTGTAGGGTCCAAGCACTTTCCCGCACAGATGACCTTGCCCCCAGCGGGAAGGAAGACAGTTTTCGCCAGAAACCCTTCTGCCATTGTGGGCTGGGTGGAAATTTCCTCCCGGTGCAGACTTCTCGGCCAAGGCGAACTTTCCAGCCGCCCCCAACCCCTCGCCGCGCGCTCTCCCCCGGCTTCCTGCCCGCCCGGCGCTTTCTCCAGCTGGAGCGCTGGCCCCGCCCCCGCGGCTTTGTACTCGACTCCAGCCTCTCGCTGCTCTTTGTACTCTAGACTCTCAATGGACCGATCCCGGGAGCGGAGTAGGCTCCCTACCTGCCGGGACCTGGGGTATGCGCAGGGAGGCAGCGTCTGGGCCCTAAGATTTGAGACGGCAAAGCTAGGATTAAAGGGAATGTGCTTTAGGAAAGGGGAGTACTATGCCCGTTGTGGGTTCAGCTTCGACGGGAAGGAGTAAGGGGGGGGGGGGGTGGCGAGAAGAAGGAAGTGAAACGGGTTCTGGGTTCTTTAAGGGAGTAGGCGGTGAGAGTGGGACAGGGGTGATGTCACTGCCTGTTGGGCCCCGCCCTCCCCTCCCTACCGAAGGACCCCCCCTTACACACACCGCTTCCGCTGCGCAAGAAGCCACGTCACGGGCAACCCCCGAAATCCCCCCTCCCTTGGGGGGGTGGGGGCCACGTGGGCCGTGGGGAACCGCGTGGCCCCGGCAGGGAAAGGGCATAGAGGATACAGGAGCCACGCGAGAGGGGCCACTCCACGGCGCGCAGCTTCCCAGAAGTTGGAGGGCTGGGGGGACTGGCTGAGGGGGTCGACTGATATCGAAGACTCAGAGCCAGGGAAAGTGGAGGAGCTGGAGGAACTTGGTATGAGACTGGGGACTTGACCATGATTTAGGACAGGACCAGGGGCTGGAGGTGGAGCATTCTGATAGAGGCGCGGGAGGGCCTGGGTGCTGGGTTTGCTGATTGCGAGACCTAAGCATTTCTACTGGGGTGATCGAGGCAATAGCTGGGTGACGTGAAGTGAAGAGGGGTAGTGATGTCTTTGTCTGCCTTTCGCCTTGGTCTGCTGTCCGTCCTTGGGGTGGATAGGCAGAGGACGACTTGGAACAGTCTGCCGGGGACAATTGCCAGTTCGGTGGATGTGTGAGGCTTGCCCTCAGGTCGGCTAGTGGATGATTTCCGCACTTTCAGTCTTAGCTTGCTGTTACTGCCCTGCGGGCTACCAGTTTCTGATCAGAGATGTGGACCCTAGGTGGGAACCTTGGGGTCACATCGGGGTCACCCTAGGGCGAGGAGCTTGTCTGACCGGCCTTGCCGCCCCTCCTCTGGAGGCTGCTCAGAGCCCGGCTAACCTTACTCCTATTGGTTCCTGCTAGGCTGTTACTGAGGCGGAGACAAGGGTGATGATTGGCTTTCTGGGGATAGAGAAGTCTTGTGATTGGCTAAATTTCTGAAGCTCTTGAAGCTGTGAGAGGACGCTCCCACGGAGGCTGGGTAAGCAGGCGCGCGCGCGGTAGGTCGCCCTAGTGGCTCAGGATAGGAAGCCTGTCAGACAGTGCAGTGGCTGGGTTGTTCCCATCGCTGACTCCCCGCTATTTGTCCCATATTCCTGTTACTCTACTTGGGTCCTTCTAGGGGCTCCTTATGCTGATGTCTGCCCTGGCTCCTTGCCCTCAATTTTCTGCCCTGACAGTTCAGACCAGCCTTCGGGCCCTCACTGTGTTGGCAACTAAAGTGCACTCTTTTATTTCTCTCTGTAGAACTGGTTGTAGAAGGCCAGAGTCTGTCACCTGGAAACAGTGGGCACTCTTGTTAAGGGCAGTTGGAGCTGGACCATCGTGCCAGAGAGCTGGGGCAGGGGGCTGTGCCCCATCTCCAGGGCTCCTGGGGCCACTGCTGACCTGGTAAGGGAAAGATTGGAACTGGTTTGGAAGTAAACATGGCTGAATGTTTTGCTTCCCTGTTAGAGCATGATCCCTTGTCTCTGATTTAGGCTGGATGCATCGGGCAGTGGACCCTCCAGGGGCCCGCTCTGCACGGGAAGCCTTTGCCCTTGGGGGCCTGAGCTGCGCCGGGGCCTGGAGCTCCTGCCCACCCCATCCTCCTCCCCGAAGCTCATGGCTGCCTGGAGGCAGGTGAGAGGGGATCGCTGGCCTTACCTCCAGGCATTTCTCTTCCAGTCTTCTCTGTCCACTGGGTCACATTCTGGGAGTTTCTGTTGTGATGTGGGTCCGGATGCAGCCTCATCTGCTCCCCCTCTATCCAGGGGGAAGAGTACTGGCAGGACGTAACAGGTCTTTCCCCTTACAGATGCTCGGCCAGCATTGGGCAGCCCCCGCTCTCTGCTCCTCTACCCCCTTCTCATGGCGGTAGTTCCGGGCACCCTAACAAACCTTACTATGCTCCTGGGTAAGTGGGGGATTCAAAAGTTCTAGGATTGGAGGAAAACTGGGGCCTTAAAATGTTTCCTCAAGCCTGATCATCCCCAATTCCTTCTCTGTAGGACACCCGCCCCAAGACCCCTCCATGGGAAGCTCGAATCCCTGCATGGCTGCGTGCAGGCATTGCTCCGGGAGCCAGCCCAGCCAGGGTTATGGGAACAGCTTGGACAGTTGTATGAGTCAGAGCATGACAGCGAGGAGGCCATATGCTGCTACCACAGGGCCCTTCGCTATGGAGGAAGCTTCGCTGAGCTGGGGCCCCGAATTGGCCGATTGCAGCAGGTGGGATGAGGTGGGACACAGGTGGCTGGGTTGTGCCTTCTAGCACAATGTTCCCAATTCATCTTCATCTGCCCTTTGACCCTCCCAGGCCCAGCTCTGGAACTTTCATGCTGGTTCCTGTCAGCACAGAGCCAAGGTCCTACCCCCGCTGGAGCAAGTCTGGAATTTGCTGCACCTTGAGGTGAGCCTGAGGGTAAAGTGACTGAGGGAAGGGGGTCGTGCGCTGCAGGCCAACGCTCACACCGCTCCGTCTCTCTTCTCAGCACAAACGGAACTATGGGGCTAAGCGAGGGGGCCCTCCAGTGAAGAGATCTGCTGAACCCCCAGTGGTCCAGCCTATGCCTCCTGCAGCACTCTCAGGCCCCTCAGGAGAGGAGGGTCTCAGCCCTGGAGGCAAGCGCAGGAGAGGCTGCAGCTCTGAACAGGTGGGTTGGTTGTACATGGGCCAGCAGGCAGAGCGATGCCTGGGGCCTGGGGCAAGGAGTAGGACTTTCACACTTTTTTCTCTTCTAGGCTGGCCTTCCCCCAGGTCTGCCACTCCCTCCACCCCCGCCCCCTCCACCTCCGCCGCCACCCCCACCTCCGCCGCCACCGCCACCGCTGCCTGGCCTGGCTATTAACCCCCCATTTCAGCTGACTAAGCCAGGGCTGTGGAATACCCTGCATGGAGATGCTTGGGGGCCCGAGCGCAAGGGTTCAGCACCCCCAGAGCGCCAGGTGAGCCCCCCTTTAATACCTGCTACCTTTTACCTCTTGTAACTACCAGTCCTCACTTTGTGACCTCATTCATCCATCTCCTGTAGGAGCAGCGGCACTCGCTGCCTCATTCCTATCCATACCCAGCTCCTGCCTACACTGCTCATCCGCCCGGCCATCGGCTGGTCCCGGCCACACCCCTTGGTCCAGGTCCCCGACCCCCAGGAGCAGAGAGCCATGGCTGCCTGCCTGCCACCCGTCCCCCCGGAAGTGACCTTAGAGAGAGCAGAGTTCAGAGGTCGCGGATGGACTCCAGCGTTTCACCAGCAGCATCTACCGCCTGCGTGCCTTACGCCCCTTCCCGGCCCCCTGGCCTCCCCAGCAGCAGCAGCAGCAGCAGCAGCAACAACAACACTGGTCTTCGGGGTGTGGAGCCGAGCCCAGGCATTGTATGTTATGACGTTGGGCTGAAGGTGGGTGAACTTTTCCGGGGGCACCAGAAGAGTACCACTGACCTGCATTCTTCACTTGCAGCCTGGCGCTGACCATTACCAAAACCCTGCGCTGGAGATCCCCCCTCACCAGGCCCGCCTGGGTCCCTCCGCACACAGCAGTCGGAAACCATTTTTAACGGCCCCTGCTGCCGCTCCCCACTTATCCCTACCACCTGGGACCCCATCATCCCCCCCACCCCCATGTCCTCGCCTCTTGCGCCCTCCACCCCCCCCTGCTTGGATGAAGGGCTCAGCCTGCCGTGCAGCCCGAGAGGATGGAGAGATCTTAGGGGAGCTCTTCTTTGGTGCTGAGGGACCTTCCCGTCCTCCCCCACCCGTTCCCCACCGCGATGGCTTCTTGGGGCCTCCGAACCCCCGCTTTTCTGTGGGCACTCAGGATTCGCATACCCCTCCCGCTCCCCCAACCACCACCAGCAGCAGCAGCAGCAGCAGCCACAGCAGTAGTCCTACTGGGCCGGCGCCCTTCCCACCACCCCCCTACCTGGCCAGAAGTATAGACCCCCTGCCCAGGCCCTCCAGCCCCACACTGAGCTCCCAGGACCCACCTCTCCCACCACTGACTCTTGCCCTGCCTCCAGCCCCTCCCTCCTCCTGCCACCAAAATACCTCAGGAAGCTTCAGGCGCTCGGAGAGCCCCCGGCCCAGGGTCTCCTTCCCAAAGACCCCTGAAGTGGGGCAGGGGCCACCCCCAGGCTCTCTGAGTAAAGGCCCCCAGCCTGTGCCACCTGGGGTTGGAGAGCTACCCGCCCGAGGCCCGAGGCTCTTTGATTTCCCACCTACTCCCCTGGAGGACCAGTTTGAAGAGCCAGCTGAATTCAAGATCCTACCTGATGGGCTAGCTAACATCATGAAGATGCTGGATGAATCCATTCGGAAGGAGGAGGAGCAGCAGCAGCAGGAGGCAGGCGTGGTTCCCCCACCCCCACTCAAAGAGCCCTTTGCATCTCTACAGCCTCCATTTCCCAGTGACACAGCCCCAGCCACCACCACTGCTGCCGCCACCACCACCACCACCACTACCACCACAACCACCACCCAAGAAGAGGAGAAGAAGCCACCACCAGCCCTGCCGCCACCACCGCCTCTAGCCAAGTTTCCTCCACCCCCCCAGCCGCAGCCCCCACCACCTCCACCAGCCAGCCCAGCCAGCCTGCTCAAATCATTGGCCTCTGTTCTTGAGGGACAAAAGTACTGTTACCGGGGGACTGGAGCAGCCGTTTCGACCAGGCCCGGGTCCATGCCCGCCACTCAGTATTCCCCCAGTCCTGCATCAGGTGCTACCGCCCCACCACCCACTTCAGTGGCCCCCAGCGCCCAGGGCTCCCCCAAGCCCTCTGTTTCCTCGTCATCTCAGTTTTCTACCTCAGGCGGGCCTTGGGCCCGGGAGCGCAGGGCAGGCGAAGAGCCAGCACCAGGCCCCGTGACCTCTGCCCAGTTGCCCCCACCTCTGCCGCTGCCCCCTGCTCGATCTGAGTCTGAGGTGCTAGAAGAAATCAGTCGGGCTTGTGAGACCCTTGTAGAGCGGGTGGGCCGGAGTGCCATCAACCCAGCAGACCCAGTGGACACAGCAGACCCAGTGGACAGTGGGACTGAGCCACAGCCGCCGCCTGCGCAGGCAAAAGAGGAGAGTGGGGGGGTGGCTGTGGCGCCGGCGGCGGCGGCAGCGGCAGGTCCAGGTAGTGGCAAGCGTCGGCAGAAGGAGCATCGGCGGCACAGACGAACCTGTAGGGACAGTGTGGGTCGTCGACCCCGTGAGGGGAGGGCCAAGGCCAAGGCCAAAGCTCCCAAAGAAAAAAGCCGAAGGGTGCTGGGGAACCTGGACTTGCAGAGTGAGGAGATCCAGGGCCGGGAGAAAGCTCGGCCTGAGGTAGGTGGGGCTTCCAAAGTCAAGACACCCACAGCTCCAGCACCCACGCCTGCTCCTGCACCCTCTGCTCAGCCAACACCACCATCGGCCCCTGTCCCCGGGAAGAAGACTCGAGAGGACACTCCAGGGCCCCCGGGTGTGAGCCGAGCTGACATGCTGAAGCTTCGGTCGCTTAGCGAGGGGCCGCCTAAGGAGCTGAAGATCAGGCTCATCAAGGTAGAGAGTGGGGACAAGGAGACCTTCATCGCCTCGGAGGTGGAAGAGCGGCGGCTGCGCATGGCAGACCTCACCATCAGTCACTGCGCTGCTGATGTCATGCGAGCCAGCAAGTGAGTTTGGAGGCTGTCCTACCCAAGGCTGCCCACTTGGCCTGGGGACAGGCTCCTGCTCATTACCCCATGTTCCTGACCCTATTCTATGGTCTTCACACAGGAATGCCAAGGTGAAAGGGAAATTTCGAGAGTCCTACCTTTCCCCTGCCCAGTCTGTAAAGCCGAAGATCAACACGGAGGAGAAGCTGCCCCGGGAAAAACTCAACCCCCCCACACCCAGCATCTATGTATGTACGCTGTCTGTCCTCAGCACCACCCTTCCCAGAAGGGCTGACTTGGGGTCCTTAGAGTCTGGGAAAGGGCTCTGACCCCACTATCTCCTGGTTGTCTCAGTTGGAGAGCAAACGAGATGCCTTCTCGCCGGTCCTGCTGCAGTTCTGTACAGACCCTCGCAACCCCATCACCGTCATCAGGGGCCTGGCTGGTTCACTGCGGCTCAGTGAGTTTGGGGAAAAAGTATGCCCAGGCTGTAAGGATTGTGGTTTGTGGGACCCTTTGAGAACCCCTTCCATGCTTAGAGATTGCCACGGTGAAGGAGCTCACTCAGCCACGCACAGGCTATGTCTGAGGAGTGCTGGGTGCTGTGTCAGCCTTGAGGGGTTCTCTCATCCATGGTCATTTCTGTCCTCAGCAGTGGACACTTGGGAAGATAGATCTCAGGAGTCCTTAGAGTCATTCTTCTGACTTTTTTAGTGAATAAGAACGAAAAGAATGGCCGGGCGGGGCTGGCACGCACTTTTAATCCCAGCAGGGAGGCAGAGGCAGGCGGATCTTTGTGAGTTTGAGGCCAGCCTGGTGTATAGAGTCAGTTAGGGGTATACAGAGAAATCCTGTTTCTAAAAGAACAACAAAACAAATAGAAAATTTAAAAGTATGAATTATAGACTACTTCTGATCCGTGGTTAATTGTTTTCTTTTTTTTATATTTTGGATTTGGTTTTTTCGAGACAGGGTTTCTCTGTGTAGCCCTGGCTGTCCTGGAACTCACTCTGTAGACCAGGCTGGCCTTGAAGTCAGAAATCCGCCTGCCTCTGCCTCCTAGAGTGCTGGGATTACAGGATTACAGGCGTGCGCCACCACCACCCGGCTTCCTTTTTTTTCTTTTTTCTTTTTTTTTTTTTTTTGTTTTGTTTTTTTTGTTTTGTTTTGTTTTTTGAGACAGGGTGTTTCTGTGTAGCCCTGGCTGTCCTGGAACTCACTCTGTAGACCAGGCTGGCCTCGAACTCCGAAATCTGCCTACCTCTGCCTCCCAGAGTGCTGGGATTAAAGGCGTGCGCTACCACCGCCCTGCTTTTTTTTTTTTTTAATGTAAAAATTTAAGCAGTATAAACCCAGAGGAATACAGAAGTCCGTCTTGTTTCCTTTATGCCCACACATTCTCTCCTCCCAGGGAGTAATTTGGGAGACATTCCGAGCTCAACTATCTATTTTGCTTGAGCCATTCAGTGATTGCCTACCATGTGGGCATCTGCATGCCTGAGATCTCTAGTAGAGAGACCTGAGGCTTGAAATAGTTGGAGAAAGGGGCTGGGCAGGAGCCAGCCTTGTCAGCTTCCTAGGGCCATGATTCATGCCTATTCCTTGGTGCTGAGTTCTGCTCAATCTATGTCCACTAGATCAGAGTCCTGGGCAGGTGGGAAAGGGGTGAGTTGAGCCTTGTGACCTGAGTGACATCCGGTTTGGCGTCCCCTTCAGACTTAGGCCTCTTCTCCACCAAGACTCTGGTGGAAGCGAGCGGTGAACATACAGTGGAGGTCCGTACCCAAGTGCAGCAGCCCTCAGACGAGAACTGGGACCTGACGGGTACCAGGCAGATCTGGCCCTGTGAGAGCTCCCGCTCGCACACCACCATCGCTAAATATGCACAGTACCAGGCCTCATCCTTCCAGGAGTCACTGCAGGTGAGGGTCAGGCACAAGAGGGGACAAGGGTGCTGGGCTCTGACTTCAGTGGCTTCCCGAAGTCATTGACCCAGGCCCGTGTCCCTGTCTGACAAAGCAGGAGGAGAAGGAGAGTGAGGATGAGGAATCCGAGGAGCCAGACAGCACGACAGGAACCTCTCCCAGGTAAAGGATAATTTTGTCCCTTCCTGCTTCGCTCTTCTCCCTTGGTTCGCCGTCAACCTGGCTGTGCTTTCGCCCCAACAGCAGTGCACCGGACCCCAAGAACCATCACATCATCAAGTTTGGCACTAACATCGACCTGTCTGATGCCAAGAGGTCAGTGAGGCCAGCTAGGCCAGTGCAGCTGGGATGAAACCCTGCTAGGTACTGGTCTGGGACACCCTCTTAACTTGGTCGGCATTCCTGTATCCACAGGTGGAAGCCACAGCTACAGGAGCTGCTGAAGCTGCCTGCCTTCATGCGGGTAACATCCACAGGCAACATGCTTAGCCATGTGGGCCACACCATCCTGGGCATGAACACCGTGCAGCTGTACATGAAGGTCCCTGGCAGCCGGACGCCAGGTGTGCTTCTCACCCTGCGCACGCGCACGCGGCGCTGGACGTGTGCACTCAGTGCTTAGGTCTTAGCCAATGAGGGCAAAGGGCGGGGTTGTGGCTCCATGCGCGCCTGCATCAGACCATCCATGACGTTCTATCTCCCTCTGCAGGCCACCAAGAGAATAACAATTTCTGCTCTGTCAATATCAACATTGGCCCCGGGGATTGCGAGTGGTTCGCGGTACACGAGCACTATTGGGAGACCATCAGCGCCTTCTGCGATCGGTGCGCACCACCTCTTGCTAGTCACCCCATCACATCGGGTCCTTGGGTTTCCCACCTGACCCTGTGACTGCCCACTCCACAGGCATGGTGTGGACTACTTGACTGGTTCCTGGTGGCCAATTCTGGATGACCTCTATGCGTCCAATATTCCTGTTTACCGCTTCGTGCAGCGCCCTGGAGACCTTGTGTGGATTAATGCAGGGACTGTGCATTGGGTGCAGGCTACTGGCTGGTGCAACAACATTGCCTGGAACGTGGGGCCCCTCACCGGTGAGAGGCTGGGGTCGGGTCCTCTCGGTACAGTGAAGGGTATGAGGAGTGAACCCTGATGGGGAGAGTTGGGTCTGGAGAGTCAGGAATCTGAGGGAAGAAGGCGGGGGTGGGGGGGGTGGGGGAAGCACTGCTGGAGAACCCTGCATGGCTTCCTCTGGCCCACAGCCTATCAGTACCAGCTGGCCCTGGAGCGATATGAGTGGAACGAGGTGAAGAACGTCAAGTCCATTGTGCCCATGATCCACGTGTCCTGGAATGTAGCTCGGACAGTCAAGATCAGCGACCCTGACTTGTTCAAGATGATCAAGTGAGCGCCCTGCTGGTTACCAGCCACCTTCACTGGCTTGTTCCCTAGCCTTGTCCTTCCTGACTCCCCATTCTCCGTCTGCAGCATGTCCTTAAGTGTTACTGTGCTGGGGAGCCTGACAAAAGTCCTATTCTCATCTCATAGCCCTGGTTTCCTGTGGTCCAAACACACATAAAACCTTGAAATGTCAAGTGTGACGTATTCAATACAGGAAATGCAAATGAAAAGGGAGGGCTGCCCAGGGAAGTCTATTGTAGCTAGGGTCTCGGGAGCGCCACCCCTGCCCACTCGCCAGCCTCCAGCCTCAGCACCCCCTCTAGAGTCTCCTCAACACCCACCTTTGGGTCTCGCTCAGGTTCTGCCTCCTGCAGTCAATGAAGCACTGTCAGGTGCAGCGGGAGAGCCTGGTGCGGGCCGGGAAGAAGATCGCTTACCAAGGCCGGGTCAAGGACGAGCCTGCCTACTACTGCAACGAATGCGACGTGAGTGTGCAGGCTCCCGCCAGCCTGGACGACCCCTAGCAGAAGTAAGTAGTGCCTTCTCAGTGACAGCCGCTTTCTCCTGGCCAGGTGGAGGTGTTCAACATCCTGTTCGTTACAAGCGAGAATGGCAGCCGAAACACGTACCTGGTGCACTGCGAGGGCTGTGCGCGCCGCCGCAGCGCTGGCCTTCAGGGCGTGGTGGTGCTAGAGCAATACCGCACCGAGGAGCTGGCGCAGGCCTACGATGCCTTCACACTGGTGAGAGCGCGGGGCTCCCGAGGGGGCGCGGGGCGGCCGGTCCCCACCCGCCCACACTGAAGCCGCCCACTCTCTGCCCACAGGCTCCCGCCAGCACGTCGCGATGAGGCCGGACGCCCCGCTCGCCCGCCCACGCTGGGCGCGGCGGGGCCACCAGCACACGCCTGGGCTGGACCTAGGTCCCGCCTCTGGCCGGGAAGGGGGTCGGGCCCAGCCCTTCCACCCTATTGGCAGCTCCCCTCACTTAATTTATTAAGAAAAAAGTTTTTTTAACAAATACGAGGAAAAAAAAAAGGAAAAAAAATGGGAGACGGGGAGGGGGCCGGCGGCCCCTCGCCCACCAGCGCCTCCCCTCACCGACTTTGGCCTTTCTAGCAACAGACACAAGGACCAGGCTCCGGCAGCGGCGGCGGCGGGGGTCACATACGGGTTCCCTCAAGCCTGCCCGCCGCCCGCCGCCCCGCGGACGTTCGCGGCTCGTTGTGTACATAGACGTTCGGCAGCCGAGGTTTTTAATGAGATTCTTTCTATGGGCTTTACCCCTCCCCCAGGAGCTCCTTTTTTTTACTTCCAATGCTAGCTGTGATCCCTGTATATGTCTCTTGTTTATTCACTTGGTTATGATTCGTATTTTTGTTCTTTTTGTTTTTGGTTTTTAATTTATAACAGTCCCACTCACCTCTATTTATTCATTTTTTGTTTTTTTGTTTTTTCTTTTTTGGGAAAACCCGACCTCCTACATCCCCAAGCCATCCTTCCTGCCTCTTTGGGAGGCCCAGTCCTGGGCCCTCCTGCGCCCCAGTGTATGTCCGGGCTTGGCCCGTCCGTCTCCGCCCGCCCGCCCGCCCGCCTGCCCGCGGCTCCAGCCGGGCTCTCATGGTGCTCAAACCTGCTCCCCTCCCCTCTGTCCTGCACTTTCTTGGACCAGTACCCCCACTCCCGACCCCACCCCAACCCCACCTGAGGGTGAGCGACTCCTGTACTGTAGGGGAAGAAGTGGGAACTGAAATGGTATTTTGTAAAAAAATAAATAAATAAATAAATAAATAAAATAAAAAAAGTTTTAAAGAAAGAACTATGAGGAAAAGAAACCCTGTCCTCCCCAGCCTCGGCCATTTTAAAAACATTGGACACCTACACACACACCCCCTTTTTTAAGGCGCGAAACATCCCAGGGCAGGGCCTCTCTGGGGCAGGGACACCCTGGGGTGATTTTCTCTGGGGCTTTATTTTCATTTTCTTAGTTCATTTTCTCCCGCTGGGGCTGCGGAGGGGTGGGGGGGTTACAGTCCCGCCCCCTCGCACTGCACTGTCTCTCTGCCCCAGGGGCAGAGGGGGCTTCCCATCCCTACCCTATTTTCAGTGATTTTTGTGTGAGAATATTAAAAATAAAAGCAGGAAAAAAAAGACCCTTGTGTTTTGATGCTGGCTGTGGAGCAGATCTGTTGAAGGGTCCAGTTACTGATGGGAGGGCGGGGCAGCCCGGCGAGCCCCTCCCGGAGGAGCCTGTGGAATGTCCAGAACCACAGTCTGCTCCTTAGGATGAGGATGCCTAATCCCGGAGCTGCATTCCAGGATAAGGTAGTGGGGGGCGGGGTGGGGAGAGACTGCCCCGGGGGAGGGGCAGGAAAGAGGGCTATAAGGACTGCAGCCGTGCGGGGCGGGAACCAACCAGGCCATGGCGGAGGTCCCCGCAGCCCAGCGCCCTGTCCTCGCTGGCGGCCCAGAGCCTCGGGATCCCCTAGATTGCTGGGCCTGTGCAGTGCTGGTAACGGCTCAGAATCTGCTGGTGGCTGTTTTCAATCTCCTCTTGCTGGCACTGGTGCTGGGGACCATCTTGCTACCTGCTGTCACCATGTTAGGCTTCGGCTTTCTCTGCCACTCCCAGGTAAGCATGTGCCCCCAGGGGTATGCGTGAGTGGTTGTGGGCGGGTGGTCTTTGAGCCACAGCTCTTGGGCTGGTTCCTCCTGGGCAGAGTGTGGCCCATCCTGATGTCTCTTATCCGCAGTTTCTGCGCTCTCAGGCCCCCCCTTGCACGGCGCATCTGCGCGATCCCGGCTTCACTGCCCTGCTGGTCACTGGATTCCTATTGCTCGTGCCGCTGCTTGTGCTTGCCCTGGCTACCTACCGCCGCCTCTGCCTGCGCCTCCGCCTGGCCGACTGCCTCGTGCCCTACAGCCGAGCCCTCTACAGGCGCCGGCGCATCCCACAGCCGAAGCAAATCCCAGGCTCACCGGGCTCCCGGGCTGTTCCTACACCGGGAAAGGTCTGGGTCTGAGGTGCTGAGAGTCAAGAATCCTGCCCACTGCCCTCCTGGACTCTCAAGGACTTGAAGCAAGCCCAGGGGGAAACTGCCCACCCCAGCTCCTTACCGCGGCCCGAGTCTCATCCTAGCATCCCTTTGATGGAACAGAACACGGACCCAAAGCTGACGAAAACCCCCACGTCCCAGAAAATTCATTCACATTTGATTCCTGAACGTCTGGGCTGGACCCTGCACATCTTTCCTTCCCTACTGTAAAGAGGAGAGCTGGACCTTGTGCCTTCCTTTGCTGGTGCAGCTCCTCCAGAATTTACGGGACTGAGGGACAGGGCTCGAGAAAAAACCTTCACAAATAAAAAAAATTAAAAAATGAATGCGCTGTGTGAATACAGGGGTGGCGCATATCCAGCCGCCCCTGCCCAGGGCTCAGAAGTAGGAAACAAATCCTCAAGACTACAAATGGGCAAAGCAGAGAGCACCACTCAGCATCCTGCCTCTCCTTATCTCATTTGTCCGTTCTTCCTGGTCAGACCCCAGAGTTCTCTGGCCCTGACCCCAAAGTCACTTTGCCATTAATAGCGCAGAGAGGGCCTTGTTTCGGCGGCCTACCCAGTTCCCCTTGGGGACCCGAGCCCGTTCTCTGACCCCAGCTTAAAGGAACTAAGTGTTGCCAGGCCGGGGTGGGAAACAATGGGTCTTCCGGAGCAGGATGACACCCCTTCCCGCTAGAATCTGAAGCAGGAGCGTGGGAGGGAAGACGGAGGGGCCCACCCTAGGGCATGTTGCCTTAAGCTCATAACTTGAGGGTTTGGTACCCCTGGGCAAGCTGAGGGAGCTGCCGAGCTCAGATGGACCGCTAAGGGTGGGGTGTGCTATCCCTACCCTGACATTGGACCTACACACAGACACGGGCCACTTCGGTCATAGGGTTTAATGGTCTCAAAGAGAAGTGCAATCGTGGTTAGAGATATGGGGCCCCCGACAGACTCTCCCTTTGGACTTCAATAGAAACGATGTGGTGTCCTGGTACCATGGCCAGACCCAGCACACGGGGTTCCCCCGCAGAAAATGAATCTGGAAAAAAAAAAAAAGAGTCAGTATCAGAACAGCAGGCAAACATAGGGCTCGCCCCAGAAAATAAGGGGTGCAGTTAGGCCTGCAAGAGGAAATGCCTTGAGGTAAATTTCCGCCGCATTCCCAAGGAGGTAGGTGTGTATTCCCTGGACACTGACCAGAAGGCTTGAGGAACTCTTGCGCAGAGCCCAGGATGACATTACAGTCGCGATCGGTGCACAGGAAGCAGCCGACTAGTGTCCTTCCATCTGTCATACGAATACGCATGGTCTTGTTGAGCAGTGCCTCCAGTTGCTGCCGTGCACGCGCTGCCGGCGAGTCCTCCTGTTCCCCATCAGAGTCCTGCTAGGGCAGGACAAGCACTCAGACGCCCAGTGTCAGCTGCACGCCCATAGAACCACAATTCCCAGCTGCCCTCGCGGCGCTGCCCGAAGCCCGTGGGCTGCTGGGAAGTGCAGTTCCCTTTTCTATGCTCGCCACCCTCCTTCCCCTACCCGCTCGGTGTCGCTGCCCGACTGCTCCTTCAGAACCCGAGCCCACGCTAACCCCGGCGCTGGAGCTGCTCTGACGCCGACTGCAACAGCCATTCTCCTCTCGTAGTAGCATGGTCGGCCCAGCTCCGGCCATTGGCCCTGGGACCTTCTTTGGGCCTTAAAACTTCCTAGGAGCGTTTTGGGGTCGGCGTGTCAGATCTCGCGAGTGCTCCCAAGCTCTTTCGTGAGATCACAATTCCTCCTCGTCTCTGGTTCCGCCACTGCAGAGATCTCGCGAGATTTTATTTCATGCCAGGTTCCTAGATGCCTACTAGGCCATTAAAGAATATCGCGAGAACTTTACCTGAAATTTCTAAAATAGCTTTTAGAAACGCCTGAAATTTGGTGATTTAAAAACCCTCTATTCTAGTCTCGTCGATATTTTCTGTTACCTTCTATCACATCTAGCCTACACTCCGTTATGAAACGGATTGTCTTCATTTCCTCTTAAGAATGAATTCAACAAAAGTATGCTCGATGCCGGAATCCGGAATGTTTCCGGTGAACACTTGCAGCCCAAGCCACGCCCTTCTTACGTTTATTTAACTCCAGTGGATGGTGGCCGGAAAAGGACAATGGTTTCCATGTCAGCGACAAACGCACTCCTGGTAGTTCTTGGACCTGATAGTTTTAAGATTGCTGAGGAGCGAGAAAGTAGCTGAGGGAGCCTGTGCCTCTCGTAGAACAGGAGCCATGCCGCGCCGGGGCCTAGTGGCAGGGCCAGACTTTGATGATTTTCAGCGTCGGTATTTCACGCCGTCAGAAGTAGCTGCACACAACCAACCCGAGGACCTATGGGTGTCTTACCTGGGATTTGTTTACAATCTAACACCACTTGTACAGGAATTCAAAGGTACGGGACACACACTAGGGAAGGGCTGGAGAGCTGGTTCTGGCACTTGGATGGCCGGCCGTTGACGGCCTCTGCTCCCTTTTAGGGGATCTGCTGTTGAAACCCATCCTGGAGGTTGCAGGCCAGGACATTAGTCACTGGTTTGATCCAGAGACTAAAGACGTAAGTTCCGATGGAGTGTGGGGTTGGTGGAAGCGGCACTGGAGAGCGGAGGAGGGATGGCGGGAAAGAACTCGAACTCGAAGTAGTGATTGCACCTCTCCTTCTCTCCAAACCCTTGCTTTGGAAGATTCGCAAGCATATAGATCCACTGACTGGTTGCGTGAGATACCGCACCCCGCGGGGCCGCTTCGTGCATGTCCCGCCTCCTCTGCCCCGTTCAGACTGGGCCAATGATTTCGGAATACCCTGGTGGAAGGGGGTAAATTACCAGGTGGGGCGACTGTCTGCCCGGACTCGGAACATCCGTATTATTAACACTCTAACAATACAGGAGCACACACTGCAGGTGAGATATGGTGCCTGGGGACATACTAGAGGAACCAGAAATCACTTCTGGGAGCTGCATCTTCTTCCCTTCATATTAATATGACAGAGGAAAGCAGATGATCTTGGTACCCCGAGTTGGAAATTCTAGAAGTATGTTTGTATTACAGCTGCCACAGTCTCCTTCATAGATCTAGGTCAGCATCTTAGTGATGGTGGTCTGTGGAAGGGTTTATATGCTGTTATGGATCCATTGTAAGTGAGAGGCACCGACTTTTACTCTATTGAGTCATTTGTCAGAAGGGACAGGACTGTGGAGTCTTTATGGTACGCTGTAGATTCGACTTCCCTTCTCTGGGACTATGGGATACCCGAAGGTTGCTATCTGCTAACTGAGGTGCTCTGATTCAAGCTCTGGTGTTTCTTGTGACTGATTCTTCCCTTAGAATTACCTTCTGGCCTTTGGGGAGTGTGTGTGTGTGTGTCCCATGCAGCATTCTAGAGGTGAATACTTCTGTGTTCTCTAGGTGGGGGCTCTGGAATCAATGTGGGAAATCCTGCACCGCTATCTCCCCTACAATGCACATGCTGCCAGCTACACATGGAAATACGATGGGAAGAATTTGAACATGGATCAAACTCTGGAAGAAAATGGGATCCGGGATGAAGAAGAAGAGTTTGACTATCTCAATATGGATGGTACAATTCACACACCTGCAATACTGCTCTACTTCAATGATGACCTCACAGAGCTATAGACTCAAGTGCATGTAGACTCAAGATGTTTGAGTTTGCCTCTTTCTATGCCTTGAGGAAAAGAGGTGTGGGTGTGTGGGGCTGGCCTAACCCTCTGTTCCCTGCTGGGAATCAGCCCGTGGTTCTTGTGTATCCCTGGCTCCTTTGCTCATGGGTGATTTGCTCAGAGTGTTAGTGGGGTCCTAGGGAAGAATCCATGAAGAGAGCTAGAGTCTCTCAGGAGTGTGAGGAGGAAGCACGGCTCAGGCAAAACTTTTTAGTAGTAAGAGAAAGACACACGGGGTGAAGGGAGGGAAGAACTTTTTTGGCAAAGGTGAGAATGAGATATTTGTAGGAAGGTAGGATTTACAGGATTTGGAAATTAGCTTTACCAATCATAGGTGGTTGGTAGATTTCCTTTTTAAAGGTGTTTACTAGTTGGTGCCCCAGGAAAAGTGAATGAGGTTAATTTAGAATTGAAATGCTGGAGTTTTACACTGTTCAATACAGCTATCCTATAACATTAACGCTATTTCACAGATAATTCCTTAGGAATTTACCAAGTCGGGCATCTTTCAGTGTAAAGGAACATTCTCAGCAGCCTTGCTTAATGCTAACATTTCTGATGGCTGCTCTCAAACCGTGTATTTGGAATGTGAGTTTGTCCTAGGCTTACTGCATGATGGGGAAATAGAAGCCTATTGTGTACTTAATATTTACTGTGTTTTAGGGGGTTAATTTAGAGAGAACTCAGGATGGAGGCAGGGAAGGCTAAATCTCAGCCAAGCACTGGCTATTGAGGCTACTTCCTTGTTGATATCCTAAGATTTCTGACTGTTTGGGTGCAAGAAGGTAGATATTTACTGACTCTAGGAAGAAGCAGAATGGAGAAAGGGCCTGTAGATAGAGAAATTCTAATGAGGGACCCAAAAGGGTACACCTTCTTTTTCCAGTAGGCCTTGCCACTGACAGACAGCAAGGAAGACAGTTGAATTTGTCAAATGGTGACCCTAAAAGAGGTTTGTTAGGGTCAGAAAGAAGGGGGCTAAGAGAGGCAGACAACTCTCATAGCGACTGGCTGCATCTGGTTCCCTTTATCCCTAACAGAGGAGGGGGATTAAGGCTGACAATGTGCCAGGTGGAGTAGCTTTAATCCCAGCACTGAGGAGGCAGAGACAGCTGGAGCTCATGAGTTCCAGGCTAGCCTGGTCTACAAAACAAGCTCCAGAATAGTCAAAGCTACATAGAGAAAACCTGTCTCAAAACCAAACCAAAACAAAACAACAACATAGTTTGCAGCAGCATCAGGCAAATACAGTCAAGGAGCTTGCGTCTTTCCCTCCATGAGAGAGACACTGGGTGGGACGCACTGTCTTCTGAGAAGGTGACTGTAGAGGCATGAGCCAAGGTGGACTCAAACTCTTGATTTCAGTGATTTTTTAATCTACTGATGCTGACGACTTTCACTTAGTCGTATGCAACCTAAGAGTCCATAAACTGCTTGGATGAATCAGTCAGTCGTGATATTTAGTAAGCTCAGAAATGATCTATGTGTGTTCTTATTTGTTTTTCTGAGTCTTAAACTATCCGAGAGCCAAAGCAGGTCCTCCCCGGCATCCTCAGGGGGTGCTGTGGGCTGGGCTCATCCTGCCAAGCTTGTCTTTTCCAGGACATCCCACTTACAGATTTTTTTCCTGATTTTCCTGGGGCGGGGTGGGGGATGTGTCTCATTATGTAGCCCTGGATGGCCAGGAACTCAGAGATCACTCACCTAGTCCCAGCTTCTTGTTACACACACTCCTGTCCCTAAATGCCCAAGAGCTCATCCGGTCTATCTCTAAGAATCTTTGGAATCTGTTCTTCTGTCTAATATAATAACCACCTTTGTCTCAGATTACTGGGAAACTTCCTGATGTCTGTTTTCTACCTCTGCCTTCACAAACCTAAATATCTTACTTTCTGTCTTAGATCTTCAGTAGGCTTTTCATGCTTTTGAAATAAAGCCCTAGCTGGGCGGAGGTGGCACACACCTGTAATCCCAGCACTTGGGAGGCAGAGGCAGGCAGATTTCTGAGTTCCAGGCCAGCCTGGTCTACAGAGTGAGTTCCAGGA
Organism: Apodemus sylvaticus; assembly: GCF_947179515.1. Classification (NCBI taxonomy): domain Eukaryota; kingdom Metazoa; phylum Chordata; class Mammalia; order Rodentia; family Muridae; genus Apodemus; species Apodemus sylvaticus. The sequence goes on from NC_067481.1 coordinate 55,071,196, forward strand.
CAGCCAGAGCTATACCTGCCTGCTCTGGTCAAGAACCCTGTCTCAAAAAAACCAAATCCCCCAAACAAACAAACAAACAAACAAACAAAAGAAAAAAAAAAAAAGAAAAGAAATAAAGCCCTAAATTCAAGAAGCCTTGCATAAATCGGGCCCTGCCTCGATGCCCGTGGCATCCCCTCACGGTCCTCCTTGTCCTGCAAGCCATGAGGCCTCTTCCTACCTCAGTTCACATGGAAGCTGTTCTCAGTGCACCACACCCTTCTATCCGGCACCTTGATTATCCTAACTATTCGGTTTTCTTCTTTGTCTTTTTTGGCCTCACCTCAGCAGTATGCACTTTTTTTTTTCTGTGTTCTTATTATCACTTCAAAACTACATAGACAGGTAAAAATGGCTGTCTGACTGCTAGATTGTAAGCTCACGAGGGCAGAAACTTCCTTCATTTCTGTATTCTCATTGCTGAACACATAGCTGCTGCTCAATAAATAGACTGAATGAACTCAGGCACCGAGGAAGTCATCTGTCTGCGAGAACTGGTGGGTCCGGTGTGTCTTGAAGGCACAGCGGGACTAAGAGACAGTAGGGTACCTGGCCCTTTCTGTGGTCTCAACCTACAGGTTTTTTTTTTTTTTTCTTTCCCTTCCACAGAGCCAGGACTCAAAATTTCACTGTAATCTCTGGCACCAGAGTGTGGTGGCACTCTGGAATGTGGAGTGTGATTTCCTCTATGGCCACCAGGTGGCTCTCATGACTAAAGAGTCCAGGAGCCTAGGGCCATGCATGAAACCACCATCAAAGAAGTTAGAAGGGGCCACAGAGGGGAGGGGAGGGGGCGGGGGGTGTAATAGGAAGAACTCCTGCATGGACACCGCTCTGTTAGCATGAAGTTTATGCATGTTTTTAATTTTTTCCATAAATACATAAGTACTTTAAGAAGTCACATATGGGGCTAGTGGGATGGCACAGTGGTTAAGAACTGACTGTTCTTCCAGAGGACCATCTGTAACTCTACTTTTAAGGAATCTGACACATGTACACATTTAAAAAAAAAGGAATCTCAAAAAAAATGTCATTTATTGGATGGGGTGAGTGGCAGGCTTGGGGTGTGGTTGTGTGTGCAGCTTGGGATAAAGCTGAATCGAGGGGTGGCTGTGTGGCCTGAGGGGTACGTTAGAAGTGAGAAGAGGGGATCATGTTTTGTTTGGGGATGTGGCTAGATTTAGTCCCCGTGTGCCTTCCCCAGGAGAGAGGGCATCTTCCAAGCTGCAGCCGCAGGCCCCAGTGTGGGTGCAATGGCTGGGCAGGCTGCAGGACGGACGCAGGCAGGTTTTGAGACAGTTACACTATGTAATCAAACTCCCCCACCTCCTGCCTCAGCCGCCAGAGTCCTGGGGCTGCAGGCACACACCAGCACCATGCCCAGTGTCTTACAATCAAAGGCAGCCTGGGGAGGGAAGGGGTTTTAAGCTTCCAGTTGTAGTCCATCCTGAAGGGCAGGCAAGGCAGGGACACAGGCTGGAACTGGAGGCAGAGGCCGCGGAGGGGTGACACCACTCCCGAGGGGGCCGGGGCTTCCGATACCAGTCACTCATTTCAAAATGCCCGCTATGGTACCTTCTCAGCGGACACCCCTCTTCCTAGACAGCTCTAGCTGCGTCAAGATGACAAAAACAACACCCAGGACACCTGACTAGCTGTTTCTAAGGTACTAGAGGTACACTAAAAACCAAAGCTGATGTGTGAATCAGCTCAGTGAGGGGACCTTGGAGGGCAGGAGGGGTAAAGTAGATGAGGAACAAGATGTCCTATTGCTTTATTAATACCCATTGCTTAGTGCATTAGCAGGCCTTCCGATAGGTGCTGTCTTGTTCTAAAACTGGATATTTGACATGAGGAATATATGACTCATGTTTCAAGCTGAGATCTGAAAAGCCAAGAACTTGGGTATAGGGATGAGTCTTGGGGTAGCTGTCTCGTGTGTACTGGAAGGAGATGGGGAAAGAACGAAATGGCTTGGTTTGGTTTAATTTTTTTTTTTCCGAGACAGGGTTTCTCTGTGTAGCCCTGGCTGTCCTGCAACTCACTCTGTAGACCAGGCTGGCCTTGAACTCAGAAATCCACCTGTCTCTGCTTCCCGAGTGCTGGGATTACAGGCGTGCACCACCACCGCCAGGCAAGAACTGAATGTTAAGAGCAGTTGTCCTCAGCAAATCCTAGCAGCTTCAAAATACCCAATTGGCAGTTTTCTACACACTGGTGGTGACACACTTCTCTGTGCATAATAAGCATATATTCCTTGCAGGTAAAATAACGATTAGAAAAGGGCTCTACCTCATAGCAAGTAATATGGACATCTTGAAACTTTCTAAATATATATGTCTCTGTGTGTGCGTGCGCAGATCGCGCATGCATGTGCACTATTTTGGAAAAAAAAAAGATAATTTTCATCAGATTCTCCAAAGAGCCCAAACCTCTGCCTACAGTAGCAGTTCCACTCATACAAAATTAACAAGAAGCCTGAGAAGTCACAAACAGGGTGCACCATCTTGATCAGTGTCAACCCATGTCACATTGTTGTGATCCCACAACAGGGATTCCTAATGTTTCAATCTTTGGAGTTAACGACTGGTCTGGAGTATTTTACAGCTATCCTAAATTTTTTTTGATCTGATTGTGCCTTATCACTGAGGCTCAAATGTTTCCAGCTCATTTAGGTTAACCCCCATCATGACATCAGGATAAGGCTGTGACATCCTGATGTCAGGTGAATTCGTGGCAAGCACACAGTTGTGCTGTTACTACAGTTTGTGTTAGCTCAGCGAGAGGTCTTACTCAGTGCACAGGAGTAAGAAAGCAGAGTCTGAACCTAAGGGACCCTAAGGGTCAGATCTCATCTCAGAGATCAGGCAGATATGCAAAATACTGGACATGGATCCTTTAGGCACATAGGGACGCTATAAAACAAAGCTCCTGTGTGAATGAATGAGGGGCCCTGTTAAACTGGGGTTCAGGGAAAAGACTGGCGAGGGACTGCTCCAACCTGGGTCCTCCTGGCCCATCCAGTGCCCTCAGAGAACTACTGCTCAGTGAGAGCTCAGCTGCCCCCCTAAATCATCCTGTGTCCCCAGTGGTCGTACAGTGCCCGACCCAGGACTCTTAACAAGTAAATGCTTATTTCAGGAATGAGCATTGCTAGAATGAAGAGATGGCTCTGCAGTTCCAGAGCACTTGTTGCTTTTGCAAAAGACCAGAGTTCAATTCCCAGGACCCGCAAGGTAGGCCACAAGCATCCATGACTCCAGGTCCAGGGGGGCTGGATGCTGCCTTCTGAGCTTTGAGGGCACTAGGCACACAGTGGTGCACATACATGCCTGCAGGCAAAGAATTCACACATAGAAAATAAGTCAGAAACAATTTAAAGCATGAAGTTACCACACAGCTCTGGCTTTTAAGTCCATGTGAACCCAAGAGCAAAGCATCCCTTCCTAACCAATCTCTATCCCCGATTGACGACCTGGACAGGAAGTGAGAGGTGCACTGATGAACTGTCTGTCTTAGTTAGGGTTTGACCAAGGCAAGTCTTTTTTTTTTTTTTTTTTTTTTTTTTTTTTTTTTTTTTTGAGACAGGGTTTCTCTGTGTAGTCCTGGCTGTCCTGGAACTCACTCTGTAGACCAGGCTGGCCTCAAACTCAGAAATCCGCCTGCCTCTGCCTCCCAAGTACTGGGATTAAAGGCATGCGCCACCACCACCTGGCTGACCAAGGCAAGTCTTAAAAAGGACAACATTTAATTGGGGCTGGCTTATAGGTTCAGAGCTTCAGTCCGTTATCATCAAGGTGGGAACATGGCAGCATCCAGGCAGGTGTGGTACAGGGCTGCTGAGAGTTCTACATCCTCATCTGAAGACTGCTATCAGAATACTGACTTCCAGGTAGCCAGGATGAGGGTCTTTAAACCCATGCCCACAGTGACACATCCACTCCAACAGGACACACCTCCAAACAGTGCCACTCCCTGACCCAAGCATATACAAACAACCATCATACTGTCCTAACTGTTAACAGTAGGGGAGATGACAGGTTTAGACTTGTCACCCTAAAGGGGTAAATATTAATCCCTAATACACCACAGCATTTGGCTGCATGTGACAAAGCTGGCTACTGGAGTTAAAGATTTCAATCTATCCATATAACCAGAGGTCTGCAGTTAGTGAAACAGTGATTCTAATAGATCATCAGAGCCACAAGAATGTCCTCTTTCCCTTGTTAATAATACTCACAGTCATCAACATTTTGGCTGCTCTGTTCCTAGCCTGGATTTCAGGCAAAAGGGGGCAGAGAGGGCAGTGCCTACATCACGAAGGCAAAAATGGCCAGGTGGTGGTGGTGCACACCTTTAATCCCAGCACTTGGGAGGCAGAGGCAAGCAGATTTCTGAGTTTCAGGCCAGTCTGGTCCACAGAGTGAGTTCCAGGATAGCCAGGGCTTTACAGAGAAACCCTGTCTCAAAAAGCAAACAAAAACAAAAGGCAAAAATGTTTCAACCTTTTTAGCAGACCTTTAGTTTGAGTTTTTGTTGTTGCCATTGGTTTGTTTGTTTTTTTTTTTTGTTATTTGAGACGGGTTCACTACGTGGCTCTGGTTGCCTAAACTCTGATGTAGACTAGGGTGGCCTTGGTCTACCTGCTCTCAACTGTGCTTCCTGGATGTTGGAATTAAAGTCAGGAGTCACCCAGCCCAGCCCAGCCATCGACAGTTTGATAGGGAATGACTTACATTATGGCACATAGGCTCAAAGGAATCTGGGACCCCAAACAAAACAGACACTGGACAGGAACCAGTGAAGCCTTCCCTTTACCAGCAGTGTGAATGTACTACACATTCATTTATTAACAAACAGTTAATTTGCACTCTGCCTGGTTCCAGGCATTCAGGTCCTAACAACGAACGGGAGGCAGGCCTGCTTTATGGGGTTCATACTCTTGTGGGCAAATAAGTAGAAGAGTTCACTGGTCTTTTTAAAAATTATATTGCACTTGTATGTGTATAGTGTCTAGGTACAGGTATGGGTTTGCACAAGTAACGGCACACGTGTAGGATGGAAGAGAACCTGCGGGGGGGGGGGGGGGGGAGGAGTTCTCTTGTCCTGGGGTTACCACAGGTTCCCAGGCTTGGCAGCATATGTCTTTACCTGAAAAGCCACCACACCTGAAAAAGATCACTGGATAGTTCTGGTTTTGTTTGTTTGTTTGTTTGTTTGTTTGTTTTTTGAGACAGTCTGGCCCTGAACTTACTGTGTAACTAAGGCAGGCTTGAACCCCTTCACCATCCCTCCAAAGGGTCCAGAATTGTAGGTGTGAGCCACTATACCCAGACAGAACTAAAGTTATACTATATATACATACATGAGAACAAATTTACTTATGCAGTTCTCTGTAATTAATCACATTGTGCTCCCAGTAGACTTCAGAGGTAAGTACAACTATTGTGCATGTTTTTTGAGAAAGAATATCTCTGTATAACCCTGGCTGGCCTGGAATTCTCTGTGAAGGTCAGGCTGGCCTCAAACAGAGATCCTCCTGCCTCTGCCTCTCATGGGCTAGGATTAGAGGTGTGCGCCATTACACCTGTTCAAGTTTTTCATTTAAACTGATGAAAGGACATCGATGCACTAATGTTAAGTACCTTGTCAAAGGCCATACAACTGACCATCTGGCAGAGCTAGGCCTTGAAGCAAGACAGAAACAGTCCACCTACTAACGCTGGCATCGTGCTCCCAACCCCACGCTGCACAGTTGACACGAGATGCCATTCCACTCTCTTGTTGCTGTCAGCAAACACCCTTAGACCGAGACCTTAACAACCAGCACCATTACTGTGTGAATGTCTGCGGTTCAGGCTGAGCTAGGTGCTGTAGCCCATTTCTATATCCAAATGCATGAACTGGGGTACATTTCTGGAAGTTGGAGGGTCCATTTTCTTAACTTTTTATTCAATGCTGTGGGATCAAATCCAGGACCTCCAACATTGTAGACAATTCTCTTCCACTGAGCTACCCCCCTCCACCTCTTTCTTCTTCTATGAGCCTCCACACCCGTGAGCTTGGACTTCCTCACTGTCTGGGAGCTGGGTTCTGAGAGTGAATGGGCCTCCAAAGAACCAGGGTAAGGATGGATCACGTCTTCATATTCGAGGGGAACAGACAAACATGGAAGATATGAGATAGTACTGTCTTACTTAGGGTTTCTATTGGTGTGAACAGACACCATGACCACAGCAACATTTTTATTTAAGATTTTACATATGTGAGTACACACCATAAGAGGGCTTCAGATTCCATTACAGATATTTGTGAGCCACTATGTGGTTGCTGGGAATTAAATCTTGTCCTCTGAAAGAGCAGCCAGTGCTCTTAACCACTGAGCCATCTCTCCAGCCCCCACAGCATCTTTTATAAAGGACAACATTTAATTGGTGTTGGTGTACAGTTCAGAGGTTCAGTCCATTGTTGTCAGGGTAGGAGCATGGCAGCACACAGGCAGCGTGGTCTGGAGAAGGAGCTGGTAGTGCCACATCTGGATCTGAGGGCAGCAGGGGGAGAGCTGCTGGTCCTGGTCTGACTTGTGAAACCCCAAGCCCACTCTTCAGTGACACACTTCTTCAAATAAGGCCACGCCTCCTAATGGTGCCACTACATATTTACATTCAAACTACCACAGTTCCCGTGGGTATTTTTGGGAAATACATAACAGCTTGTACAGTGGTAGCAGAAAGCTTTTAATCCCACCACTGAGGAGGCAGAGGCAGGCTGGCCTCTTAAGTTCTAGGGCAGCCAGGGCTACACAGAGAAACCCTGTCTTGAAAAAAATAAACCAAAGCAATGTTTGGTTTCAGACCCCAGGACAAGGGACAGAGGTGCATATCTTACATACCCCAGCATCCCTCAGTTCCTACCTGGCATATCGTGCCCCAGCCGTGAACTTGCCAGCCCAGGGGCCGGGCCCTTCCCACACAGGCTCTTCCTTATATAATCCAGGATTTTGGTCTCCCTGCTCCTCCTTCTGCTTCTCTTCTCCCTTCCACGGCAACTTCCCTGGCCTCAGCCCTTGGGGCCAGTGAACTCGCCTGAGAGCAGCTTCCCAATAAACCTGCCTTTAATATAAACTAATTTGGCTTAAATTGGCTCATTTCTCTGGCGGAAATATAACTTATAAAGCAAGCAAGCAAACAAACAAGCAAACAAAAGTTTATTAGGAGATTCGGTGAAGTTTGGTACCTGTTAAACTTGCCATCCTCACTGGGCGGTGGTGGCGCACGCCTGTGATCCCAGTACTCTAGGAGGCAGAGGCAGGTAGATTTGAGTTCAAGACCAGCCTGGTCTACAGAGTGAGCTCCAGTACAGCCAGGGCTATACAGAGAAACCCTGTCTTGAAAAAAACCAAATCCAAAAAACAAAAACAAAAACAAAAAAAGTTTCCAAAAGCTTCCTTAGAGTTAAGGAGTAAACTCTTACCATGAGGCAGAGAGATGGCTCAGCAGTTAACAAGCACTGGCTGCTCTTACAGAGGGCAAGGTTCAATTCCCAGCACCCACATGGTGGCTCACAGCCACATGTGTTCAGTGCCCTCAGAGGTCAGAAGAAGCTGTCCAGGTGTCAGATTCCCTGTAACTGGAGCTACCAGTGGCTCTCTGGGCATTTAAGGATTCCAATTCAGGTCTGCATACCTGTGGAGCAATCACCTCACCAGTGAAGCCATTCCTAAGCCTCCATTGCTTTGTTGTTTAGATAAGGTCTCTATAGCCCAGTTTGGTCTCAGACTTGCCTGTAACAGAATGATCTTTAAAGTTTAATTTTAGTTTTGCTTTTTAGGGACAGACTTTCTCTATGTAGCCCTGACTGTGCTGGAGCTCACTCTGTAGACCAGGCTAGGCTCAAACTCAGGGATCTGTCTGCCTCTGCTTCCTGAGTGCTGGGATTAAGTAAGCGCCACCATGCCTGGCACAAATGTATATTTGTAAAAAGCTTTGTAATACTGCTATTATTAGAGTGTATGAGGGTCTATGGGTTACAGCATGCCTGAGCTAGCTCAGCAAACACTTCTACCTGCCGAGTCCTCACCACAGAGACCCTGATCTTGAACTGCTGCTCCTGTTTCTACCTCCCCAATGCTGGATACATGAGTGCACCACAATACCAGGTTTTTAATGCAGTGCTTGGGATTTGAACTCAGGGCTTTGCCAATGCCAGGTTGACACTTTACCTACCCAACTACATCACTAGCCCCTGTCGTGTAGGTTCCTGCCCGCCTTTCCCCCTTCTTAGAGCCTAAGAGATAGAGACCATATCTCTCACTGAACACTCAGCACTTACCGCCCCCCCACCCCAGCCCAGAGAAGCTATTCCCCAAATATCCCCAACAACCAACAAACATGTGATCAACAATGCTACCCAGGGGGGAGGTGAGACATGCAACCCTGTGGCCCTGGCTATGCTCAGGAACAACAACAATCCCCAGCCCCTTCTGTGGGAACCAGGGAAGGGGTCTAGGGATGGCATTGCAGGGAAGCAATGCTGCCTCAAGCTGAGACCTGAAGGGCAGGGAGGCTCTGCCTCAGTGTCAGGCTAGGGAGAGAGCAGGGACAGGCAGAGGAGAGCGCGAACTTTAGAGGGGGGAAGTGAAGTGTGAGGAGGGCCGAGGAGAAGGCAGGTCAGGCCTGGGAGCTTCGCCAACCAGGCTAGGGCTCTTGTAAAGACCCGATATAACAGTCACCCCTTTACAGTGTAGAATTCAGAGTTAAGAACTTTCTAAGGGGAAGGACATTTTCAGATTTGCATTAAAATTATTATTTTGTATGACTTTTTTTTTCCTGCCCGAGACACGGTTTCTCTGTGTAACCCTGGCTGTCCTGAAACTTTCTCTGTAGACCAGGCTGGCCTCAAACTCAAGAGATCTGCCTACTTCTGCCTCCCCGGTGCTGGGTTTAAAGCTGTGTGTCACCACAACCACCTAAAATTAATTTTTACTTTTAAATTTTTTATATTTGTGCATGCATGTGCGTGCGTGTGTACAGATCATAAGACAACACAAGTCTGTCCTTTCCTTCCGCTGTGGGTTTTCTCCTTTACCTTGTGAGTCCCAGGGATCAAACGCAGATGCCCAGCTGATGTGGCATGTATCACCTGCTAAGTCATTTTGAGAGGGAGGTTTTTGTTTGTTTACTTTGGGAGACTCTCACTATGTAGCCCTGGAACTCTGCATGGAGACCAGGCTGGCCTGGAATTCTATATCTAAACTAGTGTGTCCTCAAACTCAGAGACTGGACTGATTGCCTCCCCAATACTGGGATTAAAGGTGTGCACCACCTTACATGGGCAGACAAGCATTACAGTGTCCAAGAGAGACTAGAATAGAATGGGGGAGGTGGGGACGACAATGAGACAGAGGCAACAGCAGCCCTCGGAGAGACCAGAAGGCAGCTAGGCTGGAACAGTGGAGGACTGAGGAGGAAAGGTGGAGTAATTCCCCTGGCAGATGTTAGAGGCGCAGGGAGGAGCCAAGAATGACACCCAAGGGTCTGCCTGGCCTGAGCAACTGGATGGATAGACAATGGATAGACGGGTAGAAGGCAGGGGGTGAAAGAGGAGGTTAGCTGTTTGTGGTAACTTTGTGACATGAAAATATTTGGGACTGGTGTTCTGGGTCCCTTCAGCCAGGAAGTCCCAGGCAGCAGGAACTGTGGCCAAAGCTAAAGATGAGGTCACCTGGTGAGTAGTGAGATCTGAGCAGGCCTGGCAGGGGAGGAAGGAAGGAGCCAGCCACACAGAGAGGGGAGGAGGAGGCTGGGAGCACGGATGCCAGAGCCCAGGAGGCAGGTGGGGAGGACTGTGGGAAATGGTGCGTGGGGTCTAGCTTAAGAGGATGGCTTAAGTGTCTGTGGATCTTGGAAACAGCACCTGGGCAGTGTCTGCTACAGGAGACAGGCTTCGACTGCACAGGGAGAGCATGGGACGCCAGAAAACGTCCAGCTACTTCTTAGAGGGGAACAGTATTCTTGATTAGTAACTTCCTACAGACTCCTCTCTTTAGATGCCATTTCTTCAACCACAGACAGTGACAGCAAGGACGACAAACAGCCCCTGCACGGCCTGGGACAGAGGCTCCTGATGTGTCCTGAGATTGGGCAATATGTAGCATCCAGGAATATCCTTCGTGATGAGAAAGTTAGTGGATCACAGCTGGAACTAACTTTCTGTTTTCAACCAAATAGTTTCGCGTCTCTCTGAGAACTACGAAGTGCAGTTAAAAGCGCTTGTCTCACATCCTGTCAGAGTTGAGCTTTTTTATGCAAATGAAGCAAAGCTAGGGAAGGTAGCAGCTTCCAGGAAGAGAGTCACTGAAGGCCATCTCTTGCACTTTAAGTTTAGGATTTCTATATGTAACCAAGGACACAAATCCTTTCACCTTGGAATCACCTAAAAGGAATCTCTCCAAAGACAAACAGCCTAATAGTAAATTTGATTATCAGAACAACTATCAATTATTGAGGGCGCTCTCCTCCCGGCAGTGCCTAATCTAAGTCAGTTCCTTTCTCCTCACTACTGACTTCACACAGAAGGCTGACACTGGAGGAACAAGGAGCTTGCCTGGCAGGAGGGTGAGGGCAAAGTTGGTAAGAGGCAGGGTTTGCTGCCTTTCTGACTCTTGACATGCCTCTCCTTAAAGATACTAGGTACCTTCATTATTGGCTCTAGGGTGGACTTTGGAGGTTATACAGTTTTTCAATATGGAATCTTAAAAACTAGTTGTGACATTAACTTGCTTCCTGTATAGTGTGAGCTAAATAGTAAAGAAGGTTAAGAGCAAATGCAGAGCCAGGAGGGGGCTGGGGCATCAACAAGGGTCCGGCGGAGCTACAGCCTACAGTGCAAGAGAGCTGACCAGCCGGGAAAGTGGCAGGTAACTAACTCTGCTGGGACTGCTGGGCTCGACAGCAGAAGCTGGGCATTTCTAGATGGCCAGGCAACAGGAAACTTCGAGTATCCATTTTCCTAAATGCATGGAACAAGATTAGTGATGTTTTGGACTGTGGAATATCTATATATACTTTACGACGAAAGATCTTGGATATGGGATCATCTAAACCCAAAAGACACTGTGTTTCATAAATTTTACATACATAGCCCGAAAGTAACTTAATTCAACATTCATAGTGTGCCTAAATTTTTGCTGTGACCCCAACACAAGGGAATCATGTTGCTATTTAAGTCTTGGACTTTGAAACATTTAGAGCAGGGCAGTGATGGCGCATGCCTTTAATCCCAGCACTTGGGAGGCAGAAGCAGACGGATTTCTGAATTCTAGGCCAGCCTGGTCTACAGAGTTCCAGGACAGCCAGAGCTACACAGAGAAAGCCTATCTCAAAAAAAAAAAAACAAAAAACAAAAAACAAAAAAAAAAAACCCAAAAAAACCCCCAAAAAAATAAAAAATAAAATATATTAGAGATGCTTAATCTGTATAATATTTTTATTAATGAAGTATTTGTACATAAAGTATAACTCAATTTTGTATATGGCTATTCAGTTCTATTCCAATAGTCAGGCAATGCAGGTCTTAAGGAGGAGGAAGGAGAGGGGGAGGAGAAAGAGGAGGCAGCAATTTTGCGCGTCTATCTTCTTAATCTCATAGCTCCTTAGAAAGCAAAGAGAGAAGTTTGTCAGCAAGAAAGCCCAGAGAAAGGACTGGAAGACTGACTACACCTTCACTAGAAATGACACCATTGTGTTTACAGCAGTAACAGGTCCCTCGGATTACAGCACAGTTTTCACAGCTCACAGCAAGGGGAGGGCAGGTGAAAGATGTCTGTCTCGTCCTGCTAGCTTCATCCCCTCTGAAAGTCATCTCCTTTTCCAGATAATTCCTAGGATTCTAATAATGGTATTTCAGACCTAGAGTCTGCATATCACTCAACTTCCTCTTGTATCTTGTAGATTTCTTTTTTTTTTTTTTAAGATTTATTTATTATATGTATGTACACTGTAGCTGTCTTCAGACACTCCAGAAGAGGGCATCAGATCTTGTTACAGATGGTTGTGAGCCACCATGTGGTTGCTGGGATTTGAACTCAGGACCTTCAGAAGAGCAGTCAGTGCTCTTAACCGCTGAGCCATCTCCCCAGCCCCATGAATTTGGTATCTAAATGCCTACTTTACCTCTAAATACCTCTGACCTCGGAGAAGCTATTTAACCTCCCTTCACCTCAGTTTCCTTATCTGTAAATTGGAGATTGTGAAGGTCACTGCTGTTGAAGGTTATTGGAAGGAGTGAAGCACTTCCTGAGTGCTTGCCCGGGGATGCTCCTGGACAGAACGCACAACTCTGTAAGGACCAGCAATCAGCCTCTCACGCCACCTACATAGCTTGTTATATTCTTCTAGTGATTTTGTTGTTGTTGTGGCTTTCTCTAAGGTCCTTATTCAGTACTTAAAATTATATTTCTGTGTGTGTGGAGGGGTTTGCCAGCACATGGGTCACAAAGACTGGCAGCAGTGTTTCTACCTTTGCGCCATCCCAATGAGCCCGAGGGCTTTACTTAACTGCTGGGTATGCCGTGCTACACCTTTAGTGCTAACTCTAGGAGGTGGAGACCGATGGTCTCTGGAGGTCAAGGCCAGCCGGTCAAGGTTTACAGAATCAGACTCTATCTCAAAGAAGGAAGGCAGGCAAGGAAGGAAAAAAAAAAGAAAAGAAACATTATGGCCAGGTACAACACTGTACACCTACAGTACCTAGCTACTTAGGAAGCTGAGGCAGGGGGCTTACCTGAATGCTCAGGTTTGGAATGCCCCAGGCAGCACAGTGAGACCTCATTTCTAAGCTAGCAGGGAACTTTAGCTGACTCTTCCCCTTGTAACTGTGCTTTCTACTTATTGAGTCCTGTCACTTGACACTGTTGGAGGGACTGTGGAACCAGCTGTTGACCAACAGCTTCCTGGCCACAGGAGAGACAGGAAGAGCTCTGCTGGGCCAGCTTTGCAATGTGGCCTATCCTAGAACCTCTGCTATGCTGCTTTTCTGGCCCTTTCAGCAAGTTTTGTAATTTCATCATTTCCGGCTCCCTCTCTTCCCATCCCCCACCTCTCTCTGAGACAGGGTTTCTCTGTGTAGCCCTGGAAATTCACAAATTCACTCTGTGAAACAGGCTGGCCTCAAACTCAAGAGTTCTGCCTGCCTCTTTCTGTCTCCTCTCTCTCTCCCTCTTTTTCCTCCCTCTCTCTCTCTCTCCCTCTCCCTCTGTCTCTATCTCTCTCCCACAGGTCCTCTCTGTGCAGCTCTGGCTGACTCCGGGAACGTGCTGTGTGGACCCGGCTGGCCTTGAACTCACAGAGATCTGCTTATCTCAACTTCTCAAGTGATAAAATATAAAATCTCTTTCTACTTAAAAGAACTAGTTTCTGTTATCTCTAAGCATTATTAAAGGATATAATGCTTGGGTCTAGTGAGATAGCTCCGCAGTTGAGAGCATTTATTGTCTTTTTAGAGTACTTGGGTTCAGTTCCCAGCACCCACATTACAGCTTACAACTGTCTGTAACTCAGTTCCAGGGCTCCAGTACCCTCTTCTGGCTTCTGTGGTCACTAGACATGGAGTGCACTTTACATACATGCAAGGGTACATGCAAGGAAATTGCTCTGCACATGAAATGAAAATAAATCTTAAAAAAGACTGAATGGTCTGTCAGGTATGTATGTCAAATAGTTTTCTGTTTGTCTTTAAATCATTTAAATCTTTTTTTATTGTTTATGCGTCTATTGTGTGAAAGCATACATATGTGCACATGGCTACCCATGGAAGACAGAAGAGAGTGCCCCGATAGAGCTGGAGTCACAGGCAGCTGTGGACAGCTGAGGACCAAGCTCTGGTCCTCTGAAAGAGCAAGTGCTTGCATTTATTTATTTATTTAATTTAATTTAATTTAATTTAATTTAATTTAATTTATGAGACAGGGCCCCTCTGGCTGTCTCAGAGCTTACTATGTAGACCAGGATTGTCTTGAATTCACAGGGATCCTACTACCTCTGCCTCTACCTACTACCTGAGTGCCGGGCCCAAAGGTGTGCGCCGCGGTTATCCCAAAGCAAGTCATCCTAACCATGAGTCCATCGCTTCAGTCCTTTTACATTTTTAATCTCTTCCTTCCTTCCTTCTTTCCTTCCTTGTGTATATGTGCATGTGTGCGTGTGCATGTGTGTATGTGCATGTGTGCATGTGCATGTGTGTATGTGCATGTGTGTGTGCATATATGTGTGCGTGCGCATGTGTGTAAGTGCATGTGTGTGTGCACATATGTGTGTGCGTGTGTGCGTGTGTGCGTGCGTGCATGTGCATGTGTGTATGTGCATGTGTGTATGTGAACAGGCATGTGCCACAGCATACCGAGGAAGGATCAGAGGACAATTTTTGGGAATCATTTCTCTCCCTGGTTGTCTTTTAATGTTATGATATTCTACATAGTAAATTTTAGTTTTGTTAAATATATAAGAAATTTCCTTTATGGCTTTTCTCATTGTAGTTTAAAACTTTCTCATACAGAAGAAGATCAGGAAAAGCTGGGTAGTGGTGGCACACGCCTGTAATCCCAGCACTTGGGAGGCAGAAGCAGGTGGATTTCTGAGTTCGAGGCCAGCTTGGTCTACAGAGTGAGTTCCAGGACAGCCAGGGCTACACAGAAAAACCCTGTCTTGAAAAAAACCAAAAAAAAAAAAAACCCAAAAAAAAACAACAACAAAAAAAATTCAGGAAAGTATTTGCTGCACCTCATACTTGTTCATTTAAAACTATTTCTCAGGTTGCTGTCAACTACTGGGCTACCTCTCCAACCCCAAAGCCTTTTTTATTTTTAAAGATGTAATTTCACTATGTAGCTCTGGCTGGTCTGCAAGTGGTCATGTAGACTTGGTTGTCCTAAAACTCTGAAAAATGTCTATCTTTGCATCCTGAGTGGTATGATTAAAGATGTGTACCACTCTACCTGGCTTTTTGTTGTATTATTTTATTAATATTTATATCAAAATATATTTACTATTAGCATACTAATACAGTATTAGTTTTATTTTATTAATATTTAAATTAAAAGTGTACATATTTTAAATGTATTAATAATAGTAGTTTAATCAGAGCACTCCTTTGAAATACTGGTCCCAAACCATTTTTTTTTTTTTTTTTTTTTTTTTTTTTTTTTTTTTTGGTTTTCTCGAGACAGGGTTTCTCTGTGTAGCCCTGGCTGTCCTGGAATTCACTCTGTAGACCAGGTTGGCCTTGAACTCAGAAATCCACCTGCCTCTGCCTCCCAAGTGCTGGGATTAAAGGCGTGTGCCACCACTGCCTGACTTGCTTTATTCTTAAGATGACAAAAAACTTTCAAGTTTATTTCCTTTTTTTGTTTGCTATTTAACTACAAAGCTAAGCCACAAACAGGTACAACCAAGACATTTTTTATCTCACAGTTCCACCCTCCTGTCCGATCCTCCTCCAAGTCTGATCACTGACTGGGCTAGCAAAGGGTGCGGGGGAAGACTTTCTTAGGTAGCACCATCATGAGGCTGGGAGATGGGGGTGCTGAGGATAAGTTCTTAGACCTGCCTCCTGAACCCAGCCCTCTTAGACCAGACTTCTTAAGGAGTGGATTTGAGGATGGTTTTAAAAAGACATCGTGGCCGAGTGATTAATATCACACACTGCTGTTGCAGAGGACTGAGCTCAGTTCCCAGCAGCTACACTGGGGAGCTCACAATTACCTTAACTCTAGCTCCAGAGAATGCAATGCCTCTGGTCTCTGGAGTACCTGCACGCACGCACACACACACACACACACACACACACACACAATTAAAACTAAAATATTTTAAATATAAGTAGGAGAGCCACTGTGGAGAATGTTGACCCACAAAGGAAGCTATAAGGGCTGACTGGGTCTGATTGGGACCTACTCAGTGGCCAAGGCTCACCCGCAACACTTTGCGCTGTGGTGGTAAACGGCCACAGTGATCCAACACAGCTGCTGCAGGGAGGCGAATGTGAAGACGGGTGGCTGTGGGTGGCTGTGGTGAGGAGTAGCCGACAGTGCAGGTCAGGCTGCTTCAAAGAGGTGAAAAGTGGCCTGGTGAGGGGACAGCTGGGATATGGAGTATTTCACAGGTCCAAAAATAGTGACATGTAAGTAGATGAGAAAGCAAGGGGCAGAGAATGGTGGCCAAGGGGTATCCTCCATTTTGTATCATGGAGGGGGCAGGTGCAGAGACTGGGGTCACTCCAGGGTTTCTGCAAGTCATGGAATCAGGGTCTAGGTAGCAAGGGGCCTCAGTAAGGGGAGCAATCAAGGGGCAAAGACTTAATAGCGGAGATTATGAAAATTAACCTATTTTTCTTATCTAAAAATTATATTCATGCATATGTATTATATGTATGTACATACATGCTGGGGGTGTGTACGTCACAGCACACATGTGGGGACTTCTCCCCTTCTACAGTGTGGGTCCTGGGAGTTCAACCTAGGCCATTAGGGATGGCGCGTACCCTTTCAGCCATGCTGCTAGCCTGTAAAAAGTCATCTCAAAGAGAGAGAAGGCAGTGTTCTGGGCAAGACTGCAGGAGCCTCAAGGAATGCAGGGTTTAATACAAGCTGGGGAATTTGGAAACAACCCTGGATCTAAAATTAGATTTGCTTAGGATGGGGTCGTAGCTCAGTGTAGAGTCATTGGCTTAATCTCCAACACTGCACACACATGTAAACTTCTCTCAGATGTGTGATCTCTTCTGGGTATCGAGCCCAGTGTCCCGGCACTGAGCTATGCCCCTCGCCGTCCTTCCAGTGAGACCACCACACTGCACGAACGACCACAAGGCAGTCACTCTTGCTCTCTTGACTTAGTTTTATTTTTTTATGTTTCATCATAGAATATATACTCCAGAGCAAATACTTAGGGAGACAAGTATATAGAGAAAATGAAGAAAATGCTTATTTCTATGAAAACCATTATTAATATTTAAATTCTCTTACTACATGGTTGGAATTATATTACATGCAGAATTTGATATTCCTTCCATTAAAACTGGATCACAGAGATCTGCCCATTGTCCTAATCAGGCTCTTGACTGTTGTGGTAGAAGCACCTTGAAAGCTTAAGGGTTCTTTTGGGCTTATGGCTCCATGTCCCAGACCGTCACTGAGGGAGGGCAGGGCAGGAGCAGGAGGAGTTGAGGTGGGAGCAGGTGGAGGCGGGAACACTTGGCGGAGGGCGTGGCTCTCACTGGCTTACTCCTTACTTTCGCAGTCTGCCTTTTTTTTCCTTTTAAAATTTTTTATTTAGGGTTTTTCAAAACTGGGTTTCTGTGTAGTCTTGGAACTTGCTCTGCAGACCAGGCTGGCCTCGAACTCAGTTCCGCTTGCCTCTGCCTCCTAAGTGCTGGGCCTGAAGATGCGCGCCACCACTCTCTGGTTCTGCTTTCTTACAGTATCCAGGACTGCCAGCTTGGGGTGGCATTGCTCATTGTGAGCTGGGTCCATAACGTCAATCTTGAGAAAATGCACAGCAGCCTGGCCCACAGCCCACAACCAGTCTGGTGGGGGATTTTCTCAGCTGGGTTTTGTTTTTCCCAAATGATAATAGCCTGTGTCATAAAATTTGCCAGAACACCTGTGGCAGTTTGAATATGCCTGGCCCAGGAACTGGCACTCTTTGGAGGTGTGGCCTTGTTGGAGTACGTGTGGTCTTGTTGGAGGAAGTGTGCACCTGTAAGCATGTAAGCATGGGATTTTTTTTCCTTTTAAAGATTTATTATTATATCTACGTACACTGTAGCTGTCTTCAGACACACCAGAAGAGGGTGTCAGATCTCCTTACGGATGGTTGTGAGCCACCATGTGGCTGCTGGGATTTGAACTCAGGACCTTCAGAAGGGCAGTCAGTGCTCTTACTCTCTGAGCCGTCTCTCCAGCCCAGGCATGGGCTTTAAGACCCTCATCCTGACTGCCTGGAAATCAGTCTTCTCCTAGTAGCTTTCCGATAAAGATGTAGAACTCTCAGCTTCCTCTTGCACCACACCTGCCTGGATGCTCCCACGATGATAACAGATTGAACCTCTGAACCTGTCAGCCAGTCCCAATTAAATGTCCTTATAAGAGTTGCCTTTTGCCGGGCAGTGTTGGCACATATCTTTAATCCTGGCACTTGGGAGGCAGAGGCAGGCAGATTTCTGAGTTCGAGGCTAGCCTGGTCTACAGAGTGAGTTCCAGGACAGCCAGGGGTATACAGAGAAACCCTGTCTCGCAAAAAACAAAACAAAACAAAAAACAAAACAAAATAAAACAAGAAAAGAGTTGCCTTACTCATGGGGTCTGTTCACAGAAGTAAAGCCCTAACTAAGACAACGCCCATTGTCGATGTACAGAATATTAGCAATCAATTAAGTTTAGATGAGGAGGACATGAATATTGTATTCTTTCCGATTTTTTCTATAGGTTAGAAATCTTTAAAAATTAGGAAATTACCATGGATGGTTGAGATGGTCAGTGGCTAGAGGGTCTTGCTGACAAGCTTGATAAACTAGGTTTGCCGGGCAGTGGTGGCGCACGCCTGTAATCCCAGCACTTGGGAGGCAGAGGCAGGCGGATTTCTGAGTTCGAGGCCAGCCTGGTCTACAGAGTGAGTTCCAGGACAGCCAGGGCTATACAGAGAAACCCTGTCTCGAAAAAACCAAATTCAAAATATTGGAAAAAAAAAAAAAACCAACTTTAAAAAAAAAAAAAAAAAAAAAAAAAAAAAAAAAAACTAGGTTCAATTCCAGGACCTGCATGGTGGAGGGAAAGAATTGACTTTCGCAAGGTGTCTTCTTGTATGAGGGGTGCGTTCAGACATGCACATGTGTACACATCTGCACACATACAAAATAAATGTTTTTAAAAAGTTACAGAGTGAGTTCCAGGACAGCCAGGACTATGCAGAGAAACTCTGTCTCAAGAAAAAAAAAGTTACAGATGGGAAGGAAAAGAAAAAAAAAACTTTAATTTTGAAAATTAGTTTATATGTATGGTTTTTGCCTGAATGTATGTCTGTGTACCGCACGTGTGCCTGGTATCCATAGACCCCAGGAGTGTGCACACAGAGCCCGTGGAAACACACCCAGTGCTCACACCCACTGAGCCATCTCTCTAGTCCCAAAATACCCAAAATTTTAAGCATAAAATTGTGCTGGAAACAAAAGATGGGAATGTATAGAAAGGGTAAAAGCCACATGAAGCTTGTCACTTTCCCTTCTTATTTATGTGCATGTCTGTGTGTTTTATAAATGCATGGGCACCACTTCTCTGCAGGATGGCAGGAAGGCAAGAGGAGGGTCTTGGGGCTCTGGGAGCAGGAGGTGTAGTTATGAGCTGCCGTGTGAGTACTCTGGGAGCAGGAGGTAGATTCATGAGCTGCCATGGGAGTACTGTGGACTGAATCCAGGTCCTTTGCAAGAGCAGTGAGTTATCTGAACTGTCAAGCTATTTCTCTAGCCCTCACATGTGCCTTTATTTATTTAATTTATTATTATTATTTTTGAGACAGGGTTTCTCTGTGTAGCCCTGGTTGTCCTGGAACTCACTCTGTAGACCAGGCTGGCCTGGAACTCAGAAATCCGCCTGCCTCTGCCTCCCAAGTTCTGGGATTAAAGGTGTGCACCACCACCGCCCAGCTCTCACAGGTGACTTTAAAGATGTCAATAATATTGTAGTTACGAAGTTGAATGACTGATAAATGTTCATATTATTATTATTATTATTATTTACTGGTTTAAGTAAAAATATTACTATATTATGTGTGTTGGGTGTAATTATGTACACACATGTGTGTTGGTGCATGTTGGAGGCCAGAGATTGAGGATTTCTGTCCACTTTGTGAGGTAGGTCTCTCCCTAGGACCTGGGACTTAGTAATTAGACTAATCTAGCTAGCTGTCAAGTTCCAGGGCTCTACCTGTTTTCCCTTCTCCAGAGCTGAAATCACAACAGAGTCTGCACAGCAATGCTTGGATTTTTTTAAAATTTTTTTTTAAATTTATTTATTTATTATAGGTAAGTACACTGAAGCTGTCTTCAGACACACCAGAAGAGGGCATCAGACCCCATTACAGATGGTTGTGAGCCACCTTGTGGTTGCTGGGATTTGAACTCAGGGCCTCAGTCAGTGCTCTTAATGGCTGAGCCAGCTCTCCAGCCTCAATGCCTGACTTTTTAAGCTGGTGCTGGGTATTGAACTCAGGTCCTCATGCTGGTGTGGCCCGCAGTTCTGTTCCTGGGCTACCTCAGCCTTACACATGAAGGTCTGTGGGCAAGCTTGGTTGCACAGAGCCAGATCTCCTTTCCCCTCAAAGAGTGCCTGCTTTTTCTCTAGCAAAATAGTTTATAACTTTTTATAATCTGAAAGGTTTTTAACTATTGCTTTAGATAGATTTCTTGACTAATCTGATTATTGGCTTAGGAGTCTCCTCAATGCTTCCCTTGCTGAGGAGGCCTCTCAACCTCTCTTCTGAGTGGGATAACTGCATGTCTGTATGCTCCTTGCTCTCACCTGAACACTCTTCCAATAAAAACAAGAAGTAATCACCAAGGGATTCCCACTTACCTGACTTTGGAAGTATAGAAAGAGAGAACAGATGGCCACACTGAATCTGATAGCAGGGGACAGGCACTGGAGACAGGAGACATACAGGCACAGACAAAAGGCCCAAGGACAGACAACAAACGGCAAAAGAAATACAGAGGAGTCTGTGTGCACAGGGGAGAGACATGCCTGGGGCAGACAGAGAAACGGAAAAAACGGGTGAGTGAGGAAAAAAGAGAGACGGCCATGAGAAGCCGAGAGAAAGAGGAAGCCAGTGTGAGACAGACAGTAGGGACATACTGCTCGACACAGACATGGCGCCACACAGCTTACCAATGCGCACCATTGCAGGCAGATGACGTGATGGAGGGATACTGGCCAGGCAGCCAGAAGGGCAGCCAATCTGAAGCAGAGGTGGGAACAGAGAGGAAGACAGACATCTAAGAGGAAAGACAAGTGAGGAGGCTCTGGAACACCGGACATTCAGGAAGCAAAAATGAAGGACAGTGAACATGATATGGAGAAGTTTGATCATCTTTCTCAAAAAAGGTCTGTGTACAGTCTGAGTCTTTGTTTCTAAAATGCATGGAGAAGAGATAGAAGAAAGGGTTGGGGGGGGATAGTAAAGAGCAAAATTTTTAGAAAAGGAAGAAGGCAAACTTCTTGGACAGACTTAAATTGAAAGGCTCTAGAGTCACTCACCCTGAGGCCTGGGCATGGAGGCGCATGCCTACAGACACGCGCTTGGGAGGCCGGGGAGGCCGGGAGGCAAGGGGAAGAGCCTAGACGACACAGCTAGACTGTCTTCCTACAAAAGGAAAGGGCAAACTAAGTGTATACAAGAAAAGCGGAGCAGGCGTCCACCTGCGTCCCACGCACAGGAACACAGCTCGCACGCCACCGCCGCACCTGTGACGTTGCCTACGTCAGCGCATCGGCTCACTCCTCCCAGCGTGGCCATCTTTCCATGACACAGGTTTTAGTGAAGAGACCAAGGAGTGTGTGCTGTCATCCAGGTCTCTCACCAGGCTGACGAGGGGAGGGTAAGCCCTTCCTGAGCATGTTTGCAGTAGCGACAACAAGCAAAGGCAACCAGCCAATTAAAAAGAAGACACCCAGCCTCTGTGAGACCTACCAGGCAGGATTGGACCAGTAAATGGGAAGAGATGGCAAAGCCCAGAGATGTTAGGAAGTCCTGATGTGTGACAGAGTACCAGGGAACCTGGGAAAGAGGTGACAGGAGTGACTGTGTGCACAGAGTCGTGGGGTTCAGATGTGTGGGCCTCTCTTAGGTGGTATCTAACAATCGGAAGGATGACTGGCTCTGGGGAGACTCATTCCTGGCCCTGGAGAGAAGGCTATGTGGGAGACTTACTTTTATTTTCATTAAAAGACTTTTTGTTTTGTTTTGTTTTTGTTTTTTTTCGAGACAGGGTTCCTCTGTGTAGCCCTGGATGTCCTGGAACTCACTTTGTAGACCAGGCTGGCCTCCATCTCAGAAATCTGCCTGCCTCTGTCTCCCAAGTGCTGGGATTAAAGGCATGCGCCACTCCCCGCCTGGCAAAAGTCTTATTTTTAAAAGCATTTATTTTATGTGTATGAGTGTTTTGCTGCATGCATGTATGTGTACCACATGTATGTGCACCACATGTGCCTGATTCCCCCCGTGGTTCAGGGTGTTAACTTCTCTATAACTGGCATTACAGAAGGGTGGGTGCTGGTAATCAAACCCTAGTCCTTTGCAAGAGTAACAGTACTGCTGACCTCTGACCCATCTCTACAGCCCCTACTTTATTTTTTATGTGTGTGGGTATTTTGCCTCAGTGTATGTATATAGTTCATGCAATACCCAAAGATATCAGAAGAGGGCGTTGCATCCTTGGACCTGGAGTTATAGATGGTTGTCAGCTACCACATCAGTACTGGGAATCAACCCTGGGTCCTCTGGAAGGCCAGCCAATGCTCTTAATTACTCAGCTGTCTCACACTAGCTTTAGGTTTCATACTTTGAGAATTTCATAGCTTGTTTGTGTCTATTCAAAAGTTGACTGGGGAAAAAAATACCTTAAACAAACAAGAAGAAAGAAAAGCAAGCAGAGATGTGGACAGCCAGAAGCTGCTAAGCAGACAGCAAAACCCCAGGAAAATAGAGACTAGGAAACTGGCAAAAAGACTGAGGCACCCAGACTGCCTGTGAAGGTGGCAAAGAAGAGAGAATTAAAAAGGAGGTGGGGGTGGGGGGGCGGGTAAGGGATGTGGTACAAATGCAGATGAGACACAAGGCCAGGGACCCACTAAAGGGCCTGGGGAGAGGACCTAAGCCCATTGGTGAGTTGTCAGCACGACCCCTGGAAGCCCTGGGAGAAACAGCTGATATGTAGAGTAAAAAGATACAAACTGAACCGTGGGAGAGCGGGAGACTAGACAGGCAGGCAGTGGCGGCCACAGCTACAAGGAGTCAAAGAAAGCCAAGGAACTCAGCAGAGACACGCTGGAATGGAAACACGTCCAAGGTCAAGATGAGAGGCAAACCATGATGGGAAACTGGCAAATCCTGGAAGGTAGACAAACCAAGAGATTCAGGCTTTAAAAGTGACAGAGACAGGCAGGCGGGGAGACAGATGGCTAGGGAGAGAGAGTGGTGGGCAAACAGCCAGAGAAGCAGACAGACAACCAGGGAGAGAAAAAAGCTGCCAGCCAGCGAGGGAGGAGCAGACAGGCAGGCAGGCAGGCATCATAACAGAAGCAAGCAGGTAGAGAGGCAGGCAGGAGCAGGGGAGACTGCAGACAGGCTGGGGTCAGTGTGTGCGCGCGCGCACGTGCACGTGCGTGTGTGTGTGTGTGTGTGTGTGTGTGTGTGTGTGTGTGTGTGTGTGTGTGTGTGAGATGAACAAGGAAAAGGATCCGGCAGATTAACAGGTGCTCTGTTGGAGACAGGGATGTAGGTGCACAGGGAGGCACACTGCTGCAGTAAGACACCCACACCTGCAGACCGTGACACATGTGGCAGACAGGCAGAGGTACCTGGCACAGGAGAGGACACGAGAGACTGCTGCCGCATGCTGTGCAATGTGGCGAGCACACAAGTGGAGACACTCTTAGTGTCAGGATGATGCACGCGTGCACACTCAGGCCAGGAAGAGGGGGGCCAGGCATACTCAGGACGAGCCATCGGATTTGCAGACGGGAAGAGAGGACAGAGATGACCATCACTTAGAAAAGATGAGGCCCTTAGAGTCAAAGGTATAAGAAAAACAGTGCCGTCGCACAAGAGGGTCTAGTGCACTTACAGAGGAGCCCACACATAAAAAGAGGGGGTACCCAACCAGACTGGTAATGAGATTGAGAGAGGACCGAACCAAATAATATGGGAACATAGGCAAGATAATTCCACATTAAAAAAAAAAAAAAGACAGAAACCAAGGCTCAATGAACTAAAGTGTAGTGGGGGTGGGGCAGGGGAATATACCATCAAGAAGAAACATTTTAGCATTGTAAACAATGTTCTGTGGACTCTTCCTTTGTTACAAGTCCTTTCTTGGTTGTTGCCTACCTTCCCCTCGTTTCGAGAGCCTGGGAGGCTCAGGGGCAGTAGAGAAATGGGTTCCCGGGCTGGGCCGTGGATGGGGAGCAACAAAGACAGATCAAAAGAATGGGAGGAAACTGGAGGGAAGAAAGAGTCCAGAACAAAAAGGAAGGTGGAGCCGGGCTATCTGCCCTTCTTGCTTGGCTTCTTGGCAAGTTTTATTCCAGTTGAGGCAGCTCTGTCAAATCTCTGTAGGGAAAACTTACTTCTGGACTCCCTGCACATCTGATCCCTGCTGCAACTTTAAGATAAACACTGGGACCCAGTTGGAAAGGACGGTTGAGCAGGTTCAGTAAAAAGGCCTGAGCGAACGCTCGCCATACCTCAGTCCTCCTCAGTTGCCTTCCTCTCCGTGCCTCAGTTTCTTCTACTTTCTCAGTGTCGAAGGCCATGGAGGAAGAGGCGTTTGCTGAAACAGGAGAAAAGAATTTCACAATCTCCAGATCTGACCCTCTCCTCTTTCTTCTAAAAATCTGTCCTATTCACCACCAAATTAATTTCTCAAGTCAGATGATTTTACAAGCAAGCAACTGCAGGAGAGGAAGGGAAAGAGTAGAGAGGAAATTGACCACAATTAGAGAACCCTGAGGCTGGGCGAAGGAGAGAATCAAACATGGACTCCTTTGAAAAAAACTCAATCATCGCATCTATTCATATCTCTCCCCAAGTCACCAGGATTTCTGTCACTTTTTTTTAAGAAAGAAGAAAAAAAATCCAGTACCATTTCTCATTTAAAAGATACGTACACAATTAAATGCATTTTGACTTCAATGAGGTATGTAGAGAGTTATATATAAACATATATTTCATCTTTTTCCTTTTCAATGCCTGAAGGAAAAAAAACCCTTCACATCAAACCACTCCCTTCTGAAGTATTCAGAAAAAAAAAAAAAGCTTTTCTTTAGAGAAGGAAGGTGGGGGGAGGAAGAAGACTAGTAAAGAAAAGAAAAATTCAATCTAGTTGGACTAGTATCTAACTAGTTAACCTTTAACAATTTATGCTGATGTCAGACTGAGCATGAGTACTGATTAATGCCCCCCCAAATATTTTTATAAGGGGGGGAGTTAAGTCACAGCAGCCATTTTTGTTTTATGCAGAAATCCTTCATGCCCCCCAACACACACACACACACACACACACACACTCACTCTCTCTCTCTCTCTCTCAATACACAAGGAAAATATATTAATCTGTGCACTAATCAGTTATGAAAAAAGGGAGAAATTTGAGGGTTTCTGAGTAGAAGCTTGGAGAGGGATGTAACAGGGAGAAGGGGGGTATATGAAAAATGAAATATTAAGCCAGCCATTTTGTTTTAAAAGGGGATTTTACCCCCCTCTCTCTTTCTTTATAGAGGGGGTGGCGGTGCTGGAGGGGGGGTTGTTTTAAAAATAATTTCAAGGCGGCCATCTTAGTGCCTCAGCTCTGAGAAATATTTCTGAGCGCCCCCCTCAGAATTTAAATATATTTAAAGCAACCGAGGGGGGGTAGAGAGAAGTCGAAAACTTTTATATACATATATATATAATTTTTTTTAAAAAAACGATCTCCCTTTCTTGTTCTCTTGGGAGGAAAGAGAGAAGGGGGAAAAAGTCCTTAAATTTTTCCAAGAACATTTTTGGGGGTGGTGCGGCCCCCCTCCTCAGACGCCGGCCCCGGGGGTGGGTGCTCTGGAGGGGGGTGGCCCGGGGGTTTGGGGGGCTGGGGGAGGCGGTGAGGAGGAGGAGGAGGACGCCGCCGCCGAGGAGGAGGAGGAGGTGGTGGTGGTAGCGGTGGGGGAGGCGGGCGGGCGGTGGGTGGGGGGGTGGTGGGGGGGCCAGAGCCACAGGATGGCTTCCCCTCTGAGGGACGAGGAGGAGGAGGAGGAGGAGATGGTGGTGTCGGAGGAGGAAGAAGAGGAGGAAGAAGAGGGCGACGAGGAGGAGGAGGAGGTGGAGGCGGCCGACGAGGACGATGAGGAGGAGGACGAAGAGGGAGTACTCGGGCGCGGGCCGGGCCACGACCGGGGCCGCGACCGCCACAGCCCCCCCAGCTGCCACCTCTTCCCGCCGCCGCCGCCGCCGCTGCCGCCGCCCCCGCCGCCAGGTAAGCGTCCGTCCGACTCCCGGGGCCCGAGCGGAGCCGCGGGGCCCCGCACCTACGCTTCGGCCGAGCCGGGGCGAGTCCCGGGCGCCTGGCCGGTCCACACGGGCCCGGCGGTCCCCGCGGCGGCGGCCCTGGGGCCGGGCCTCCTCCCCTCCCCCGCCGCACCCCTCCCCCGCCGCCACCGCGGCCGCCGCTGCCGCCGCCGCCCGGGCTGGAGAGCGCAGGGAGCGAGCTGCGCGCGCGGACCGGGCCACTTGGTCGCGGCTTTCGGGGGAGGAGATTTATTTTTTTTTCACCCTCGGCGGGGAGGGGGTAGGCAGGAAACGGCCGCGGCGAAGCCAGGGCCCCCTCCCGGGCCGAGCGAGGGACCGCCGAGACCCCGGCGACCGGACGGCGGCGTGGGGGGAGGGGCGCGTGGGGGAGGGGCGGCCGCGTGAGCGCCCCTCGGGCCCGGCCCCGGTGGGGTCGAACTGAAGCTGAGCGGGTTCCGGGTGCGGAGCCGCCGGCCGCTCGCCGCCCGCCGCCGGGGGGACTTGGGCCAGCAGAGGTGGGACAGTGGCCCGCGGACCAGCCCCTCCACCTGCAGGGACTTCGGTGCCCGCCAACTTAGGGTTGTGCGGTGGCACGCGGGGGAGGGGTCGCGCGAATGTTTGTAGCGGCTGGTGACTAGGGGCAGGTGGTGGCCACACTCCACGCAGACCACTTCCTGGAGTGAGACTTTGGACGGAACCCTCCACTCCCCCTAGCTGGCCGCCGAGATCTCGGGTCACCTCAGATCAGGAGAGACAGGAGAAGGTCTGGGGAGCCAGATGCCCCCGGCCCCACCCTCGTCATCTCTGCCCCGGGCTCTTTTGTGTCAAGTGCAGCCCCCTCCCCCCTCGTGACCCCATCAGTCTGGGGTGGCCGAACTGCCCAGCTGTGACTCACGTGGCTGCCATTCACTGTCACTCTCTTGATGACACCACCCACACACCCCGACCACGGTGGGGGGCGTGAACTGCCCACCCAGCTGCTCAGTCTTGACCATCACTCAGCAAGCACCCTTCTCCGAGATGACAAGTCACCTGGCGCTGGACTAGCACGGCCAGCGGTGCTGGGGACAGACCTTATCTGGATCAGTGGCCCCTCTCAGACCACCCTCCAAGTGCAGCGGTTCCTAGCTTCTTTTGGATAGCTGTCGCCAACCTCTGTTTGGGGACATCCACACCCCCAGGGCTCCGGCGGCAGATCAGCACACATACACCAAACTTTAAAACGTTATTTGTAAAACTATCTTATTGACCACTGTGACTTTTTGTCGCACGTGTTGAGACAGCCTTTGGGGGGGGGGTGTTAAAATGTGTTTAATGCATCCTGGGTGAAGCCAACTCCTCACCCCTAACCTCGCCAGGTTTACCTGTAAAAGAGGAAAAGTTTAGAAAAAAGTTATTCCAGCGAGCCCGCAGAATTCGCTTGGAGTGGGGCGAGAAGAAAAGGTCGGGAGGAGAGGGCTGCCCGCAGGGCCGCCTGCGGCCAGGTGTGAAAAAGGAGGGGAAGGGGGCTTGGCAGGTGAGTTGGGAACCCGAAACTCTCGCCCAACTGCTCCGAACTCGGGATCCGGTGTTGATCCAGGCACTGGTGCCCGTTAGAGAGGAGAAGGAACGCGCCTAAGGTCGAGATGGGTCTTTGTGTAGCGTCCTCCCTCCCCCCTTGCTTTCTGAATCCTTGAGGAGCGTCAAATGCTTTTGAATTTTTATGTTTGAAATGAAATCTCACCACCTCTGTCTCCCTGGGCGATTTCATCTCCTTTCCAGCCCTCCAAGTCAAAATGACCCAGATACACCCCCTCAGATGACTTTCTGAGGTAAAACTTTCGGAAAATATTTTTAGCGTACTCATTATCCGTCTACCTAAGTGTGGGGAAAAATAAGTCTCCTCTTAAGGAGCTCTGTTCAGGCTGCCCGCCCTCGTCTCTTTCTGGAATATGGATTTGTACTCGCGAGAGCCTTCCATTGTTTTTCACTGCGACTGCTTTGATTCTCACCATTTTGTTTTACATTCTTACCCAAGACCAATTTTTATCCCTTCCCCCATCGCTCCAGTCTCCTTACATTGTTGAACGTTTAAAATAATAGCATTCGTGTTGGTGGGGGAAGGGA